>NC_057685.1:1630056-1667556 GCF_014466175.1 Vespula pensylvanica | reverse complement strand
ACCTACTTGGCGTAAAGAGAGAGAAAAAGAGAGAAAAGAAAAAAGAAAAAGAAAGAAAGAAAGAAAGAAAGAAAGAGAGAGAACATATTTTATCGACATTTTCCATAACGTATGAAAACAAATTACTTATCTATAATATTTCCCTTCTATCTCCTCGATTTTTCTTTTTCTTTTTCCAGCATCTTTATCTTTATCTTTTCTCTTTCGAGTTCTCACGAAATTGCAACGATAATTTTTCTGTATTCGAGTCAATAATAATTCTAAAGATATACAGTCGTCCGATTAATAATCGTTTCAATTGTTAGAGAAAATCATATCTTCCTCTCTCTCTCTCTTTCTCTCTCTCTGTTTCTTTATCAAACAATAATCGTTCAGTGAGACGTAAAATGTGGAAGAAGAAAAACGATTCGATCCATCATCAAGAAAACCGCTGGCGGTTTTCCTCGCCTACGCTACCAGTTGAGAAGAACAATTATCACGGTGAAGATGCGTTTTCGCGTTTTATTGCACACTCTAATGCGTGTCTAACGGAGGCTCCACTTGCCGAGCACAAATATCGTCCGTCTTCCACAATGAGAGTTTTGCTCTTGGATTCGTGGACACCTGACCTAGTTTATACGTGACACGTTCGCGTTTGCTTATAAGAGAGAGAAAGAGAGAGAGAGAGATAGAGAGAGAGAGAGAGAGAGAGAGAGAGAGAGAGAGAGAGAGAGAGAGAGAAGGAACACTTTAAGTACGTAAACACACATACGTAGACCTACACATACACCCACACACGCACATTTGTGTTTATGCGAGGTGCGTATATGTGTGATGAAAAAGAAGAAGAAGAAGAAGAAGAAGATGAAGAAATATGAACGAAAATGAAAAAGAAGGAAGGAAAAGAAAGGAAGGCCGAGGTGAGGATTCTCTGTCATATCTTGGGACACGGGAGATGATTTTATCCCGTTCTCCTTTTTCTTTCGTTCTTTCTTTCATACGTACGTACGTATTTGTGTATCTGTCTGTGCGTACGTGTATTGCACGATTCTCTCCGTGTTTGTTTGTTCGTTTGATCTTTTTTTTTTTTTTTTCTTTATTTTCTCTTTCTGTATCGTAATACATCGAGTTATTTTTTTCCAATTCTTTTTAGTGCTGAAGGGGATGAGACAGAGAGGCGTAATAAAAAAAAAAAAGAAAAAGGAAAATTGGAAAGAAAAAAAAAAAATAGCTCGAGTATTGAACTTTTATCGAGATATGCATATACATATGTATGTATATTTGAAAACACGCAAATTGCGAACTCGAATTTCATTGAGAATAGGATAAGCAAGTTTCAGTGTTCGTGTAGTAGGATATTCGTGCACGATTACGTTGGTATATGAGTTTATCAACGAAACCAGGGCAATTTGGAACCAACGTCGCTCTTTTAGATACGTGTATGTATGTATAGTCTCGCTTGCGCACGAGCTCGTTCGGTCTCTGACGAATTATGGTAAAAGTGTTGCGGCACAAAGTGTATTGAGCTATCGTCGGGATAGCTTGATATGCATAGATCGTTGGAAATTCGTAGATCGTTGGAAAATTGGTTCGTCGCTCTTAAAGATGGCCTTTGAAAATTGTTAATTTATTCGAAAAGTCTACTATTATTTTACTTTATTTTGCTTTATTTGATTTTATTCTTTTTTCTTTTTTTTTTTTTTTTGTTTACATACACTCAAAGAAAAATCCGAGAAGAGATAATTTTTTATGATTTTCTCGTTTCTTGTATTACCATTTCTTTAACATTCGTAATATATTTTATTAATATATAATATATAAATAGTATTATACATTAATAAAATATTATTTCATATATATTTAATTATTATATTTTATTATTATATTAGTATATAAATAAAAATCATTAAATGTGTCTATCGAGAAATATTCAAAGGGATAATACAATATTAAGGAATAAAAATATACTTGAAGAAGATTGATTTTTTCCATCGATCATTCCAAGTGTATATGTGTGTGTGTGTGTGCGTAAATAGCTACGTAATCTGATAATCTAAAATATATTATATTATATTTTATATCTCAGAATATTTTATGGAATAATATGAAAAGATCTCACGGGAAACGAGTATATTCCTTCGGAGATATAAACGAGTTTCGAAATATTATGGGACACCGTAAAACGATGGACATCGATCGAAAAGATCATCTTTAATATCGACTTGATACGTGGAATGAAAGAGAGAAGGACGAGAACATTTTTACGATTATTCGTGTCGTGGAATTTAATAAGAAAAAGTTAAACAGACAGACAGACAGACAGACAGACTAACAGACACAGAAAGAAAGAGAGAGTGAATGAACGAAGAGAGAGAGAGAGAGAGAGAGAGAGAGACAGACAGAGAGAGAACAAAGAAAAGAAAAAAAAATGTTTGTGCAGGCCTTTCGAACAGGTGTTGCACCAAACGAACGAACGAATGAACGAACGATCGATCGATCGATTGATCGATCGATCGAACGAACGAACGAACGACCGATCGATTTTTAACTTCATAAAATTGCACGACTTCTTAGCCCACTTCCTTCTTCGTAATTGCTGGAAGAAACATCGAACATCTGGCGAGTTTAAGATCGGTGAAGAAGAGCAGAAGAGGATGTGGAAGAGGAAAAGGAGGTGGAGGAGGAGGAGGAAGAGGAGAAGGAGGAGGACAAGAAGGAGGAGGAGGAGGATGAGAGCAAGGAGGAGGAGGAAGAGGAAAAGGAAGAAGAAAGTTCGAAAATGTTCACGAAGCGAGAAAGGAGTGAATGTCGTGGTATTAAGAGATGTCGAGGGGTTGGATTTGGTGGTTAGGGGATTGCTAAGAGAGAGAGAGAGAGAGAGAGAGAGAGAGAGAAAGAGAGAGAGAGAGAGAGAGAGAAAACTCGATGAATGGCGACGAAAAAGGTTTCTACGAGTTCGAGTTACTCTGGAGAGAACGAGAGAGAGAGAGAGAGAGAGAGAGAGAGAGAGAGAGAGAGAGAGAGAGAGAGAGAGAGAGTCTGTGAATAATTTCCTGTTTGAAAGAGATGTTTCGAGTCTTCTTTCTTTTTCTCGAGTTCCTCCAGCGCTGTGCAACCTTTCGTTTCCCTATCAAAGATCTCTTTTTTTCTTGTTCTTCCTTTCTTTCTTTTTTTCTTTTTCGTTTCATTTTATATTCAACGTAGAATTTTTATTTTTAATATAAAAAAGTGGTTGATCGATCCAACGATATATTCTATGTATGTATGTATGTATGTATGTATGTATGTATGTTCAAAATAATAAAATTTGTTCGTATTAATGAAAATCATATTTTTATTAATTTATATATTCCACGTTTCATCGTTAAATATGGTAAGGTAAAAGTTGCTTTTCAAGATTTTCTTGGACACAATCTTTTGTTTCCTATCGAAGGAGATATATTTTTGTTTCATATTTTACGAAGGATATTTATTAAAGAAAAAAGAAAGAAAGAAAGAAAGAGAAAACGTCATTGCGATTTTTTCCTACTTACGTTACAAAAAATCAAAGAAATAAGAAATAGAGATAAAAAATAAAAATGAAAGAAAGAAAATATATAAAAGACGACAGAAAATTCATACAACTTCAATAAACCAATGAAATTTAAACTAATAATTTTTAATAAACCGTATATTAAACTACGGCGATATTTATATTAAACGTCCTTGACGTTTATCCTTGAATCTCGTAATGTAAAGCTTTTCTATTTAAAGAGACATGGAAGAGAAAAAACACACACACACACACGTGCACACGCGTGCGCGTAAGTTAAAAAAAGAAGAAGAAAAAAAAATAGAGAGAAAAAAACTGAGGAAAAAAAAGATACAGAACACACGATATTAATCGCGTTAATTATACCACCGTGAGGCAGTGGGGTAGAGTGGGTGAGAGGGGGAGGGTGCGGGGGAGTTGTTTGAAGTCGATGAATGGACGTGGCAGATTAAATTGACCCTGCGAACCTTTTAACGGGCATATCCTATTCGAAATACTATGCCGGTCAACAAGCTGCTCTAACACAGTATAATGATAGACATGGATGATGTTGGGTAGATCAAACGATTGGGGTCTGTATATTTTAGTTTACGTTTGTAATAAAGATCGATGATTGCTATGTATGTACGATAACTCTTTAAATCGATTGTATTGTAGATCAAATTTCTATGAGCATATGTATGCCAGATATATAATAATATAGAAAGGAGATAAAAAAGAAATAATAAATAGTCATGTAACTGAAAAAAAAGAGAGAAAGATTGAGAGATTATGATGATGATGATGATGATGATGATAAAAATAAAAAAACAAATAATAATAATAATAATAATAATAATAATAATAATAATAATAATAATAATAATAATAATAATAGTAACGAATTTATGATGCGATATCAAATTAAATGAAAAAGAGAAAAAAATGAAATACGAGACAAAAGCCAAAGGGAGATCGTCTTCTTCTTCTTTTTCATCGTTGTGCTGAGAAAATAAGAAGAAGAGACAAAGAAAAGTAAGCGTTACGTGTGTGGTGTGTTCAAAGTAAGGGAGAAAACTGGTCTTTAGATAGAAAACGTCGTATGAAAGTATATCTATATACATATATACACATACACAAAGATATACATATGTATGTGTATATAGCACGTATTTCGAATCTATAAGATATCTTTCTTTCTTATCTAGCTAGTATAACGTAATGGCTCGTATCATTAGACATAATTTCCTTTCTATTTTATATATAGTCTATAGATACGTACATATATGTATATATATATATATATATATATATATGTGCACACATACGTACATACATACATACATACGTAGATATATAAACACGTATAAATACACCGACCGTCATAAAATATTTTTTATCTACCATTGAAAGAATCAACAAAAGAATCAAAGGGTAGTTCTTGGTAATCGTTAGGCGATAAACGATTCGTTATAATTCCATTAGCCTTTGATAGTTTATTTACTTATATACAACGACGATGGAGATTCAGAAAAGGGAGTAATTATTATTTATTCAACGATGTCGTCAATTAAACATCGGATAAACTAAAGAAGAGTAAGGAGAGGAGGAGAGAAACAAGAGAGAGAAGAAGATCGTTATCACTTTCTTTCGTGTACTTACTTTTGATTTGTAAAATATCCTCCAGCACGAAAAGGATCAAAGCAAGGCAAAGCAAAATAAAATGAAATTAAACGAAAGATCTTATATGAAGAAAAAAAAAAAAAAGAAAGAAATAAGAGAAAAAAGGAAAGAAAAAAAAAATAATAAAAAATTATTCGCCGACCCGACAAACAGAATTTAATATTTCCTTTTCTCAACAACAACAACAACACCTACGATACTGTTTTATTATACTTACATTTTGTTACATCGAGTAGGTATGTAATTCCTACTCGCAAAAGTATTCGTCGGGAGAAAATAAAAAACCAAAAACCAGAAAAAGAAAAAAGAAAGAAAGAAAAAAAATGTTCGAACGTTTTAATTGGTCTCCGTGCACCGTGGTAGAAATTTTTATCGTACTCCTCTCCTACCCTCCTTACAACTTTTCTCGTTTATTATGATTATTATTATTATTATTATTATTTTTTTCTTTTTCTTTTTTCTCTTTTCTCTTTTTTCTTCTTCTTCTTCTCCCCATCTCTTTCCGTCGTCCTCCCCCGACCAACCGACCCCGACCGTCCGACCGACCGACCGACCGACCAACCGACCGACCGAGGGCCGACCGTCCCTTCTCCTCCTTTATTCAGCTCCCTTCTCGCGTGCAAATTACTGAGGTTATTAAAGCCCGCAAAGGCCGCAAGAATTTTCACGTTCCTGTCGTCGAAGCCGACGGGACTGAATTTATCGATCGTCGTCGTAGACAGAAAAATATATACATATATACATACATGTATACGTACGTACGTACGTACATTCATATATACATGTATACATATATTTAACTAACTTGACGAAACGTTTATGGAAAAATCGTTTAAACATTTCTTTTTACGGCTCAACTATATTACGTTAAAATTTGGAAAGATCAAAGAAGATTAGAAACGAAAGATAAAATTGAAAACTAAATGAAACTAAATAAATGAACGAAATAAATGTCCGTGACAATGTCAAAATAATAATCAAAAAAAAAATATATATATATATATATACTTTTATATATGTATACGTACATATATATATAAGTAGCAATCGTTTTAACTTATCATCTCGAATGCCTCGTTCTTCTCTCGTTAGAAAGACAAAGAGAAAAAAATGTTAACTGTATTCTCGTGATTTCTATCCTGATTTATCGCGAACTCTTGACGACCTATCCGTTTCGATTCGATGTATGCAGATATGTACATATATCAAAAATAAAACGTTCTGAATAATTTATCGCACGAACGTCGATCGGTCGCGAGACCGAATATCGATACATACATATATATACATATATACATACATATATAGCTCTGAACTTGAACGAACGAAACATTTATCCGGTGGTATTAATAAAATGCCCTCGTTTCTCTCTCTCTCTCTCTCTCTCTCTTTCTCTTTTTATGCTTTTCCTTCTTGAGCGTGCTTCGAAACAAAAGCTAATTTCGTTATTTACGTGGCAAGCGCTTTCTCTCTTTCTCTCTTTCTCTTTCTCTTTTTCTCTCTCTCCTTTCTCTCTCTCAAACTCTAACTCTAACCCTTCACGAAAATAACTTTGTAGATTTATCACGAATTCATGTTAATTAACATTTACGTGGAATAACGATCCCTTAATTTTTGCAAAGAAATAATATATACATATATATATATATATACATATATTTGTAATTTCGAAACAAAGGAAAATTAATTATTCTTATTTTCTCTTTCTCTTTGTCTTATTTTTTTTTCTTTCTTCTTTTTGAATCTTCTCTTTCGAGATATCAATATTCTCATTCAACCATATAATTCGATCAAATAATTCATTCGATCGTCTCAAATCGAGGTTGAAGTTTGATCGAATAATTAAAAGCGAAAAATAAAACGAGGAAAAAGAAATAAGAAGAAAAGACAGAAATATTTCTAAATAAAAATATAGCATCTCGATTAACGAAAACAAAAAAACAAACAAGTTGATACGTCTTACTTGTCGATCTTGGCGCGTATCATGTTTTCCAAGCTACGGGCCTGCTGTGTTGGGAGCTGAGAATCCGTGAGTCTTGCAAGGGCCACTTCCCTTGGCAAGTAGGCGGAGCAGTGCCAGCTGTGCCTCCAAAATGTACTTCCGCTCACCCTTTCACGATTCTTCACGGACGACACCACACCCTTCACACTCATTTCGACACTACGAACTATTTTCTTCTTTTTTTCTTAATTTTCTGTTCTTTTCTCAAAATTTTTCTCGTTTTGATTTAAACGTATGTATATATCTATGTACGTACGTACCTACGTACGTACGTATGCATGTATATATGTATGTACGTGTATATAGAACTTAAGTACCGTATATTTCACTCGTCACTCCTTCTCAATAATATTTTCCAATCGTTTTACGTAGAAATAATTAAAACACTCATAATATATTTCAATCACGTTCGCAAAATCGTCGTTGGAAACTACGGAAACAGATAAATCGTTCTTTCTTGTTTGACTTTTGCGTTTTTTTTCTTCTTTCCTTCTTCTTGTTCCTTTTTCTTTCTTTTTCTTCGGTAATTCTCGATATCTCGAAACTCTACACGATAGTATAATTAATTAAAAAGGATCGACCGAACGAGCGATCGAGCGACCGAGCGACAGAGCGAAGAAAAGAGAGATAGAGAGAGAAAGAGAAGGAGTGAGAGAGAGAGAGAGAGAGAGAGAGAGAGAGAGAGAGAGAGAGAGATAAGACGATGTTGCACGATGCAGAAAGTCACAAGAGAAATATTTCTCGCTTGCATAATCGTTCGTTCCTTCCTTGACGTTCGAGATATATCCTATGTTACGTAAAGACAGAGAAAGAAAGAGAAAGAGAGAGAAAGAGAGAGAGAGAGAGAGAGAGAGAGAGAGAGAAAGAGAGAGAGACTCGTTAAATTGTTATTCTTTGGTAAATACGATAAGGTATTGGACTGCGCCCGTCGTAATACATTTTCTTTCTTTTTTTTTTAATTTTCTTTTTCTTTTTTTTACAGACGATCCCTTCTTCTCGAAATTTCCTCCATATTGTTTTCACGTTACTTTACTAACTCCTCCTCATCGAGTTGGTGTTAACGTAAAAAAAGAAAAAAGAAAAAGGAGAGAAAAAAATAAAAATTCTAACTGACCATATTCTAACCATATTCTAACCGAGGAAGAAAAAAAAAAGCAGACCAACTTTCATCCCGTTCATATTGTTACGAGGATAAGTAACTCGATTTCGTTTCAACGTACTTACTTACTTACTTACTTACTTACTTACTTACGATCCCTCTCTAAAAAATATCCATTCGGATTTTATCTCCGGTATTTAAAACGGAGAGAAATAATTTACATATGAAAGAGAACAAGAAGACCAAAAAAAAAGAAGAAAAAAAAAAGAGAAAAAAAAAAGGGAAAAAGAAGAAGCTCCGTGTCGAAAGTGAAGTTGAAAATAAAAAATAAAAAAATGGAGAAGAAAAGGGTAAAAAAAAAAGAAGAGAAAAAAAAAGGATGGGAACTCGAACCGCACGAACTCGTTTGCCGTTCTCTCTGACCCTCCTTCCGTTTTGCTCGTTGACTCGTAGCGTTAACTGGCAAACACCAAAAATATTTCCCCTCCTCCTCCTCCTCCTCTCTCTCTCTCTCTCTCTCTCTCTCTCTCTTTCTCTCTCATTCATTCATTCAGCGTATTAAAGAGCATTATAGGCACTTCTCTCTAATCGATCGATTTTCTTTATCGCGATACATTTTGCGCGTTGCATTCCGATAATTCCTTCTTCTTTTTTTTTCTCTCTGTCTCTCTCTCTCTCTCTTTAAAAAATCTAATCGCCGATAACGTCCAAGGAAAAAGCACGTACAGAATACCACGTTCCAATTTGTAGTTTCGAATAAAATTTTTTTTTCGAGATTCGACGATTCCCTAACCCCCGAAAAATCAAACCCTTCAATCGTATCAATTCTTTGATACGAGAAAGAAATATTTGTTTCTCGAGTTCGATGAATTTTTCTTTCTAACCGTTTCCTTTTTCTTGCTTTCTTTCTTTTTCCTAGGAAGAACGTAGATAACAGTTCGTTCGATTCGAAAAGGAAATGATTGAAAAATCGATAGGAGTTAGTAGGTTTCCGTTACGTAGAACGTGTTGGCGGGATGAGATTTTTCTTGGTGCTTGTTCGATCCGGACCGCAAGAGCGACAACGAATGAGAGAGAAAGAAAGAGAGAAAGAAAGAGAGAGAGAGAGAGAGAGAGAGAGAGAGAGAGAGAGAGAGAGAGAGAGAGAGAGATAGTAGACGTGCCATTCGTGCGGAAAATCGCAAGTTCTCGTACGAGTAAGGAAATCCGGTAAACCTCGTGTCGCATCTCCTCGATTATTTTCGAGTTAGACGTTGAAAGGGATGACTGTCGATCCGTGAAATACCAACTACGGAATATAACTATAGGTATTGTTAACTACTCTACGAGTTAATTATCCGCGAATCTCTCAAGAACAGAGAACGGAGAGAATATCGGAGAAGTTCTTGCGTTTGATAGATAGGAGTCGATTATTCGGGCCTTAGGGAACTATTTCGTAGCTCGTATTCGAAGCTACGGAAATTCGTGAGACATCTCGAGAGGGTGTCCTCCCTCTCGATATCGCGAAATTAGATTTTCAAGATGTGCTCTCTCTCTCTCTCTCATTCTTGAATGCTTTCCACCTGTATACCCAGTTCATAGGTTTCTCGAGTAAGAGACGTTCGATAATTAATTAAATTTCGGATTTCAAGGAAAACCGATAAATCGTAACTGATCGATCGACGGTACCCTGTGTGTCTCAAGAGAAAAAACGAGACAAAGAGATACGATGAAAGAGAGAGAGAGAGAGAGAGAGAGAGAGAGAGAGAGAGAGAGAGAGAGAGAGAGAGAGAGAGAGAGAGAGAGAGGAGGTAGGAAGATTTTAAAAGAGCTTTTCTCTGTTCTTTCTTATATCTATTATTTAGGCGTCCTCTATCTTACGACAACCAGACAAGACTTAAGATAATAAGAAGATAACATTTGGATTATTCACGAATTCTCGTTGGAACGAACGAATGATCTTGAAATTATTGTCCACTTAGGAATTCGCGAGCGAAGATAAATGCGGTTGCGATAAAATAATACCGGAAGGATTTCGCAAGGATTGTCTTGGATTCTTTCGGAGGCATTCTCGATTAATCATCGACGTAGTCATACGTATATTAATAATAGTAAAAGGATCTGACTCAACGAGTTTCGAGATAAATAGATAGAGAAAGAGAGAAAGAATATTTTATAGATTATTATACTATTACTATTAGATAAGCTTATCGATTTTTCGTGAGTCGTTGTCGTAGGTGTTGTCAAAGGAAAAAAAAAGAAAAAAGAATATCCTACAAATCGTTTCTTCGAGCTCTAAAAAAAAAAAAAAAAAAAGAAAAAAAAAGAAAAGAAAAGAAAAAAACAGAAGAAAAAGAAGAAAGGGATTTCTAAATCATTTCAAATGAATTCCTCCTACCGATTATAATTTTCTATACAATCAGTCAGGAAGTATAGTATGCGACGATGGATGACACGAAAGATCTCTTTGTCGATTTCTCTTGGATATATTTCTGAGTCACGAACGTCCTCAGTCGATCCCTGAACGTGTTTTGGTCCATCAAGAAGGAAGATAGTAATGGTATCTTGCAAGATGATAGAACGTGAGACACGGGCACGGGTACCGACACTGGCACGGGTACAGGCACGAAGGTGAACGGGTTTAAATGCGAGGATATCGCGTGGTTGGGTTCGTCGAGCGACCTACTCCTGTACTATGAACGGTAGTTATGTACGTAACTACCTATAACTATGCACGTATATTTTCACCAACTGTATTTTGGTATCGCTCAAGGTCGGATCGATAACGCAGCGAGTGCTAACGAAGCCTAATGACTTTACACCGGTATATGAGTGACTAATAACTTTACCAAATATTCACGGAAATTTTATTATTTTTTCTTTTTCTTTCTTTCGAACATTTTCGAGACATTTACCATTCTATGGTTTACTATATCTATACTATATTATACAACATATATATATATATGTATATGTATATGTATGTATGTATATGTATATTTATACTATATATATACTGAAAGATAAGAAGAACAGAAACAATGTCATTCGTCAACCTGTCGAAGAAGATACACGACGAGTTTCGTGTCCGATTCTATACCTGCATATATACATACATATGTACATATATGGCTCGGTCGATTGCAAAATACGGCGCGTTGGTTACGCCGATAATTACTGCAGCAAACGGCAGCCGATTAGTTATGCTTCACGGTGCCCTGAACAAAAATCTCTCTGATTGTGGGACAAGGTTACTACTCAAACGTCGAGGAACATCGTTTGTTAGAATAATTTTCGATCTAATTACGGCAAATGGTTCTTTACGGTTGTCAAGAGGTTGCTTATATTATCGATACGGCCGATTAAATGGAAATAGGGAAATTATTCTTGTCCGTCAATTACGTGCGAAGTATTACGAAAATTGACGTAAAAAAATTACATATATATATATATACGAAAGAGAAAGTAAAAAGTTACAAATAAACATCGTGCCTCCTTAAAGGGAAAGAAAAAAAAAAAAAAAAAAAGAAAAAGAAAAAAGAAAAATGAAAGACGAAACGAAAAGAAAGGAAAAAACGAAAAAAGAAAACTACCTTCTATTAAAATTTTCCCTTGGTTAAAAACTTTCTTGAAGAAGAGGAGGAAGAAGAGGAAGAAGAAAAAAAAAAGAAAAAGAAACTTATTCGAACGATACTATCGTAGTAAGACATGATATCTTGTAATAATCTTTCGATCGGACACGAAAGAGATTCCACTTTAAAACTTGTCGGAACTCACACCATCATCGTACTTCCCCGTTTAAACCTTCTCCTCCCTCGTTTCGTTTCCGGCTTATCGCGATATCCTTTTCTGAGTGCACCGCGTTTCAGCCTTCGATAAATTTGATCCCCAGTTAAATCCTCTTTCCATTTACCTATTCGAATCCTTCTTTCCTCGTTACAGAAAAGAAGTACGAATTCCCTCGAAGAAAGATAAGATAAGATATATTGAAAGAAATGTAAAAGATGATAACGTTTTTGAAAGGTACTACCCTCTCGGTAAACAAAATGCGCGAAGTACGGTGCGCAGGGAGAAACGAGAGAAGGATTAAAATAATATACACACGTTGTCGTTCGAAGCCGGTAGGAGCGCTCAATACATACGCTCCTCTCGAAGGCGCACGGCCTACTGACGCTGCGATCGCAGCGCCGCACCTCCACGCGGCCCGCTTACCACCACTCCATGTTTTACCCCCACCACTCGACACCTTTCCACCTTCGTGCAAATGGAAAAATATATCACGTACGTGTGTGTGTGTGTGTGTGTATGTGTGTGTATGGATGCAATGCATCTATGTACGTACCTATGCATATATGTACTTACCTATGCTCTCAGGACGATAAAAATGTTTCTAATTGGTGCATCGGAATTCGTTGGCTCGAGTTTTACGTCATTTTGTGTGGTCGTACCTTTGAACTTTTTGAATTTTTTATTCTATTTTTTTTTTCTTTTTTTTCTTTTTTTTTTATGTACGCGCTCTTTTAAACATTCACCGATATTTTTTTTCTGTCGGTATTTAATATTTTCACATACGTATGCCGGAGTCGAGATTTTCCATATTAAGATTTTCATTTTAATATACATACGTTTGAATTCCGAATGAATTTTATTAATTTTCTTTTCTTCTTTTTCTTTTGTTATTGTTGTTGTTGTTGTTGTTGTTGTTGTTGTTGTTTTTTTTTTTTCATGTTTTACGAAATGTTATTCATACAAAGGAAAGACTATTATTTCGGGACTCGTTTTTATCGATTTTTCTTGTTCTTTTCATAACTTTTATAACGATTTTTTTTTATAATCACGCGTTGGCGTTTGAAATATTATCTAGCTTTTAATTAATACGTACGATTTGTTAGAGAAGTTAGGATAAAGGAAAAAGTAACGAGATAATGAACGGCTTTTATTCGTGGGAAATGTGGTTGCCTATGTATGCATGTGTGTATGTATGTATGTAAGTCGAGCGAATCGTTTGCGGTGAATTGATATATGATTGCGACCATGCGAAAACGCAAAGAGTCTTATTAAGTGCTACCGTAAAGTCGTTTAGGTTACGCCGTACATTAATAACGTCGTTTCTATCAGAAGTTAGAAGTTTCGAAATTGCTCATTGAAACGATTGATTTTGCAATTAATATAGAGCGTTAATCTGATATCTTTATTTTTGAGAAAAAAAAAAAAAAGAAAGAAGTTATAGAGGAGAAAAGAAAAGAAAGAAAGAAAGAAAGAAAGAAAAAAAAAAAGAAAAAATGCGCGGAAAATAAGATAGGTGTAAATATGCATTTTAGAAGGGAACAAAAAAGAAGAAAAAAAAAATATGTATTAAATCGAGCGACGAAAAAGGTAAAAAAGAAAGAAGAAAAAACGAAAGAAAAAGAAAAAATCAGTAATTGCGAGGATAAAACGTTTAACAAAAGATAAAAGGAATACTTTGAGTAATGTAGGAGAATATAGAATAGATGCTTGAGGTATACAAAAGAGATCGAATCGACGTATATACATATGTATATAAAACCCAGGAATTTCATTCCTAACGACGGAGTTTGCATGTCGGTGCAATTTCGCAAAATTCCAGACCGGTCACAATGCAAATGCGCCGGCACTCGATCGCAGAGAATGACGGCGGTGATATGGTACCGTCAGCAGTGCTTTCTCTCATCGAAATCCCTTTTATATATGGCCGCCTTTTGTCGTTACTCGACAAGAATTTCAGGATTGGTTTGTGAACGTATCAAATTCGTCGGCGAGAGAATCTTTGTAAATTTCTTCTTCTTCTTATTATTATTATAATATTATTTTTTTTTAATGACTAAGAATTATTCATAACCAACGTTATTTTGTAAATTTCTTCTTTTTATTCTTCTTATTATTATTATATTATTTTGTTTAATAATTAAAAATCGTTCATAACTTAATGTTACTTTATTATTATTATTATTATTATTATTGAGTGTTTACTAGACGTTTATAAAACGTTTTGAGTTTCCACAATATCGTATCGATTTAAATGTGCAATACTCTCTGCAAAAGAACGATCCGTACGACACGATCCTTGCTAGCTTAGGTAACGTGTCCTTCTGTCACCGCGAATAAAACCTTCGATTTCATTTCGTAGATCCCTTTAACATACGTATTCGATATCAGGAGTAGTACGGGACTCGTGAAATGTACGAACAAGAATCGCGGAGACGCCGTACGTAAGAAGCACTTTATTCGATCGCTAATATCGCTCGTCTGCGCAAGGTATGCATGCGTGGGCGTTACCGAATGCATTTCGTGTTTGCGATCAGTGTTTCTCAACTTGGATTAGATACCTATACTAAATTCAGCTAGAATTTCTCTCATAAATAAACACGTGTGTGCGTGCATTTGCGTGTTTATATTTTCGAAAAATATCACATTTTCTATCTCTGCAAAAATATTCGCGGCATGTATTTTAATTAAATCTTTTGAAAGAGAACGTTAAGGTTAAAGATATAGAAAATGATTAAATTACTGAAATTCTCTTAGAGCTTTGTCAGATAAAAGGGAACACCGTAGAACTCGAAAACCACAAACGGATGATAACAGGGCAACGTATCGAGGCGTAAAACGTTAAAGGTTTTCGTAGAAACCTCAAGGAGAACTCGTTAAATCACGTTTTGGGAAACTCTGCGCAAATGTTTGTTGGGGCATGGGGATAGGAGAAGGGGTTTGCAAAAGGCAAACGTGTTCGGTCGTGTTCGAAACTGCGTTGTTCCACGCGAGTGGACCATGGCAAGAGAAGAGAAGAGAAGAGAAGAGCAGACGCTTCTGTGTGTGAACCGCGTTATCTCATAATTTATGTTCCAAACCAGAATCCATGGTTAAGTGGTAAGGGTGTGTAAGTGGTTCTGTATAGATCTAGATGTAGGGTATATAGATATATATCTACGTATGTATGTTTGTATACATATATATATGTTTGTATGTATGTATGTATGTATATACGTATGGATGTATATATATACGTATGGATGTATATACACAGATACATAAACATACATATGTACGTGTATCTGGCTGGTAATGGAGGTTAACGTCGCTCATAGAAGCACCGACAAGAGAGACAGGAACGCTAGGATCAAAGATCTGTTCATGACAGGAGCGGGTACGTGCACACTCCAATTGGTAACATGCTTTATCGGTGTATTACTCTGAAGGAGAACCCTAGTCGTTTTCGTGCAATTTACCTTTCCAATCTGTCCGATAAATCACTACCGAAGTTCCGTTAGATTTTTCTTGTCGTTTCTCTTTTTTCGTTTTGTCTTCTTATTCTATTCTTATCTTTTCTTCTTCTTCTTCTTCTTTTTTTTTTTTTTTGATAATATAATACCTATCTATTCGTACTAAGGAGTAAGTGAATAAAAATTGAAATCTAATTTTACCTTTCGAATTTATTTGTTCGATATTTATTATCGATTTGTTGAAAATAAATTGAACGAATTGGATCTTTTGAGATTTGTAAATATTACGAATTGAATAAATTAATGTTTCGTTTATACGCGAGCGATTTATGATGGAAAATTATGATGTCAATTTACGTATATGTCAATTTTTTCATTTGTCCGAGTTTAACTGTTAAATATCGAAGGTATACAACTTCATCGTGTGTTCCATCGGGAATATTATAAAATCTAGATTCATTAGTTTCTCGTTTAGATAGCCGGACGAGATAAAGGAACGATTACGTCGAAAAATTCAATGGAAAAACGATTTTTTTCTTTAATCGACGATACATCGAATAACAAAGCGATTATTTATCTCGTTTTTATCACGATTGGTGGAAACGTTCGTTGTTATCTTAAGACATAACATAAGTTTATAGACATATGTAAATTATACATATAATTATACGTATAATGTAAATTATACATATAAAATGTATAATATAAATTTACAGGATATGTAACTTCGTATCGATATCGTTCGATTTTACAGTAATTTTAACTTCGTACTTCGTCTATCCCAATTCAATCATCGTTATTCGTCAATAAAACTATCAACGATTTATATTCGATATTAAAATTACGTGTCGTGCGCCTGTTGGATTTGTTTCGTAAATATTTTATTGATCGATATTTAAAAACATATATCTTTCGAATGAAATTATCTGCAAACCATTTTCCAATTAATTCGAGAAAATTCATTCGATTAACGATCGAATAAATTCATCTATGGTGGAATTGACGTCTATAAAAGAGAAATGTTCAACGATTCAAAATAAAAGAAAAGAAAAAAGAGAACAAAAATGAGAAAAAAAAAGAGAAGAAAAAACAGAAGGTAAGAAAACGGTTTTCCTTCCTATCGAGTTTCTCATCCTTGTGCTTTCGAAGCATGTCCGATGGTTTATTCGCCTTCTTCTTCTTCTTCTTCTTCTTGTTACTCGTTCCTGGTGTTCTCGGTATTGTGAGAGTTGTACCTAGTACCATAGGAATGGAGCAACGTAGTCGGAATGCAAACCTTTCTCGAAGGGAACTTTCCGATTGGAATTATCTCTCGCTCTCGATTCCCACGATCGATGGAAGGAAAGGGTTGAAATTTCTTTCGACTGAAATCCTCTTGTCTTTCATAAATCCTTCATAGTTTGCTTTCTTAATAAGAGAAGTGACTTGGATTGTTATTTAATTTTTTTGCTCTTTTTGTATTTTGTTTTAAGCCTCATTTTTTTCTTTTCTTAGTTCGTATCATTAATCTTCTTGGGACGATCGACGAAGGCAATCTTTAAGGGTTGAAACGAAGAGATATTTTTGTCTTTCAAGAAAATTTTGTTACTTTGTTTTTTTTTTTTTTTTATATTAACAAGAAAGAGATTCGTGCTATTAATCGATCATTTTACTTTCTTGATTTTATGCTTCACTTTGTTTTTATTTCTTTTTTTCATGAAATTCTCATCGAATTATTCTCATCGAATGTATCTAACATCTTTTTATACTTTGTTTCTTTCATTATTATTATTATTATTTTTTTTTTTTTTACTTTGTTTCGTTTTGTTTTTTTTTGTTTTTTGTAATAGAAAAGATCCACGTTACTGCTTAATTTTTTTTTCTTTCTTTATTTCATAAATTATTTTTCGACTTTTCGATTTTTCGTTCAAAATGTTCGCTTTTGCAATTATCTCTCGTTTATCATTTCCGAAAGAAAAGAGTCTTTTTTTGTAATTTTTCGTTCTTCCAAGATGCTCTCGTCTTTCAAAAATACTTTTAATTTTTTTTTTTAATAACAGAAACAACTCGTATTGTTATTTAGTTTTCACTTTTTCCTTTATTTCACCGTTAACATTTTTTCTTCCTTTCTCCATAATGTTCGTTTTAAAATTATCTCTCGCTTTTCATTTGCACGATCAAATTTTTCTTCTCTCTAGATGTTCTTGTTTTTCAAAAACTTTTTTACTTCGTTTCTTAACAACAGAAGAGACTCGCATTATTATTTAATTTATCCCTCTCTTTATATTATCCTTCACTTTTTAATTCTATTTTATTTTATTTTGCGTATCATTCGTTCTACGAAAAAAATTTTAAAAGAGAGAGAAACAGACAGGGAGAGAGAGAGAGAGAGAGAGAGAGAAAGAGAGAGAGAGAGAGAAAGATAGAATCCGAATATAAATTTTTGTCTTTCTTTTTTTCTTCGTCTTACCAAAATAAAATTCACGACTGGGAAAATAACATTATGTTCGTTTAATTCGACGTTATATATTTAAGTTAAAATATTCACGATTTCATCCGATGCCGTTAACCGTAGCGTGAGTCTTTAACACGTTCACCAACGAGATACATAATTGCATTTGGTGTCGCGCGTACTTTACGGCTAGTCCTCTAATATCCCGAGAAATGCTCGTTATTAATTCGCCTCATTATACGTCTCACTGGCGTAGGAGTTTTTATTGGAGAAAGAAAGATATACATATATACACATACACAATACACGTACACAATACACACACACGCACACATACATAAAAAAAAGAGAAAGAGAGAAAAAGAAAGAGAGAGAGATGGAGAGAGAAAGAATTGACAGACGGCTGTCTTGGATTGGACGAGATAAAGTAACACGAACGAATGCTCAAATTCCTCTGAACTTCCGTAGTAAAGAAACGAGAGGTTAATTGCGAAAATTGATCCTTTCTATCTCTTTCTCTCTCTCTCTCTCTCTCTCTCTCTCTCATTCTCTCTTTCTCTCATTCTCTCTTTCTCTCCTACCGTTTATCCTCTCGAGAGAAATAAATTCAAATTTCTCGTAATACCAAAAGAGTTTGGTTAGATATTATTAAAATAATTTTCAATGTAATAATCATTCGAAGCAGACGATCTAATAGAATTACAATTATATTTATTTCCACGGTATTTTTATTAATTTAATAATATATCAAGTATACATGAATTATTTTGACCAGTATAAATTATTATGGAATAATATATTTTTATTATCATTTATGAACTGAACTGTACGTTATTGTTTCAACTAACTTATATTACGTTAGTTAATGATATTTTATTACGAATATTGATTGTTTAATTAAAATATTGATGACGTTAATTAGCAGTCTATTGGAATGAAATAATTTTGCTAAACAATTGTCACGTAATAATAGTTACATTACGTATTAAATATGACGTGTAGCATATATCTTTTTTTCGAGATCATTGAATTCGCGAATGAGGTAATGTAAAAAAAAAAAAAAAAAAAAGAAATAGAAAAAGAAAAAATGAAAATACAACTGCTCAACTTAAACGACGTCGCATCATTGACACCTGCGCTTCCCGTTTTTCTAACAAATCGAAATCTAGGCCGGTTCGATATCACGATATCGTATCTTCGAAACGTCTTTCCTTCTTTAAAGTGCATTCGTCGATAGCGTTCGATAGATCGTTCCGGTGAAAAAGTACGTGGCGAGAAATGGGATTTTTATGTAATCCGTAAAGTGTGTTGGAGGAATTTTTCGAAGGAAAGAAACCGAGGAACTTGTCAAAAAATAAGAGAGAAAGAAAAAAGGAAAAGAAAAATGATCTCTCTGTACGAGGGAAACAAAGTTTCGAAAGAAGATCGAGAAAAATTATTCATTCCGAAAATTTTTTCAAAACGGTTGATTATAAGAAAAAGAGAAATTGTGCAATTAAAAGAATAGAGAGAGAGAGAGAGAGAGAGAGAGAGAGAGAGAGAAAAGAAGAAAAATCAAAGGAAACGATCGAATTAAGTTTCATACGAACTGGAAGATATTTATCGAATATCGGAGATTATCGAATACGAGAATGATGAAGGGAGGAAAAGAGAGTAAAAGAAAAAAAAAGAAAAAAAGAGAGAAAAAAGGCAATAGATATAGTTGTTTGGCTGAGAAAAATTTACTCGAAGGGAACCAATAATTTCCCGTCGGAACCACGACTTCGCATTTATCTGGAAGACAGATATACAGATAGAAACGGAGATCTAGAGAGAAAGAGAGAAATAAAGAGAGGAAGAGAGATCGAAAACGAGAGCGAGAGCGAGAGCAAGAGCGAGAGCGAGAGTGAGAAGAGACGAGAGTCAGAAAGGAACAGGAAGTTCCGTTTCGAGATATTACGAGGAGAGAAACGTCTCTTGAGAATAAAACGTGCATTACGGACGAGATACTTTCCTATCTCTCGAGTAATCTCTTCGTGTTCGATTGACTCTGTTGCCACCCTCCTTCTCCCCTCTCTTTTGGAAGGAAACGAGGTCCTTCGACCTCTATCACGGAGCAATGATTTTTTCCTATTTTTTTCTACTATTTTCTTTTTTTTTTTTTTTTTTTACTCTATTCTTACCTTTTTTTTTCTTCCTATTTTTTTGTCCTCTCTTTTTCCTTGTTTTATCCCCGCTAATAACTTTCTAATACTTTTCCACACTCTTACTTTTTAATACTGGGGAAAAAATGTGATAAATCATTCTTCTAGAAGTATTAATTCCGCGCGAATGATTTCAAAGACTTTAAATCCATTTTACGAAAAAAAATTCATATTCATCTCGTCCTATTCGAAACGAAATTATTATAGATTCTTTGCTAAAAGAATTTTACGAACGACGACACGAGAGTATTTTATTTAATGACAAAACATCGCTCTTTCTCTCTCTCTCTCTCTCTCTCTCTCTTTCTCTTTTTTTTTCTCGTAAAATACGATGAAATACGTGAACGGATGTATATGCATATATATATATATATATATATATATATATATATATAGGTGTATATACAACGTGTCTTTTTAATTGTCATTAAAAATGTCTGCGCGCGGTAACGTGCGCCACGGTAATATGTCAAAAAGCTATTTTATTCAACGGATATGGTAGACCGAGGTAAATGGGCGTCATAAGTCATAGAAGATCCTCGGAGATATAATTTCTCGACGACGCGTCTGTTGCATTTTTAAATGGACCGTATGGTATACTTTAATAAAGATTTTCTTTACGTTATATTAATAACGACGACGAATCACGCAATACTTTTTTTTTCGTAAAGAAAAAGAAGAGAGAGAGAGAGAGAAAGAAGAGATAATCTTATGACCGAACCTATTAATATATTGATCGATCGATCGGAGAGAAAATAGAAGAAAAAGGAGAAGGAAAAGAAAAGGAAAACAAGAAGAAGAAGAAGATATGGAGGAGAAAAATTCGCGAAGCTTTCTTTTGCTTTTTTTTTCTCTTAAAAAAAAAAAAGAAGAAAGAAAAAAGAATCAAACAAAAAAAATCTCCCCCTTCGCAAAGTCCCCATTCGAAAATTCAACGTGTAATCCCAACCAGAAATTTGCCACCGTCGCGAGATCTAATTACGGGACGCAGTAGATGCACCGAATGCAATTTGCATGGGCGTCGCTTCCAATACTGCCGATAACACAGTACACCGTTGTATGTAGTATCTACACAACACGTTGTGCCTTCTACCTGGTACCGTTGGTATTGCTCTTGCTGTTGGTTGGTGGATGCTGCTGGATGCTGCTGCTGTTGCTACTGGCTACTGCTGGTGATGCTGGCCTGTTGGATGCTGGCTACTGGTTGCCGCTGCTGCCGCCTCGCCATCAACTCGGAATCCTGCGTTCGATACGACCGAGACTTCTATTTTTGCGTATTCGTCGGTTCGTTCGATTTTCTTCGTTCGTTTCTATGAGGGAAGCGAGAAAATTGCAATTTCCTCTCTCGGCTTTCTTCATCCCGACAGACTCGATCGGCAAATGCCAATGCCGAGAAGAATTTCCTCGGCTTATTTTCTACTCGTTTCTCTTCTCTTCTTTTCTTTCTTTTTTTTTTCTTTTTTTTTTTTTTGTTTCTCTCTCTCTTTCTCTCTCTCTCTTTTTTATTTTTTACATTAGATGCAACGCGAAGAATCCCTCCCGCGCCATGAAAATTTTGTCCGAATGAAATTTTTTAATTGAAACTCTTATCGAGCTTCGAGACAAGCTTCTTTTTTTTTATTTTGTTGAGAGGTGGGAGGAGAGCGGAGATTCTTTTTTCTTCTCTTTCTGCTTTTTTTTTTCTGCTTTCTTCTTCCTTTTTTTCCCATTACTTGTTCCTCCCCATTAATTTTTTTAAACTTTCGAAATATCCAATTTAAGAAAATTATCCGTAGTATTTCATTCATCTTGTCCAATATTGTCTAAATAAAAATTTTTCGTTAGAGCCGCGATACGAAGTTTCGGGATACAAGTTTCTCGTGGATCTTATTAATTCTTTTTTTTTTCTTTTTTTACTGTTCGGAATATTCAAATTTACAGAATTATTCTTGGCATATTATTCATCTTGTTTTCATCTTGTTCGTTTTCTCTTTTGTCTTCTTAAACTCTCGTAATATTCAAATTAATAAAATTATTCGTAATATTCTATTCTATTTCCCTCTATCTTTCTCTGTCTATTTTTCTAATACGTACGATAGACCCGCCGAATTTACAAGCAGAGAAAGTGCATGTTCGATGGAGTACGCAAGGTTGCCTTTAAACTTGACACTCCTTTTGCACCTCCTACTGGCACGCTTTATTACCAGTAAAACCGGTCGCGTACGGCGGCCGCGTGCGTAATCAAGAACGCATACGGTCCTGAGTTCTCTTAAAAATACGACGACCGTTCCGAATCAAGAATCTTTGCTCCACTTTTATTCGATCGAAACCATTCAGTTTCTCCGTTTCGAATTTTTCCGTCTATTCACTTTGAGCTCGTAACAGAGTTGTTTACGAACGAACGTTTATAGCAAAAGTTATTTCCCCCTCCTCCCCACGCCCCTCCATCCTCTGCAATAGCGACGATTACCAATAGCAATTATCTGTGCGATTTATAGAAAGAAAAAAAAAGAAAACAAAAAAATAATACGCAAAAAATAAATAAGGAAAATAAATCGGATATTACCGAGTAAATCGTTTACGCGTTTAGAGGGATTAATTCAAACTTCTATCGGATATACTCTATTAGAAATAAATGATAATTTTCAAAGGTTAACATATACATAGATATAAATAGATATTTATGTATACGTTTTATATAGATTAAAATAGATGAAACGAGTATTGCTACCGTCAGCTTGTAATACAGAGAAATTACCAATTATCCTCGATCGACGTTCGATCGTTTTCGCAATTAATTAAACGACGTAATTTGTTGGATAGCCTCGTTGGATAATTTGCAATTCCTGCGGGAGCGATTCGCTTTACTACGAATGCGAAGTATTACGTGTTAATTTTCATAGTCGAAACACGTAGTAAACCAAATTATTCTCTTACGAGAAATCGTACGATTTCGTTTCTTTCCTTTCTTATTTCGTACTTATTTTGCTTTTTATCATTTCGTAGATGAGTTAGGATCAATCGATAAAATGTTGATTGAATGACGTCAACGACCAATCGGTTTTCTACGTTGAAGGACAACGGTATTTCCCATTATTTTGCGATTTTCAAGTGTGAAACATTGATAAAATTAGAGAGATAAATAAATACACATATATGTGTGTGTGTGTGTGTGTGTGTGTACACATACGAGATAAATATGATCAATATTATACGTTCCTAGCCGCATTTCATTCGCATAAAGTTATTTAATTCGCTAATGTTGGTTTACTCTACTAAAAAAAAAAGCATTGGTATTATATACAAGTAAAAAGAAATAAAAAAGAAATTAATAGAATTTTTAGATGTGAAACATTGATAAAATTAGCTATATAAATACATACATATATATGTACATACATACATACATACATACATACATACATACATACATACATATATATATACAAAATAAATATGATTAATATTATACGTTCCTAGTCGTACGTCACGCGCATAATGTTACTAATGCACTAACGTTGGTTTACTCGTGAAAACATCCGCATGAAGAGAAAAGATAGAAAAAAGTAATACAGCATATACGCTCCTTCTAATGGAAGTTACCGCGAAAGAAAATTTTACCCGAGATGTGCTTGTCGTTTCGTATTTTAAAGCGAAGAAAACTGTACTGCAAAATGGGGAGGTAAAGAGAGGGGGAAGGGGTAGCTTTCAACTCCGAGGATAGCTATTCCGTCGTATTAACAAATGAGAAAAGGATCCTCTAGTTTTCTACTTTCGGTTCATTAAGTGCCTTTCGAAGTATCTACAAAAAAAAGAAAAAAAGAACGAAAAAAAATAAGAAACAAAAAGACTCGAGTTACTAAAGTGCATAGCGTATCGCGTTAGATTAAAAGACCGAGAATCTTCTCTCTTTTTATATTCTTCGAATTACATTTTCCTGTCTTGCCATTGAAAACTAGAAATCTTTAATGATACGGTTTAAGTAAAGTTAAAGAAGAGAAGGAGAGAGAGAGAGAGAGAGAGAGAGAGAGAGAGAGAGAGAGAGAGAGAGAGAGAGAAAGTTAAAGATTTTACGACCGCAACGTTTAGATTTCATTTGGATTTCTAATGATATATGTACGACTTTAGCCGTTTTTATTAGGTTCAATTAAATCGACGATCCACGTATCTAATGTTTCGAACGTGAACGTTATGGACCTTCGTAGGAAATCCGTTCGAACGTCTTCGTACGGATATTCGGCCGACCACCTGTCGCGCAAATTACGATCCGTAGAAGATTAATGTCCTTAGTCTGGGGCAGGATCGAGTCGCGGAATATAATAATGGAGGACCGAACCAAATCGATTGCCGTAACATCGATCATGAAGTACGGCATTGGGCGCGTGCGCTTGTCCACCCACTACTACTACTACTACTATTACAATTACTACTACTACTATTATTAATATTACATACACACGCACATACACACATATATGTGTGTATATTTACTGAAATAAAAAGACAAACACAAATAAAAATATACGGGTACACATGCACGTACTTACATACCTAATCCCACATTACAAACAATTTTCACCTACTCTTTATACTTAAAAGAGACTAGGAATAAATCCGAACGAGTACCATCCTATCGTAATACGAAGATAATCGTATCATTTCATTTAGTTATAATTACTACGATAAAGTATGGTAAACTGCTTGAGAGAACTTGGTATATGTAAATTCGCCTACGTAAACGTCGACAAAACCATATCGGACATACTGCTAATTAGGTGTACCCGAGATACCTACGTGACTATGTATGTATGCATATACTTATACCTGTACATATGTATGTACCTACGTACGTATATACGTATATGTATATGTATATATTTAATTACTTATTTATACGTATATATATATATACATTACGAAAAATCTTTCGTAATTTCGTTAATTTCACGTAATTAAAAACGAGAAAAGAGAGAGAGAGAGAGAGAGAGAGAGAGAGAGAGAGAGAGAGAGAGAGAGAGAGAGAGAGAGAAAATATCTTTCATCTCGTTTGACCAAATTTTCAATCTCGTATTCTGACCCACGTATCTCTGCATTCATTTTATTATTATACGTTACATTGGCTATAAAAGTAATTTATCAAGGATCAATAAAATACTGCTAGAAGTTACGGTAATGTAATTTTCTAACTTATACCAGTCCTCCCTCGCCCTCTACCCCCACTCTCACTCCCACCCCCAACCCAATCCACGTCGATCCATCCCCATTTATCGTTTTCGTATTCTCTCTCTCTCGTTCTTTTTTTTTTTCTTTTTTTTTTTCTTCGTCGCTAATTAAGGCAATACTAATGAAATTCGTCAAACGAAAAATCGTTAATATCATTTTCGTTGCTCGAAGAAAGAAAGACGTAGATCAGTAAAGTGTAATATCCTAACGTAATAATCGTGAGTTCGTCGAAACCGGTCGTGTCTTCTTGTCGAGTATACCCACGCAACCTCCCACGTATCCGGTATCATCGAGACAAAGAAGAAGAAGAAAAAAAAAGAAAAAGAAAGAAGAAAGAAAGAAAAATGAAAAGAAGAAGAAAAAGAAGAAAAAGAAAAAGAGGAGGAAGAGAAGGAGGAAGAAGTAGAAATATCGTTTCTTCTGTTCTCGTTTTTTCTTTTTTCTTTTTCTATTTTTTATCACTATCATTCCGTTCATCTCGTTGATTCGTTGAAGGAGATGAACGACAAAGAAGGAAAAAAAAAAGAAAAAGAAAGGAAAAATAAAAAGAAAAAGAAGAATAGAGAAAAGAAGAAGAAGAAGAAGAAGAAATAGAAACGCCGTCTCTTTTCTTTTCGTTTCTTCTCTTTTATTTTTCTATTTTTTATTACTGTCATTTCGTTTGTCTCGCATTGTCATTTCGCTTGATCCGAACGAGATCAGAATAACTTATGATGAAATTAAATTAAACGAAGAATGTAATGTTTACTCGACAAGAAGAAATAAAAAAAAAAAAAATAATTTCTCGACAAACAGATTATGGAAAATTGGACTATTCCTGTGTTGCTCTTTCATGCGCACTTTGGTCGCTCTTGACGTTCCTAGCGAGAATCGATAAAATACACACATACATATATATATATATATATATAGATACATACATACAACATATATATATAGATACATACATACAACATATATACATACATACATACGTATATACATATATACACATTATATATAGATAGATATACATACACGTATATATACATATATAGTCTCTCTCTCTCTCTCTGTCTCTGTGTGTGTCTCTCTCTCTCTCATCCTTTCATGTCAGAGCGTTGCAGTTGAAACGATGGGTCTATCGAGCTCTGTCATTGGGAATCTAGACGTTCGCGTTCTACTATATCGTGATACAGCCAACCGGAAAGAGCCTGTGTACCTTCCATTCACTTCCATTGTCCTTTATTTCAAAGGAAAGCATCGAGTAGGGTCACTAATGCGAGTATCCAAAGCGAATCTTTTCTATCTTCTCATTCTCTTTCTAATCTTTCCTTCTCTCTCTCTCTCTCTTTCTCTCTCTCTCTCTCTCTCTCTCTCTCTCTTTCTTTTTCTATATCTTACTCTTTATTCTTATTTGTTTCTATGATAACTAATGTAATCAACGTCAATGTAAATAAACTCTACCTGCTTTCTTACTTACTCCTTCTAAAAATCTACAGAAAAATCTATTCGTATATATTATAACGATAAATTTCCGATCATTTTCATAATATAGATTTGGAACGAGTAGAAATTGACGTTCACGTCGGTTAGAACGAAAGTGATCGATCGAAAGAATTTTCGTTGATTGCCTTAGTTATCGTTCCAGGCCGACATTGTACCGACGACGACGTTATCTCACGCGTCGATTGATTTCAACGTTGCGCGATCCAATGATTTATGCCTTTTCATAATGGAATCCGTTCGATCGAACTCTTGAACGTATTTTCAACCGAACGACGATTTGTTGGGTTAAACGAGCACGTTCCCGGTTACCGAATCGGATAACTATGCGAACGTGGTCGTAAAATGAAGGTAAAAAGAAAAAAAGAAAAAGAATTGAATTTTGTTTTTCCCAAAAAAAAAAAAAAAAATCGATCGACCGATCGATTAATCGATAAAGATTTAGAAGATCTAAAGATATAGTTTGATATGATGTACATGATATATACGTGTATATGTCATATGACATAATGAAAAATAAAAATATAAAACATTTTTTTAAATATTATTCACATGCAAATATATATTCTGATATATAATATTCACTAACACAGGTAAAGTAGAATCTTGACAGCTCCTTTCGAACACCTTCTAACGGTAGTTATATAAGCGAAAGCAAAGCTAAACTTCTATCGTGCTGTTGAACCGTCTGTTACATCCAGGTAGGTATATGCAAGTCTGACGTATATCTCGTTGAATCTTTCACAACTTATCTTCGTAAGCTATAATTTTAGTAACGTAGATATATCATTGAAATAAACATGCTGTTTCGATCGTAAACTTCGAATAATTAGACTCATTATAGAACTTCCATAGATCTATTCAATGTAATATAACGCAATCACGTTTTACAAATTTATCGAATATATGTGTACATATATATAATTATGGAGTATATATTATTATATACTATTATAATATACATTATATATACATATTATAATATATTATAAATATATAAATATAAAATACAAATATTACTATATATGTATATATATATATATAATATATACAATAATATAAATAATAATACAAAGTGTCCATCACGATTATAAAAATCTAGTAATTTTTTTTTTTCGAAAAAAATCGAGACAGATCAATTTTGTCATTTTCATCCCCATTGCCATCTAACATTTTTAAGACTCCATTTTTTTTTTAAGATTTCAAGTTTCACCCCACTAACATGATGTAGCTCAGGATGGATAAATTTATGATGAAGACTTGACGCACGGTATAGATAAGACAAACGCGATTATTTTTCCTTGAAATAGCATAAATATAAGAAGTGAAAAATGTCCAACTAGGATTGTTACAAAATCTAGTAATATTTTTTTTGACAAAGGGACAGATCCTCGTCATAAATTCACTCACTTTCACTGTTATTGCCATTTATGGTTTTTAAGGGTAGCATTGTCACCTTTGCCCTTCTCTTAAGGTAGATTAAACCGAAGTGACTGAATTTATTTCGACGTGTACATATTTGAACAAAAAAGAAAGAGAAAAAAAATCATTAGATTTTATAACAAAACATGAGACAATAAATGACAAATTATTTTTTTCTACTCGAATTAAAAGAACTCGTTAATACATTCGTTACGTTCCATCGAAGACGATTATTTCGATTAGTTCGAACAGGATCGTATTATGTTGATTTTGAACGCGACCCGAATTTCGTCGTTTTGTCGTACTAATCGAACGACCGCCGAATTAACTTCTGAGCCTCTAACGAACTTAATCGGATTAATTAACGCGAAGGTAGAGGCACTTCAACGATGTAGAGACACAAAGAGTGAGAGAGAAAGTGAGTGAGTGAGTGAGTGAGTGAGTGAAAGAGAGAGAGAGAGAGAGAGAGTTAAAGAGTATGAGAGATAGATAGAGATAGGAGGACCGACACGACGTATCGTGTGTCTCGTACGGTCGACGAGACGTTTATGACGTTGAAGGTATTATCTAAATGAAGTCGTTTCGTAGTTCGGAGCAACACGCCGATTTAAACTTTCAACGTAGAGACAAAGAGAGAGAGAGGGAGAGAAAGAGAGAAAGAGAGAGGGAACAGAGAGCAACGTATACGTATAATCGCTTAAAGCTTTATCGCGTAGGACACGAGGCAAGCTGATTTAATACGCTTCGGAAAATATTCTAATAGGATGATACATCTTGGTTAATGACGATAATAACGCTTAACTCATTTCAATTTTATTTGAGACATTATATTTTATTTTTCACATTATCTTACACACGTACATACACACAAACATATATATATATATATATATATATATGTCGTGTGTCTCTCTTGTGTATTATCGTAATTCTCTCTCTCTCTCTCTCTCTCTCTCTCTCTCTCTCTCTCTCTCTCTCTCTCTCTCTCTCTCTCTCTCTCTCTCTATCTCTGTCTGTCTTTGTGTTTATTTGACTTTTATTCGATTTTATTCGATTTTATATCCGATACTATCGCAGCGCAGTTAATTCGTCCATTCGATGAAATTCGAGATGTTATATATATATATATATAAGTGTTATATATATATATGTATGTATGTATGTATATATACAAGGTATCCCGTATATTTCGGAAAAATGGAATATCTCGTGTACGGACCTGAACGCAGAAAAAAAATTTTTTTTTAGAGTGATTCGTTCGAAGTGGCACATCGTATGGTGCCAATTCTTTTTTCTTTTTTCTTTTTTTTTTTTTTTACAAGTCGAACGACAGGAGAATCTCAAAGTCAAATTTATTTTTACAAATGGAACTATATATTCTTCTTTTTTTTTTCTTTTTCTTTTTTTTTTTTTTCTTTTTTTTTCTTTCATAGTTCGTAGAAACAAATTCAATAACGTAGCGTGCAAGATTATTTATTATTTGAAAATGTTATACATTATATTACAAATTTATTAATTCCTGTATCGCTGGTTGTCAATTGTTAGGCTGCATGTTGTTTACTAAATAAGGTCGAACTTCTTACGAAATAAACTTTGTTTATTTGGCTCGAGAAATTTCAGAAACATAAAGGGGAGATAAGAGAACGAACAGGGTTATGTTCCATAAAAACTCGTAAATTTGTAATATAATCTGACTTTGAAATTTCTTTCATCGTTCGACTTGTAACAAAATAAAAAAGAAAGGATTGGTATAATAATACGATGTGTCCTGTTCGTACTAAAAAAAAAAAGGAAAAAGAAAAGGATCTGTTAAAAAATATTTTCTCTATAAAATTTTTTTTACAGGTTCAATTCCTCACAAGATATTCCAATTTTTCGAGATAAACGGGACACCATATATATTTATACATTATATATATATATATATATATATATATATATATATATATATATTATATTTATACATTTATAGTATATTATACTATAATGTTTATACATATTATGTACATATATCTACATACACATACAAATACGATTTCAAAGTGTTGAAAACATAATTAAAAAAAAAATAAATAAATAGAAAAAAAATAAGAATCGAAAAAAGATAAAAAAGAAAGTAATAATTTTCACTTACCTATCGGTGTTATGTGTCAAGAATGATTTTGGTAAAGACAGTGAACGTTGATGTGGATCCAAGGACACGTCGCTGGTCAACGAATCCTCTCCTCTGGTCGGTGCACTTCCAGGCCTGGACAACATTCCATCTTTCGGTGGTACCATCAACGTTTTCAGAGAACCGATCACCGCGTCATCCATAGGCGTAGACGTGCCTGAACTCTTTGCGTTTCTCGGGCTCTTCGTCACGGTACGATCCGACGTAGTTACCCAAATGTCACTGCTCGAAGATGATGACGTGCTCGAGGGCGAAGCTACCGGCAGACCACTTGGTGACCTATTCAAATTTTTACCACCTTGAACCGGTGACACTTTTCTTTCTTTATCACACATTTCGAAGCTACCGACGAGTTCAGACTTTTTGTAGACACGATGACGATCTCCTCTCTTGTCTAGGCTACCGTTAGGATTGCTTTCTTCCATCGGTGACCACCGATTCGGCTGCTTCAACACACTCTTTGGCGGTCTATCTTGATATCTGCGTAAAATGTATTATACTTTTGTTAAATTTTGAAATATATTATACTTTTGAAAATTATCTAACATGGAATCTTTCCCATTTATCTTATCTCTTCTTTTCTTTTCTTTTCTTTTCTTTTCTTTTTCCTTTTTTCTTACTTTCTTTCTTTTTTTCTTTTTTTATTTAAATTAACAAATTAAAATTAGCAATCGATTATATTAAAATAAAAGTCAACCCCCCCCTCTCTCTCTCCCTCTCTCTTTTTTCTTTTGTTTCTTTTCGTTGGTTCGTTTATTTTTTTCTTTGCTTTTTTTTTTTTTTTTCTTTTTTAATGTTACAAACATCTAACAAATTGAAATAGAACATAAATGTACCTTTGAACATTTAAATTATTCTGTTCCCGACTAGTCCTACTCTTTCTCGAAGTTTCCCGTTCCCTATAATCACGATCGTCCATTCTTTCCAAAGAAGCAGGCGAGGAACATGCGCTACCGCGATTCGCATGTGTACCAGTGTCCATTGACAATCTCTGATGAGCTGGATAACTCTGAGATACTTTCATAAAGACCGGTCCTTGATTAGGCGAATAAAGTGTATTTCTCTGAGAGCAATGCGGCCAGAAATCGCAAGTACTGCTGTTACAACGTAATTTCGTGTCCGGACTGATACAAAAATCTTGACTCGAACAAGTTGGATTGGTGTTCGGTGTAGTGGCACCTCGTTGAAGCGTCCTAGGTCTTCGACTTTGTTGTTGTTGTTGTTGTTGTTGTTGTTGTTGTTGCTGCTGCTGCTGCTGTTGCTGTTGTTGTTGCTGTTGTTGTTGTTGTTGTTGTTGTTGTTGCTGTTGTTGTTGTTGTTGCATCGAGTTGTTATTGCTCTTTTGAGATTGTTGTTGCTTCGAAGATATGAAGTAGACGTCGTAGGTGGTCTGATTGGCACGTCTCTGTTCTTGTCCTTCGTCCCGACGTTCATCGTGACGTTCGTATCGACTCGTTAGAAAGTTTCGAGTTATCGCACGACTTCGAGTACCATAGAGATATTCCGTGACAGCTTCGGCCTCGCGGAATAACTCCTCGTTTAGGGCATCGTCCGTTGATTGAACTTTTCCTGAAAGAGACGCGAAATCGAGAGAACGATCTCGGTAATCGTCGGACAGAAAAATAATTGTAGGTTTTACTTACTGTTCTGTAAAGTGTAACGCTTGCTTCTCTCGTTTCCTCGCTCGCTGGATAATTTGATCATCATTCGATGAGACTCGTTGGATTCCCGGGAATGATCTCTAACAGTTTGAGGAGCCGTGCTCGGTGACCTCTTCTCCGGAAGTTGTAAACTCCTGGATCTTCTCACTCTAGATTGTAGAGAGTCAGGAGATGCTTGACTGGTTCTCGCACTCTGATGCTGCCTCGAAGCGTTTCCACGTCTGAAGTGATTAGGAGTGGGCGACCGTCCTTGTCTATCGATGCTGCTCGAAGACGACGAGGAAGAGGTAGGAGAGTTAAATGACAATTGTTTACCGGACTCGGAAGATCCCGGAGATCTTCTGAGCCCTTGTTGGGTCCTTGCATGATGACGAGTTTGCCTGTTAGACGGTGAGATCCTTTCGCCGTTCGCTCTTATCGATTCCGTCGACGAATTCAATGCAGCTACAGGTGAGGATACTAGGCTGAGATTTAACGACGAACTAGGATTATCATCCTCGTCGCCGTCCTCGTATCCTTCGACCGATGAGTCCGTGTTCTCGGCTAACCTGGGCATCGCCGATCTCGTCACGCAACTGTCCAAACTTCTGAAGCCCATGGACGAGGAGGACGATGACGAGGATTCCAAATATCTTTGGGCAAACTGAGATCTTCTAGAGGACGACTGATCCTCCAAAGATTTAGCTTGCGCCATTCGATAATGTTGTTGTTGTTGTTGTTGTTGTTGCTGTTGTTGTTGTTGTTGTTGCTGCTGCTGCTGCTGTTGTTGCTGTTGTTGTTGCTGACTGGTACCTGCTAATGTCGCGTTTAATCTACGCCTGGACGGTGCATTCGCGGATTTCCTCGAAGAGGATGGCAAGGAACTCCAATTGGTTTGAGGTGGCGAAGGAGGTGGACTGATGATATCGGTGTCGATTGCGTTGGATCTTGGCAGGAACGGTGCTTTCCCGTAATTACTACGTGTAGCGGTATGCCTTGAGGAGGATCTCTTAGCGACGGCGTCTTGAAAAGCGGGCGGTGGCGAAATGATCGGAGTTATCGAGGGTGGTGAAAAGGATTCTGGTATGCTACGGGGAGACGTGCAAGCACTTGTACCACAGGACTCGTAATCTTGACCATGCAAAGCGAGATAATCCGGCCTTTGACTGTCCAACCTCGAAGAGAAATCTTGGGGACACTTTCCTGGCTCGCTGTTACTACAATGATAGTCGGCTAATTTGACGGCGGCCCTTCTTGGTAAAGAGAGATTACCGGCGGTGCTGCCGGACAAGCTGCTCTCGTAATTTATTCGCCGATTCTCGTCCAACGATCTCTGTTGTACTTGGACCCAACCAGAACGACCGAGGTAAACTCCGTCGACCTCTCTGTCGCACCATCTAACCGGCGACAATTCTCGGCTGCAATTGCCACTGATGAAGAGCTCTCCCGAAGTCCCGGCGGTGCCCGACAAGAAGGCATTAGCAGCTTCTCGGCGACGGGAATTCGATACCTGGCCGTGATTGTAAATCGGACGTCTTATCAATGGACATATGGAAATATTATCCTTCTTCTTTTTTATTTCTCTTTCTTTTTTTCAACTTTCTCAATCCAATTTTATAATCGATCCATGCAAAATTCATCATGCCATAATTACAGTCGTTTAGTCGGACAAATTTATTTACGGATTGATCTTGGGAACGTCAGAAACTCACCTGACCATGGCTGTCCTGACGATGTTGCTTCAAACTCGACGTCGACGACGACGTATCGTGACGTTTCAAAGAAGGAATCGAGCTACCACGTGTGTAGGAGCCACGATTGCTTCCACTGCTCGATGACTTGCCTCTTGAACTTATCTGACTCTTGTTACTGCTCACGCTATAGGCTGATCCTTGCGAGCCGACCTCCCAAGGATCCGACGCGTTGCAGAGATGGACGATCGATAAGTTCGGACCTCTGTGAAGTATCGAAAAAGAATAATCCGTTTACCTAAGTCTTCTCATCTCTTCTTTTTGCTATTCCTCTCTCTCTCTCTCTCTCTCTCTCTCTCTCTTTCTCTCTCTCACTCCCTCGCTTTATCTCTCTTCTTCGAAATCCGTAGTACGACGAAGGACGCATAAAAAGCGCTATTTAGCCTGAGGTCTCGTCGCACACGAGCATACATGTGTGTATATATATGTATATATATATATACATATTATGTATATATGTGTATATATATTATATACACATATATATGTATTTATATATGTGTGTGTGTGTATATATATGTATTATATACATACACATACACATGCTTATAGCTACATACATAGATAGATAAACACAGACGTTACTCTCGAAAAAACTCATACGAATACACGACTTTTATCGGTGCTCCACCTTTTTTTTTCCTTTTCCTCTTCCTCTTTTTATCCTCCCTCTCCCCCCCCCCTCGCTTTATTACGAGATTGTGCACTACGCGATAGAGCCAGAGAATGCACTCTTTTCTTCATTTCCCAACGCTTACACTCTCTCTTTCTCTCTCTCTTTCTCTCTCTCTCTCTCTCATAATCTGCATATTCATAGGGGTGCTACGTTAATGCTACTGTACTAGAGACCGAAAAGACTAGTAGGAAGGGTTATGCTTTTCAGAAATCAACGTAATATCGACGATCGATCGATCTATCGATCCGTCGATGTCTCGATTGGAATGAAATACACATTGAAGTGGTAGCCCGTTTCACAAAGAACGATTCCTGTTACTGATCATTTTCAACTACAGTAATCGATCGTTATCTCGATGATAACTCGTTCCAATGTCGTTCGATGATTTCTCTATTTCTTCCTCTCTTTCTATCTTTCCATCTCCGTATCCATCTATCGAAATGATCCAACATTTCTCTGTTTGCTCACGTAGATACCCGAAGAACGTGGAAGATGAAACCGTCTTCTCTCCTTTCACAGAGCCACTTGTAAATATTCATAGAAAGTCTAAGAGATCGTGATATACCTTAGAAACAAGGACCGCCGTAGAGTCGTACGGCAAATAAACAACATGTCGTGGGAAACACGGAAGGGTGGTGGGGAGCATTTATCTTCCTTCGAAACGTCCACAAAAGCTAATCCTTCTTCTCAGAGATATACGATACGTTGATACTACATATATATTTATATATATGTGTATATGTATGTATGATATATATACGTATGAATATATATATATGTATATATATATATATATATATGTATGTGTGTATATATATATACGTAAATATGTATATACGTATGTGTATATATATATATATATCTTGAGATTTAAGAATAACGAAAGATCGGATTCTTCAACAAAAGAAATGCGAGCGATCTCTTAACTCGAATGTTTATCCGCCATCGATCTTATCCACGATTTTATCTCTCGAAAAATACAATTTCATTATTTTTCCTTTTTTTTTTTTTTTGCTTCTTTTTCCTCCCTTCTTTTTTCTTTATTTCGAACGATAACTGACCATGACGATTTTATCTTCACAAATATTAAACAACGACGACGACGACGACGACGATGACGAGATACGATATACAACTCGACACCTACTTGAATTACATTCGTTTAAAAATGGAGGTGGTAGTGAAGGACGAGGAGAAAGAGGAGAAGAAAAAGAAGGAGATAGGTAATAAGTAAGTAGGTAGCACTTTGGTAGGTAGCCTTCAAATTGATTCACGAAAAGAAACGTATATGGAAATGGAATCCTAAGGCAGGATTTCAGTGAAATTATGACTGTCAGAAATGTTGGATAAAATTATGCTTTGGTTACCATAGAAGGAAGAAATAAAAAGAGAGAGAGAGAGAGAGAGAGAGAGAGAGAGAGAGAGAGAGAGAGAGAGAAGTGGATTAGAGTTCGCAGGTTTAAAATAAAATTTTGTGTCTCTTTCTACATACTCGAGTATAATTTCGTACATAACGCAAAATCATACACGAAAAAGAGTGAGAGAGAGAGAGAGAGAGAGAGAGAGAGAGAGAGAGAGAAAGAGAAAGATATGAAAACTAATGAAATCCCTTTGGAAAACGTGAACGTGATGCAACGTAATCCTACAAATTCTAACGTCGGATCTAATAAATAACATTCTTGTAAAAATAAAAAGGAAGAAACATAAAAAATCGAATTCAAGCGAGAGATAGAGAAACAAAGAGAGAGAGAGAGGGAAAGAGAGAGGTTAATAAATTTCTTTCCTTCCTTCCTTTCTTCTTTTCATTCGGAGATACGAAACACTGTACAATACATTGCATATGGATAAGTTGAAAATATTATTTCACTCAATACAGTATCATTTAATATATATATATATATATAGGTAGATAGATATTTTTATGTACATGTATATATATATATATATGTATATATTATTTGTGTATGTGTAAATGTATATATGACCAGTTCCGAAAATGAATATATCGCGTGGGTCGATAGGACAGGTCGCTTAATATGGTTTCAAGCATGCAGACGACGACGTACACGCTCGCTATTTCTGGACGTTTCATATAAGATATTATAAGAGTTACCTATTAAAATATTATATTTACCTTTTAACCGACATCCTTATTCCTCTTTTTCTTCTCTTACACTGGGGTACACTTTGTATAATACATCACGTTCGAGCACGCACATTATCCTTGATTTCCTTTTCTTTTTTTTTTACGTGTATTTATTTATACACGTATGTACACACACACACACACACACACACACACACACACACACATGTATGTATACTTCTTTTTGTTCACGTTGATTAAAAAAACATCGAAATAACGGCACTGAGTACTTAATAATATTCTGTTGTTATTTGTTGTTTGTTGTTTACTGTTGTTTTTTCTTTACTCAATCGATACACACACACCTTCTCTCTCCCCCCTCTCTCTCTCTCTCTCTCTCTCTCACTTTATCTTCTTTCGGAAAGGACTTCTCCTTCTTCTTCGAATATTCAGCTCTCACTCCGGTGAATTTTAAATTCCACTGTGTAAACAAGCTACGCTCTCGACGGGTGAGATCAACGTGTACCGAAGAAAAAGAAGTGTAGAAAGAGAGAGAAAGAGAGAGAGAAAAAAAAGAGAAAGAGAAAGAGAGAGAGAGAGAGAGAGAGAGAGAGAGAGAGAGAGAGAGGAAATGGCTGCTCGTAGGGCTCTATCGATCTTCATGAAAGTTACATCGGACCAACGGAGTAGTCTACACGATGTACGATGGAGAAGTGAATAAAAGAGGGAGAGAGAGAAAGGGATAAAGAGAGGGAGAGTAAGGGAGAAAGAGAGACAGAGGGGAGAGGGGAGAGGGAAGAGGGAAGAGGAATCGTCGAGTTTACATCGTACGAATTAATTCCTATTTAATGCTCCATGCTTCGAAGAGGAAAATCATCGTCCGTTGGGATAAACTCAAAGGTTTATTTTTGGTTAAATTTTTGGTCGAACGTTTTCCACGAACAATTCTTCTTCTTCTTC
>NC_057685.1:1610056-1627556 GCF_014466175.1 Vespula pensylvanica | reverse complement strand
ATCGACCTGACTGTCCGCTTGCTCGCTCGCTCGCTCGCTCGCTTGCTTGCTTGCTTGCTTGCTTGCTTGCTTTTGCTTGCTTGCCTGCCTACCTGCCTGCCTACCTACCTACCTATCGACCATCCATCGAAAATCGAAAATCATTTCTACTCGACAAATCTAACACGAGAGACTTACTTATTAACCGTTCGTTATATATCGATTTTAATTCCAAAAAATATACTTCAGTGTTTCCCAAATTATTTAACTAGGTATCTAATAGGGAATATTTGTCAATAAGTCTTCCAGAAATAATGATAATTAATGTTATTATATTGTTTTATCATTTCGTTCTCCTTTTCTCTTTTTTCTCCTTTTTTCTTTTTCTTTTTTTTTCTTTTTTTTTCTTTTTTGAGACGATTAAAATTTCAGAACGAGGTTTTTTCTATCAGATATTATATCTGTTTGTTCGATTTATTTATTATTTATATATATATATATCATATTCTGTGAAATAATCATAAGTGTTGCTTGGTTAATAATTTCTTTTTGGTAAATTTGTCAAGAGTTCTTTCATAGAAAATAGTTTGACAGCGAACAAATGAATCTAATTTGTCTACTCTTTCCTTGTTTCTTTTTCTCTTCTAAATTACTCCAATTAAATATTAAACAATTTTTAATTAATAATAATAATGATAATGATAATGATAATAACATACGATTAAAAAATACAATTACAATTTCAGAATAAACGTTTCTTTTCTCCCCTTAAACCTTATATTCACTTGCTCGATTTATTTATCATGAATACATATCATGAAATAATCATAGGTGTTAAAATCTTTTTAAATTTGCAATGTTCCGTCATAAGAAAAAATTTGATAGGAAATAAATGAATCAAATTTTTCTCTTTGTCCCCATCCAAATTGTTTCAACTAAAAGTATTAAACAATTTTTCATTAACAATAATAAATAATAATTGAATTTTTATTATTGTCCAACGTAATTAATCGATCTTTCTATATTTATTAAAAATAAATTATTACGTATCCGATAATGAGAAAAGCTCGAAAACAATTTCTTGAGAGAAACTAATTCAAGTACAAATGATGACGAAAGTACGCGTCGACGTAACGTAGAAAAGATTAATGAACGAACGCTTACGTTCAAATGATTCTTCCTCAAGGTAACCGTACTGTCCTGCAAGGATCCTCGCGAGTAATGTCTCGCAAAGACCTCGACGAGTCTGGACCTACTAGAAGTTGGAACATTGGATTTCGATTTGGTTGTACCCGGTGGTGGTGAGCCATCGGTGTTTCCAGATAAGTTTGGATTACTGCTCTTTCGTTCGGGGAACACTAAGTGTTCTATGTTAGGCGTGTAACCTGGATCGCTTCTAACGATGTCCTGAAGTGTAACACGTCCTGTACTCGATCCGCCATTGCTGAAACAAGCAAGAACAAAATTAAAAGAAAAAAAAAATCATATTCGAACGAAACTACGAAGAGCATAGAATCGTTAAAACTATTTCCGATACAAACAAATATCTACGTATATACATACAGATAAAAAAAAAAAAAAAACCCACGTGTATATCGTCAATGTATTTACGATATTAAATTTGTAAACAGTAACAGTTTGATGATCGCGATTAATTAGAAAAGAATAACGATCGATAACAGGAACAGTTTTTCGATGTATTTTGCGTGTAAAGGAAATTAAAAAAAAAAAAAAAAAAAAAGAGAAAAGAAAAAGGACGAAGAAAGGAGTGAAAAGTAAAAAAAAAAAAAAAAAGAAAGAAAGAAAGAAAAAGAAGGACCGACTTCCATTCATTCATCGGTCACGGCTTTTTCTAACGTATTCAAAATGCATTAGAGACGCAAGGGTATAGAGCGGAATACAGGATGCGAGAAAAAACGTTCGCCAACTGGGAAACAAAAGCCACGAGAGGTAGCGAATAAAGAAGCGAGCTTGATGGTAGGTAGTAGATAGATATACCAAAAGCGTTGTGCAAGCACGCGTTCGTACACACAAACGAACATACATATACACACACACACACACACATACATGGGAAGATAGAGAGAGAGAGAGAGAGACACACACACGTGTAACCGGTTAGCTTAAAGGGGGTTAATTATGCAGAACGGTGAAAACCGTGGGCGGTTTACAGTAAGCCAATTTATGCGGATACTCTACCGAACGCTGGCTGGCTTGGCTCTCTGTTGCGCTATGGCCAACTCGAAAAAATGTTCAAGTCGATTTAACGGGTATAATGAAAAAGGAAAGTTAACGAGTACCAGGTAATAACGTATAGAACTATGATTTCTAATACTATATTTATCTAAGGAAAAGGTTATCGATCTTACGATATCGAATATTCGATCGAATATCGTACAATTTGTTATATAAAAATATTTGTCAATTTATGTATCGATTATTTGATTATTACTTTTTGTATGATTTTAACGCGTAATCTTTGTAATTTCATTAATTATTCAAAAATACATGATTCAAAATTCATTCGATAAATAAAAATGATCCACCTAAATATATATATATATATATATATATATATATATGTATATGTATATATATATATAGATAGATAGATAGAAAAATGTGTATGTGTGTGTTTATATAATATGTTACAAATATTGCTAATACTCAAATAACGAAAATAATCCGTAGATGTTTTATACGTATTTACTAGTACTCGAATTTCCAGGATTAAACCGTATTGAACGAATAAAACAAAATCGCTCGTTGATTTAATATAAATAGAAAATATTATGTGTCATTGCCGAGCCAATGTTAACGAGTGAAATGTAAACGGACTTGTCGTTGGATCCTTGATATTTTACTTTCGTGAACCTTCGTAATTTTTCTTCTTGCATCTCGTCATCTCTCGAATTAGAGGAGGAAGAGAAAGGACAAGAAGAAAAAAAGAGAAGAAAAAACAGAAAGAAGAAAAAAGAAAAAAAAAGGAGATAGAGAGAAAGAGAGCGAAAAAGAAAAAGAGAGAGAGAGAGAGAGAGAGAGAGAGATCGGACTAACCTTGGTGAAAATCCATGAGATTGCCTTTGACCGCGTCTCTTGCTGCTTCCACGACCGGGCTTGATGTTGGTAGCTTCAGCGAGTTGCAGCAAGCGGCTGCGATGCTGTCGCAACAACGGGTCCTCCCGACGATTCATTCTATCCTGCGCATCTGTAGTACTCCTTTGCTTCCTGCATCCTGCAAATCGTAAATCATCCTTTATATGTGTGTATATGTATATATATATATATATATATATATATATATATATGTATATTACGTAAATATATACATATAAATATATATATTACGTGTATATACATTATATATGCGTGTATATATAAATATATATTACGGAAAAAAATATTGACTATGTTTTATTTTTTATTTTTTGACGATGTAACAATATCACACTCTCTCAATTAATCTCGCAATTTACTTTTAATTGCCTGCGATATTTCTTTTTGAAATATTATTCATAAATTGACAAGCTTCGTTGAAAAATTATTATTGTTGTTATTGTTGTTGTTATCATTATATAATTTCAAGCATCGATCGTTTGAATGACTCTTTAATAGGAAACGTCATTTATGATTTGTTAAATCCGATAGAAATTTAAACTTGATCTTTTATTATATTTTACTATATTTTAAAAATCATTATATCACAAATATTATCTTAAGCTTTATTGAAAAGTTATTATTATTATTATCATTATTATACACACATACACATTTGTATATATATATATATATATATATATATATATATATATATATATCAAGCAACGATCCTTTGAACAACTCGACTAATAAACTTCATTGATATTTATTAAATCGACTAAAGGTTCGACTTAATCTTTAATTACTAATATTTCAAACATCATTAATAAAAAATTACTTCAAAATGTATTGAAAAATTAGTATTATCATTATCATATAACATATATATAAATACATATATAATAACATCAATCAACGATCTTTTGAACGATTCAACCAATAAATGTCATTAGTATTTATTAAATTGAATAGATGTTTCACTTGATCGTTAATTATCTCTGTTATGAAAATCATAAGAAAATTATCTCAAACTTATTGAAAAATTATTATTATCATTAACTATTATCACCATCATCATCATCATTATCATCATTATAACATATATATAATAATTTCAAAGAAGGATTGTTTGAACCACTCTCTACTCGGAAATGTCATTGCCATCTGTTTAATCGGATAGAGATCTAACTTGACATCTCTCACACCTGTCCTCGATTTATCTCCTTCACTTTGAAGTCGTGTTACCGAAAAGCTCTTTCCTCTTTGTTCCACTTGTGGAAGCAGTTTCGTATCGACGTTATTTCCGCTCTTTGCTCACACTGAAGAACCTCTTTCTGTTTCACGGTCGAAACGATTTGCCTTTACAAGTTAGAGAGAAAGAAAGAGAAAAAGAGATAGATAGATAGATAAAGATAGATAGAGATAGAAAGACAGAGAGACAGAGAGAGAGAGACAGAGAGAGAGAGAGAGAGAGAGAGAGAGATCTCAGTATCTTTGCCATCTCCGTAGATAAAATTTGCAGTAAACTAAGTTGCTCTGACTGGCCGAGTCATATTCATAAAGTACCGTGTCTAACTTGTTCGGCGTCAAAGTGGAATTAAAAGGGAGCTTTCTCGCCGCAGGCTTTCGTCTCTCTCTCTCTCTCTCTCTCTCTCTCTCTCTCTCTCTCTCTCTCTCTCTCTCTCTGTCTTTCTCTGTCTCTTTCTCTCTATCGTAAACCCACACGAACACTCCCACGCTTTCTCTTATTCTCTCTCTCTCTCTCTCTCTCTCTCTGTCTCTCTCTGTCTGTCTGTCTTTCTGTCTTTATATCCTTTCAAATTTAACCGAGATGCAATTTGTAAATACAAAGATAAATAATAATGATAATAATAAGGACAATAATAGTAAAAATATTAATAATGGTAATAATAATAATGAACGTAATAATATTAATAATAATAAATTATAAATAAACTTTCCCATTCAATCGAGAGTATCCCACCCCCCACCCCCTCATTCCATCCAGTTTTCACATCGGTATATGATCCTCGAACACGTAGAAACGTAACTCGCATTTCATTGGCGACCTCATGAAAGCCTCGTTTGTTTCTTTCCTCATTTCGAGCTCCATATCGTGGAAACTTTTTCTTTCTTTTTTTTTTTTTTCTTTTTCTCTTTTTTAATCGGCAGACGTTTCCTCCAATACGAATATCGTATTAAATTCGCTTTCACTGTTGTGTTAATTACGAAAAATGTTATATAGATATATCATATATACAAACTATACGATTTTAACTCAACAATCTCTTTCTTTTCTTTTTATTATTGAAAATAAAAGAAAAATATGGATAAATAAAGGACCAGCTATACTATATATTATACATATACATATAATATATGTATATACCTATATTCGGAGACAAGAGAGACGACCGTAAATACGTACATACATACATACATACATACATACATACATACATACATACATACATACATACGTAAATACGTGTCTCGAGATATCTCTCGATTTTGTTTACCCTTGAAATAAATCGAATTATCGTGAATAAATGAAAGGAAGAAGAGACACGTATATCTCTCGTAAAATCGAATGCCTTTAAAAAATATGTATTTTATAATATAACAACCCTCTTCTTCTTCTTCTTCTTCTTCTTCTTCTTCTTCTTCTTTTTATTCATATTCTTTCTTCAAACAACGTTCCTTTCTACTATGAAACGAATCGTTAGAGAACCTGACAAACTGTGTATCCACCGTTTTAAGAAAACCATATTTCATCGACGTTCTAAAACCTACTCATACACATACGTAGAGCCCACGTATGAACATATACGCACGAATACTTATGCATGAAATTGTATAGTATATATACCAAGAAAACTAGGTTGCAAAGACCGGCATATCTCTCGCATGGAACTCGATTCGCGCACGTTTGTTCAGTATCCTGTGTAATGGAAGCATGGAAAAGAGAGAAGGTTGGAGCCCTCTGGCAAAAGTCATCACCGGCTTCGAATATCGCTTTGCCGACCGCAATAGCACGTAATAATTACATCAAATCTGTACGGCCACGAGAAAGAGAGAGAGAGAGAGAACGATGTTATATTCTCACCCCCACCTCCACTTTCACCTCCACCCTCATCCCTCTCTCTCTCTCTCTCTTTCTCTCTCTCCCTCCCACAACCTCTCCCCACGTCAAAACTAGGTCGTACGCGATTGTTGATTATATATAAATATGTCGTCAAGCGCGAGAAACGAAGATCTCGTATCGTTTAGAATAATTTTTTACTTTTTTCTTTTTCTTTTGTTCCATTATCGAATCGCGAATATGTCCTATTAAAAGAAACGAAATTCACGTTTACGTTAGGATTACGTACCTTTCGTTAGATCATTCTAAATTTCCGAAGAACTAGATACGCGATTATCCCTTCGAAGTTGTTCTAACGTTGGCACTAGTTCGAATGAAACTAGAATGACTGGAATGATAGGTCGTACGCGAGTTTTGATTATATATAAATATGTTGTCAAGTCAAAAGCACGAGAAACGAAGGTCTCGTATTGTTTATAATTCTATTTTCCTTTCTTGTTTTGTTTTTCTTTTGTTAGTTTACCTAATCGCGAATATGTTCTGTTAAACGAAATTCACGTTTATCTTAGGATTATCACATTGTAAATTTCGAAAGAAGTGTTATGTTATTCGTGTGAAAAAAAAAATGTGTGTCGTTCTAACGTTGATACTAGTTCGAATGGTAGCAACGAATTGAAAGGAATGAAAGAACTTTGTTTTCAAAGAGGATATATACATATGTATATATGTGTATATATACATTGGGACTAATAAGGGACGTTTTGTTATTTAAGAATTGAGTAAGCGACGTTTCTGATAAAATCAGAGAGAAGATGTCGGGAAAATGAATCCGGTGGTTTGCACGTACGCTCGAGTAGTACCTCTTCATTATCTCTCACTCTCTCTTTCTCTCACTCATTCACTCTCTCTCTCTCTCTCTCTCTCTCTCTCTTTCTCTCTCTAACTTTCCTCTTTTTTTCTGACGGACAGGCTGTGTTAAGCGTTTTCGCGACGAACCTTCTATTCCGTGGTACGATTTGAAACGACCTCGTTTTTCGTTCCAAATTTTATTCTTGCAACGATTTTCTCGATGTGCTAAAAAAGGAGAAAAAAGAAAAAAGAGGATACAAACTTAAACGAATCGGTACGAACGACTGTTGAATGAAAAAAAATATAAATAAATAAATTAATTAATTATTTAATTAATTAATTAGGGTAAATTAATGCACGAATATTTTGTTCTTTTTTGTTTTCGAACGTCGTTAGCGATTCATTTTTTAACCTCTTCTCGAAAAAAAAGAAAGGAGAAGAAAAGAAAAGGAAGAAACAAAATCGTAGTAATTGACCGTACGATTAACTCTACCGGTGTCCAAAATCGGAAACGACATTTTCATCGTTCGACGCATGTACCGTTCACAAATCGTTACGATCCGCGGTAAACCACTTCATAAATTACAAATTCTGATTGGGATTTACGAGGACGGGAGGAGATCCGCCTGCGTTCAAAGCCGGGACCACCGTTCTCCCGGACTTTTGGCACGATCGAAGATTTACGGGTTTTGTTAGCCGAAAGAAAAGAAAAGAACAGAAAGGAGAGGAAAGGAAAAAAAAAAAAGAAAAGAAGAGAGAAAAAAAAATTAAAAAGGAAAAGAACCGAACGAGATTAAAAGTGCACGCGATGCAAAAATATTCTCTTCTTTTTCTTTCTTCTCGAATGTTGTATTTTAATGTCCATTAAAATAAAAAAGAAAAAAAAAAAAAGAAAAGAGAAAAAGAAAGAAGAATTAATAATCCAAAAAAAAAAACCGTGCGAATAAAATACATTTGTGACAGATTTATTATTATTCTTCCTTTATTTTTCTTTTTTCTTTTTTTTTTTTTCATAAAAAAATTATATATGTATATATTCTTTTTTTAAATAAAAAAAATATAGATACATATATATACATATATATATATATATTAATTATATAATATATAAATATAGATACATACATATATATATATATATATGTATGTATGTTTATGTAAAATTATACTAATATATATTATGTATATATATATATGTGCACCGTTATATTCTATAAATGATATTTCGTAAAGATATATTATAATAATCATGTTTACGTTCAAAGAGAATAAAACTCGTCGATTGCAATTTCTAAGAAACACGTAAAACGTAAGTGGATGAAGACGTACGGTAAAGATGAAGAAAGGGAATCAGAAATAAGATTTTATAGTATGACAAGTAAATAAGTAAGTAAGTGAGTAAGCAAGTAAGTAAGTAAGTACGTGTTGCTCTTTCATATAGGGTCTACTATCTAATCTGGAACATACGTACATATATCAGGGTACATTTCGTTTCTAGGTTTAGTATAACATCGGTAAAACGTATGGCCCGTAAGGAGGTCACGTACCGTTGATAACCCGAATCCAGATATGTCAGACATGTATTTCAGTATCATTGCCAATTCTCACGGGGGTCTTAAGATCAAGCGCGACAAAACACGTGACAAATAAAACCTAAACGAAAAACTTACTTTAACATAAGTTAGAAAATATTGCTTGCTAATAACCGAAATGAAACTTGGAAAGGATTTTTAAAATATATATAATATTTCGAAAGAGAGAGAGAGAGAGAGAGAGAGAGAGAGAGAGAGAGAGAGAGAGAGAGAGAGAGAGAGAGAGAGAGAGAATGTTCTATAAAACTTATGTAATGAAAATTCTTCGCAGTGAACGCGCAATTAGCATACATCTACATTAGATTTATTTTTTTTTATTTTTTTTTTTTTCGACAAATAAATAAAAGAAAAAAAAAAACGAGCTATATATACCGCACGTAGCGATTTTCTTTTATCAAATATGATATTGATTGCAAATGGGACCACTGGTGTATAAATATGCACACAAAAAAAAGAGATTATAAACGTATGCATTCGGGGAAGGGGGGAAGGAAACAAACCAACAAAACCAACTTTGTTGACTTCTCATATAACTCGAAAAGGTTACGAGTAAAAGACAAAGGGAAAAAAGAGCAAAAAACGAAATAAAAAGGAAAAAAAAGGAAGAAAGAAAGAAAGAAAACTTTTGTGGCTGTAATATTACTCGGAGATGCAAAATTCACAAATTTCTCTTTTTGTTGAACTTTATCTTGTAACTTCAATCCAATAGCGAGATATTATTTGTTCGGGAATAAAAGAAATAAGAAAAAGAGATAGATAGATAGATAGATAGATAGAGAAAGAAGAGAAAGCTCGTTTTATTAATCGAAGAATTTATTTTAAATAACGACCCTGTAACACGATTCGAGTGTATCGATGGATCGATGTAGATATATCGTTGACCTACATATAACCGTCGGAAAAAGAAGTAGAATACGATAGATAGAATCGAGCCTAACGATCGTTCGATTTGACGATCCTGATAAAGGGAAAGCTTCGAGTATAGGCGTTGGTTCAGTCTTATTCGTTCCTATATCGATCGAGTAAACGAGGAAAAGGGTCGACAAGACCGTTAGACGTACAATAGCTTCAAGATATGGTGCGATCTTGGAAGGACAACGGCGAACGGCTTCTTCTCCATTATCCTTTGGAATCCTTTCTCTTATGGTACCGTTCGGCAAACGCCGAGTAAAAAGAAATGAGAGCTTTTGACGGAATAAAAGCAACGGAAACGACGATAAGGAGACATGGACGAGCCTGCAAGAAGAGCTTTTAGGATAAGTAAGCTCTTACCTTGGTTGTACGTTTGCGCTTTTCTATCATGCCAAACTCGACTCGATTTTTCTTTCCTCGTTGAGAATGTGATCGTTCAATTTTTTTCCTTTTTTTATTTCTTTTCTCTTTTCTTTTTTCTTTTTTTTTTTTTTTTTACGATAACATCTTCCATGTTAAAATGTATCTACATACATATCTTTGTATTATAATAATAATAATAATAATAATAATAATAATAATTAATGATAATATTAATAACAATAATAAATAATAATAATAACGACAATATATAATTATTATTATTAATTTCTTTCTCCATTTTATTGGGGTATTAGGATGATTAAACGGCTCTCTGCTAAGTTTAATCCTTCTATTCTATATTCAAAAACTTTCGGTATTATCTCCGCATCTCTGAACTTACTCGTGCGTACATACACGTGCGAATGTAGATTTAGCGTTTTAAGGTTTCTTTCTTCTTTTTCTTTTTTTTTTTTAAATACGTTAATGTTCGTTTGAGATACCCGTTAAAAGGTATTATTAATCGTATTTCGTGCTAACATCCTTTGTTAATTGAACGTGCTTTGTATTGTCTATCATTAAATATTAAATTGTCAATGATGTATATTATTTTGTCTGATGCATAAATCTAAGTTCCGATCGATTGTATTTCATTGTTTTCACTATGTGTATCGTTGTATAATTCGTGGTCATCTATTTTTATGATTATTGCTTGACATGTACTCGTACCATGGTGTGTTGTTTTCTTCCAAATTATATTTATCGATTGTGTAATATTTTAGTTGCGGTTTTGTTTCTATCTGTTTATTCCATAGCTGACAGTAATTTACATTCAACGATTATTTTGATCTATTATTTCCGCTTGTTGTTCGTATTTTCTACATTTATCTATTTAATTTCTTTTAAGATGTATTTTTGTTAGTTCTTCGTTGCTATTATTTCGTTATCATCGTCATAGTCATCGTCATTGTCATCGTCATTGTCGTCATCATCGTCGTCATCATCGTTATCAATATCATATATTATTTATCATTATTGAAACTCCAGAATTGGGTCGACGTTACGATTGCACGGATTAGCTCGATTACAAGTTGTGTAGTGCATCTCAACGAATCCCTCATTGTTCTCCCATTAATTACTAATTAATACGAGAAATGTTTTAGCATATATTAAAGGCTTGATATCACTCTACGAGATCCGATGGAATACGAAACGACGTAAAATGTTTCATTAATTTTAACCGAACACCAGAGTCAATATGTCGTTAACGAACCGCTCGACGAAAACTATGGGTGACTTTTTTGATAACAAATTTTCAAAGTTAATGATTCGGGCCGCTATTGAAAATTATTAACTCGTGTAAATTTTCCTAGTTTAATAGGTAAAACTTTTTGAAAATAATATCGTTGTCCAGGAATAGTTTTACTTTCCATGCGTAACACAATATGGAGATGTACTTGTAAACTCTTGCGAGCGTTTCGTTACCGTTGCTCCTGTACCATGGCAATTCGGCTTGCAGGAGTGATTGTAAGCGTGCAAACGAGACAGGCGTCTATCATATATTATACATATACTATATCAAACTTTTTTCAATATATTATTTATATATTTTCTTTCTTCAGTTATTTACAAAGTAAAAAGGAATAAGAAAGAGGATTGTTGAGAGAATGAGATAAATATTGAATTACAGTTATAAAGTAGTCGACAACTTCGTTTCTTTTACATCAGAAAAATTTTAAATCTTATTTGCAAGCGAGATAAACGTCTAGTGTGTATATATATATATATATATATATATATATATATATATATTTATATCGAATTTTTTTCAATATATATTATTTATATAATTCTTTTTTCTTCAATTACTTATAACGTCAAACAGAGAAAGGGTTGGAAGTAAAGGAAGATGAGATAAATATCGAATTATATTTTAAATTTTTGAAAAATTCATTTCTCTCAGGAAAAATTTCTAGTCACGTTTACAAGCGTGCAAGAGAGATAGCCATTAGCTATACACACAAACATATATATATATATATATCGAACTTTTTTCGAATAAATTATTTATATATTCATTTTTATTCTTTGATTATTTACAGCGTAAAAAAGAATAAATGATGAGATGGACGGTGGTTCCAAAATGGAGGTGAAGCTGGGCGTGTGATGGAAGGCGGAAGTGAAATGAGATAAATGTGAAATTATAGTCATAAAATAGTTGAACAATTTGTTTCTTTTTGGATCAGAAGAATTTCAAGTCACGTTCAATCGATGCCCAGAGAATTTGAAATTTAGAGGACAAAGTTTCTTCCCGGGTATAGTTAGTCTTATACTATATCCGGTGCGAGCCCAGAATATTATGCATTATCTCGCATGGCTTTTGTACTTACCCTTTCTATATAAATAGAGAAGGGAGAGAAATAGCGCTATTAAATCGACCGACCGACCGACCGACCGACCGATCGTAAAAAAGCCCGGGATACAACAGCCAAAGGCCAAAAGCTTCTCTTAAAGCTCAATCATCGCCGAATTACATAGAAATTTGTGAGACAACCTTTCTCCTTTCTTTTTCATCTAACTTTGCGTTATTTTATTATAATTAAATACGTCATTTTATTGTATTAAACATTACGAAAGAATTTTTTTTTGAATCCAACGGAATAGACAAAGGATAACCAAAAGAAAAGAAAAAAAAGAAGGGAAGAATCTAAATAAAATCAAACTTCGATTTGAAAATCTTTCGTATCCATTGATTCGACAGACAACCGTCGATATCTATGATTTTAAGAAACAAAAAAAAAAAGAAAAAAAAGAGAGAGAGAGGGGAAAAGAAAAAAGAACAAACGAAAAGAAAAAAAGGGAGGAAAGAAATTTCGGGACAAGGACTCGACTGAATTTAACTCTGGTTTATGCCACCAAGATGAAACTGGGAACAAGAGAAAGAGTCACGTGCGATGACTTCGTTAAATTTAATGACCACCGAAGAATCCTTCCGTAAGAGCGACTAATTAATTACGCGGGTGATACGAGAAGAGACCAACATCTACTTCGGTGTTTGTATCAATTCCACACACACACACACACACACACATATATATACATACACATACAGAAAGAGAGAGAAAGAAAGACCTGCACGCATACGATCAAACAAAAAAGTCTATTAAAAAAAAAAAAAAAAAAGCTATTAAAAGAGTAACAACTTCGAGATAAAAATGAGAAAGAAAAAGGATCAAAAAAAGAAAAAAAAAGAAAATGGAAAATTGACGAGTAGAAAATCGGTTTGGCCGTTCTACTCGTTAATTTTCCAATTCTTTCTCTTTTTGTTTAATTTTTCGTTTATTTTCTTTTCTTTTTGATCTTCTTCTTTCTCACAAAATGGAGGACCAATGTGTATATGTATTCTATTCCCACGGACGAATAAAGCTCTTGCGAAACAAAGGGTAGAACAATAATGTGTGAGGGTATACGTTTGTATATGTATGTGTATGTGTCTGTATGTGTCGTCGTCGTCGTCGTCGTTGTCGTCGTCGTCGTCGTCGTCGTCATGTTTCATTGACGATACGTGTTTGCATAGCGAAGAAGACGAAGAAGAAGAGAAGCGAACGCGAACGCAAACGCAAATGGAAGAGACACTGTAAGCTTTAATAGCTAACGATCATGAGAACAGAGAACATGGACTAGGGGATGCGAAGGGATCTTTAATAGGGACCATGGTTCCTGTTGACGCGTTAAAAATAAGGGGTGCATACGTAATTCGCACGTTTCCTCTTTTCCTTCTTCGTCTTCATCTTCATCTTTCTTTTATCAAAGGAATTCAAGACGAATATAAAAAAGAGGATGAGTAAGAAAAATCCTGGAATATAAATATTTCATATTTATTATCAAGAAATTGTTTAACTTTTTAATAACAGTTATAGTTAGGATAACGAGTTAGGACAGTCTTAATAACGTTAAATGCTACGAGAAGATTTTAAATAAATTCGAAGTTGAATTAAATGGAATAAAAGTGAGGGAGGGAATAGCATGAGATAGATAAACAGATAAAAATATATATGTGTGTGTGTGTGTGTGTGTGTGTGTGTAGAGAGAGAGAGAGAGAGAGAGAGAGAGAGAGAGAGAGAGAGATAAAGTGAGATAAATCGTGCGATTTAAATATTTCATATTCATTATTACTATAAAAACTGTTTAAATTTTATAACAGTCATAAAAAGGGAACAAGTTAGGATAGTTTAAAAAATGTTGTATATTACGAAGAAATGGTAAATAAATTCGAAATAGAATTAAATGGGATAAAAGTGGGGAGGAAATGGAATGAGATATATAGATAAAAAAAAATTATATATACGTATATACATACATACATACATACATACATACATACATACATACATACATACATACATACATATATATATATATACAGTTATAAAAAGAGTACAAGTTAGGATACTTTGAAAAATGTTAAATGATATGAAAAGATTGTAAATAAATTCGAAATAGAATTAAATGGAATAAAAATGAAGAAGGGGGATGGAATAAGATATATATAAGTAGATATATAGGAAAAAGAAAAAGAGAGAAAAAAATAGAGAGAGAGAGAGAGAGAAAGATGAAGACTAAATTATACGAAAGGAGGAAACGACGTGAAAGTTAAGGGATGACCGGAGAGTGGATTTCAAGTGGGCGTCTTTTCGACGTTATCGACGATCCTTTCGAGATGCCCTCGATGCAACGGAATAGGAAAGATTACAGAAATTCAATCAATTTGTTCGCTGCATCCTGATTCTGATGGGGTAAGGATTAAAGAACACGTGCTATGGATAAGCGAAGAGAATTTTATATAGATTTTCTTTCTTTCTTTCTTTCTTTCTTTCTTTCTTTCTTTCTTTCTTTCTTTCCTTCTTTTACATTTTTCATAGAAATAAATATACCTTAGAGAAGTATTCGAATATTTGTTATCAAGGAAATATTATATATCAAAGGAATAAATAAAAATAAAATGGAAACGAGTGAGTATCGTAATAATAGCAAAGTTTCGAACACGACGTTCCAAGATCATTCGACGAACTGCAAATTTAATCGACGGTAATGGATTTAAAGTTAATGGTCTCTAGATGCTACTATTATCGATCGTAAGTCGAGACTAATGAGCAATCTGGGATATTAAATTCGAATGTTACGAAAAACACGACGAGCGACGTCGATAAAACAATTACTTTCTTCCTTGTTATTTTCTTTTTCTTTTTCTTTTTCTTTTTCTTATTCTTATTCTTTCCTTTTTCTCTTCTTTATGTAATATAAAATACAAAGAGTCGCAATCGTTGTTTCTAATATCTCATAATTTCTTCGTTCTTAATCGATTACGAGTAAAAAATGATAGATGAAAAACGTTGTGTCTGTGTGTGTGTGTGTGTGTGTGTGTGTGTGTGGGTGAAATAAAAAAAAATAGAAAAAAAATTAAACAACAAAACAATGAGTATTAAAAACATTTAAACATTTCGAAGTGGTACGACCGATGAAGTTGTAACGATTTTCCGAGTCGCTAGCAACATATTTCACTCTGTCCGATATTTTCTTCGCGCGCGCAGCGAAATCCTCTTCCTTCTGTTGGATTATCAAATTGTAGGTATGCTTTTTTTACGCAACGTCGACTACTACTGAACGTGACGGCCGAACGAGCCGAGCGTTAAAATCATATGATATATGCAGAATATGAAATCAGCTCGACCCTTACAAGATTCCCTCATCGTTTCATCCCTTCCAACCAACACTTCCCAATTTTACATACGGAAAAAGTTGCGTGTGTAAAAAGTTGTCTGCGTAAAAAGAAAAAAAGAAAAGGAAGAAGGAAAAGCGAAATAAAATAAAATAAAATAAAAAGGAGGAAATTAAACGGCCGAACAAACAAAGAGGAAAGAAGTAAAAACGGAAAGGGAAAAAACAAAAAAAAAAAAAAACAGGGAATAGTTACGATACCTCTAACCTTCGCGCTAATTAATATTTGCGAGAGAGAAAATATTATATACATACGTGGATACGTACGTGCATTCGTTTAATTAATTTGCGAAATAATCTGTGGTAGGTACTGGGTTTAAACGATGATTACGTGATTTAAGCTAAAACGATGGTACGTTTTTACATCGTTTAGTGAACGGGGTCAAGGGCGAGTTCTCAAAACAAAAAGAGAGAGAGAGAGAGAGAGAGAAATGAAAAAATGAAAAAGTAAAAGAATAAAAAGAAAGAAATATAAATTAAAAAATCAGTAAGATCTTTTTCGAAGAAAAAAAAGAAAAGATAGATCAAATAAAAAAAAAAGGACGAGCTACATTTTCTCTTTTTCTTTTTTTTATTCTGTTTTTTTTTTTTTTTTTTTTTTTTAATACAGTATTTATATCGACTCTCTTCGAGAAGAATCGATATGTATACGAACGTTCGAAGATAAAGAAAGTTTGTTCGTTAATCAATTTTCTTTAACACGACGCTCACTTACTTTTGCACTTTCTATTCAGTTTGACCATCTCGTAAAACTTTGTTCGTTCTCGTTAACTTCGATAGAAGACTCGAGAACATGTACTCTCTTTCTCTATTTCTCTCTTTCTTTCTCTCTTTCTCTCTCTCTCTCTTTCTCACACAGCCTTTTTCACTCTCATTCACCCTTTGCCTCTTCTTTCTCGAAAATTACTCTCCGATAACTTAAACATGTAAATTACCGTTGATCGAAGGTCGATTCGAAAGCTCAATTAATGTGGAATCGATCGGAATTAATTTTCTCAGTGTGTAGAAGAAAGAGAGAGAGAGAGAGAGAGAGGAGAGAGAGGAGAGAGAGAGAGAGAGAAAGATTTCATTAGAACGAACAAGACTTGGATTAGCGGCTAATGCGACGGCAAAAGGTAAATATCTTTTGATGAAAATTTGATCATCGGGAAAAGTAGAAAGAAAGAAGTAAAAAAAGGGAAGAAAAAGCAACAAGAAAGTATATATATATATATACATATATAGAAAAAGGATTTGAAATTGACGGAAACGAGAGAAAAAGAGAAAAGAGACAGAAAAAAATCGAATAGTTAAATCGAACGCGTAAAGGGGACGTGATGGTCCTTTAAAGTCCTGTAATTTGATTTTTCTTCGCCTTATTCTTTTTATATTTTTTTGGTTCTAACTCTCTGACACCCTCGCATCCCGATCCCGTCCAAAGAATTTCACTGAATGCTCGATCGCGTAGGAATTAAATTCCGTGTATGTATCTTCTATATCTTCTAACGGGCGTTTATTTTGACTTAAATGAACGAACGAAGGAACGAACGAACGAACGAACGAACGAACGAACGAACGTACGTATGTATGTTCGTTCAGAAATCGAAAAAAAAAAGGGAGAGTACGAGGAGTTTGAATACACAGATAGAGAACGCATATCATGGTGACACATAAACGACAACCGCAGATGGCTACCGAAGCACTTCGAGAAACGACGTTTTTATATTCCTTTATATTCCTTTTCCAGCAGTATTTTCTACGTTTCTACCATTTCTCGACAATTTGAGAATGAATAAGTGTAAACGATCGGAAAGAAAGAGGAAGAAAATTGCGAGGATTACGACAACGACGACGACGACGATGATGAAAG
>NC_057685.1:1595056-1607556 GCF_014466175.1 Vespula pensylvanica | reverse complement strand
TTTTTCCTTTTTTTCTTCTCTTGTTTCTCTTCTTCTTGTTTCTTTTTCATTTTTGTTTTTTATCCCTTCATCTTTTCTTTTTTCCTCTGTAGTCCAAGGGCAGGTATTTAATCATCGATTTGTTTAACATTTTATCCGATAGCTTCGATACTTATATATAGTTTTATTAATATATAATTTATATATAGTTTTATCAATAGGTATTAATCTTTATTTAATTTAAAATCTTTATATATATATATATATGATGGGTAATAATAGTAATAATAGAAATAATAATATTAATATTATATATATAATATTATATATATATATATGTATATATAATACGTCAGTATCTTTCTGTATAGTTATTAATAGCTTTTATTAATAGATAGAATGTAATTATGATATATTTTAAAATATCTTCGTATATGTTTGTTAATAACAACAACAACGACGACGACGACGACGACAATAATAATAATAATAATAATAATAATAATAATAATAATAATAATAATAATAATAATAATAATAATAATAATAATAATAATAATAATAATTGGATTCAATTTCGTTCACATCAATTGGCTTTTCCGACTTTCAATATCATGCACCAATCGATAATAATAATGATGAGAGAGAAATGAGAGAGAGAGAGAAAGAGAGAGAAAGAGAAAGGGAGATATTAATTTGAAATATTTAATATCTTTCTCATATCAACGTTTAACTCCTCGTTCAGATTTTTCTCATTTTTCCTTAATATCAAATTGTGTACCAAACGAGCATTACGCCTCAAGATGTTCATCTATCCGAAAGAAAAGAGATCAGAGTCCGCGTTAGAAAAGTAAAAGTAGGTCGAAACTGCTCGTCACTCGACCAGCTGGAAGATTGCCCGAGGCTGCACGGAGCTTCACCACTTAAGATTCCTCGGCATCCTCCGTTCGATCTGAGATTTAACTTACGCTTAACTACCACCTATTCGTTTCGATAACGAACGAACAGTGTTAATACCACGAAAACATGTAGATATTTGTATACGTGTAACGAATAACGAAAAAAAATATATATGTATGTATGTATGTATGTATGTACGTAAGTATGTACGTATATGTAATAAAAATAAAATAAGAAAAGAAAAGAAATACATTTATAAATATATATATATATATAATGAATACACATACATACGCTACAATTAGTGTCCGTGTATATATATGAAATTAATTATACGGTGCACTGAAAAAGAATAAACATAAAAAATTAAAGTTCCTTTCTTTTCTACTGAACGATGTAAAAAGGTAGGTTCTTCTTTTCGCTCGTTCTTTGAAAAGAAAAGAACATTTACTTGGCTCCTTTTGGCGAGGGCCTTTTTTATTGTAGAAAAGTAAAAAAGGAAAAGAAAAGAAAAACAAAGGAAAGAAAATAAGAAAAAAGTAGAAATGAAAAAGTCATGCCAGACGTCGAACAAACGAAGCAGACGACGTACGGGTCGACGGTCGCACGAACGAGAGAACGCAAACGAGAAGAAAACGAGAGGATTTCTCTCTCTCTCTCTCTCTCTCTCTCTCTCTCTCTCTCTCTCTCTTTTCTCAAGTATTTTTCATTAAATTCTATTACTCGTAAAGGAGTTATTCTCACCTTATACGGTCGGTGTTCCTCCCACACCCCTCTCTTTCCCATTTCGGTCCAATTTCGAACATCCTTTGTGAATTGGTCGGAGCACAGGAAAAAAAATAAAGAAATCCTCCTTCCTCCGATACGTAAAACGTATGAGATCTTGAATGATCTCTTATTTCGTCCATTTAGTATCATCTTCGAGATAATCAAGAGTCGAAAGTAAAATCTCCGTTGTAATTCGACTCGTTTTTCGACTCTTTGAATCGTTCCTATACCTAAGTTCGAACGAATTCATGCTATTGAAATACTCAAGTCCTTCTTTGTCGTCTTCCATTATTCTTCTTATTCTTCTTATTCTTATCTTTATATTTCTCCCTCTTCGTTTTCTTCCACTTCGTCGTTATTCAATATTCGTCGATATTAATCGATAATAAAAAAAATTCACACGATTTATTGTATTCCTTCCTTCGTTTTAAATTCTTCGTTGAAAGTGAAAGAGGGAGAAAGAGAAAAGAAAAGAAATAAAAGGTAACCACGGAAGAAACAATTCACCAGTGTCCTTTGATATTTCCGTCTTTCTTATTTCTATCTTTCTATCTTTCTATCTTTCTTTCTTTATTTCTTTCTTTCTTTCTTTCTTTCTTTCTATATTTATTTATTTATTTATTTATTTATTTCTCCGTTAAATCCAGCTAAATCTTCCACGTCAACACAATCCTCGTACCGAGTCGTAAACTTCGAACGAACGATATAGCTGCCGCTTATATTTTATCGTTGATTTTTTCGAAATACCTTCGTCGCGTTTTCCACCTTCCACCTTTTCAGATTCGACAAATTTATCGCCATACAAGGCGTATAACAAGAGCACACACGAACTAACAACGAAGAAAAATATATCAAGGACATTCATCCTGAATAGCTATGATATTAAGAGTTTTCTTCTTAATACCTTTTCTTTCGTTTTCTTTCTTTCTCTCTTCTCTCTCTCTCTCTCTTTTTTCTCGTCTTTCTTTTCTTTGTTCTTTTTTCTTCCTTTCTTCCTTTCTTCTTTCCTTCCTTCCTTCCTTTCTTCCTTTCTTCCTTCTATCTTCTTCTCTTTTTTCTTGTTTTTCAATTTTCACTTCGCTCCATAAGACGAACGTCCACTTTGATAAAAGTTTTTTACGCTTAATGGAGAAAGTCAACACTTTCTTTCGCTTTTCTTTACGAACGAACGTTTATAGTTTAACCTAAGGACGAAGGAAAGTAATAGAAAGGTAGATAGGGAAGAAAGAAATGGTAATAAGTTTTTCATTTTACGGAATGAATGTTACAAGTTCGCTCGAGAACACGCAAATCTTTCTTTTTTTTTTCTTTTTTCTTTTTTCTTTTTCTTATTCCTCCTCTTTCTCCTTCATCTTTCTCGTCATCTTACTTGACGTTTACGAAATAATAATAATAATAATAATAATAATAATAATAATAATAATAATAATAATAATAATAATAATAATAATAATAATAATAATAATAATAATAATAATAGTAATGATAAAAAATTAAATCAAATGAAATCAAATGAAATCAAATAAAAGGAGAAGAAGGAAAAGAAGAAGGAGGGCAAAAAAAAGAGAGAAAGGAAAGCCGAACGAACAATTTTTTTTCAATGAAATTAACCTACGATAGAAATATTGATTTCGAATCAAACTTATTTCACCAATCGAACAATTTTTTGTAACTACTATGATTGATCCGTGACGAACGAAAAAAAAAAAAAAGAGGAGAAAAGGGAAAAGATAAGAAACGAGAAATACACGTTGTATACGTGTCGTCTTTTCTTTCTGTTATCTTAGTGATTACGCGTAACCAGCATCTTCACCGAGAAGAAGGAAAGAAAATAAAGAAAAAAGATGAATTTCCACGAGACCTTTCTCCGTCGTCGGATTTATAATCTTTTTTTTTTATCTTTTTTTTTTTTTCTTTTCTTTCTTTCTTTCTTTTTTTTTTTTTCTTTTCTTTTAGTACGGCTTTCACCGAGCTGATCTCTAAATTTCTACGAGGCGAAACCCATCGCTTTTGAAAATGCGTAAAAATTTCTTTAATTATGTAATTTTGCTCTAATTTGATGTAATTAAAATATGACGTGTAATTAAATGAAGAAAAAAAGTCGAAAGTAAAACGTCCGAAAGAGAATTTTTTTGGAAGAAGAAAAAATATGGGAATAAAAGTTGAAAATACATATAATATAATGTGATCGTTTTGACATTATTATTCTAATAAAATGTAATTAAAATGTGACACGGGTAATTAAATGAAAAAATAAATAAATAAATAAATCGAAAGTAAAAAGCGTCCGAAAGAGAAATTTTTTAAGAGAATTTTTCATATTAAAAATATATGAAAATAAATAAAAAATATAATTATATAATATAAAAAATAATATAATAAAAATAAACAAAGTTATATAAAAATAAAAGCAGATATGTATATGTACACGCACGCATCCACACACATATATACATATATAGTCGTCCTGGCGCTATCTCTAAAGTCATTTATTTCGATATCCACGAACATCGTTTTAGCAAGGCGACTACTGCTTTCCGATAACGAAATATCCTGGTACGAGGAAGAAACGATGAAGTTAAATAAAAAGCGGAAGAGCGAACGTCGTAGACCAAGTCGGAGATTCCACCATTTTATTACACAATTTTCTGCGAAGACTTACGAGCATCTTCCTTGTCCTGATAATATTTTTTTCTTTTTTAATTTCATTTTTTAACTTCGTTTCGTTCGAGAAAAAGTAATTCTTTTTTATTCTCTATTATGACATATATATATATATATATATATATATATATATATATATACACAAATTTCTATCATTTAAATAATATATAATAATAAATAAATAAATATGTATATAAATATTAATTAAATACTTCAAATAGAAAGCACAAATATAAAACGCGAATCGTAAATATTCCTCGTAAAAATTAACTTTAATAAGATTTATTCAATTTGATGAAAATCGATAAGGACTCTCGCTCCTGTTTTTCTTTCTCGTTTTTTAAGAACTTTGAAAAAAGAGAAAGAAGAGCAAAATAAGAGAAAAAAGAAAAAAGAAAAAAATGTGCGGGCGCCCGTTAATAATAATCACGTATACTGTTACGCTATAGTTGTAACATCAACTCGCAACTTAAGAAAGGTAAAGGTGTTTGAAGTGGACTCGAGTAAAGTAGAAGAGGGTTATACTCGTGGTATGAAAGTGATCTAGAGAAGGAAACGAAAAGGGGATAAACGTAGAAGAGAAAACGAGAGAGAGAGAGAGAGAGAGAGAGAGAGAGAGAGAGAGAGAGAAAAAAGAGAAAGAAAGAGAAAAAGAAAGTAATGTACGATAGGTGATAGATTTTTCGAGCTGACGTTCGCTATCCTAAACGAAGAACGATCGATCTCGAAGGGTTTAAGAGAAACGTGCTAACGAGTGTTATATACTTTGTGAAACTAGAGTTTTTTATTTTTATTTTTTTCCCTTTTCTCTTTTCAGTAGTTTAACGAGCATTACTGACCAGACCAAAGCAAAATTCAATAAGTCAAACGTTATAAGAAAAGAAGCGATAAGCGATAAGAAATTCTGGATAAGTTTTATCGTGAAAATTTTGTATTTTCCGGTTAATGGGAAAACAGCTTTGGATTCGAGAAAATTCGAAGTGGTGTAACGGTACATACGATCGATCGGGGACCGTGAATACGGTCGTATTCATAGAATTCACAAGTAGGTAATACCTCTCAAAACCCCATGTGTTTCGACTATAATAACGACGAAGGATGTATATGTACATATATATATATATATGTGTGTGTGTATATACATATATATGCACATACGTACATATATATATATATATATATATATATATACTCTAACAATGATTAAAAAATGATATATCGTTTGACGATGAAGTAACGATAAAGGGACGTGGATAAAGTCTTGGGAGTTGTGGGGGTAAGGTCGAAAAGGTGCAAGTGAGGTCGTTGTCCTCGAAAAGCCGCACTCTGCCTTGCCAACCCACAAAACTTCCCATACTTGCTGTTAATTTTCCGTGGTTTCTTCCTCTTGTATGAATAAATAACTAAATAAAAAAATAAATAAATAAGTAAATACAAAGCGAGAGTAATAAATCTAAATCGACGTGAATATTTTCTTTTTTTTTTTTTTTTTTTTCATCGATCCTAACCCCTCAAGATTATTTTTCAAAACTACATTTGCGTGAATTCTCCCATTCCATCGGGCAAGAGAAAATATCTTTTCTTTTTCTTTTTATTTATTTATTTATTTTTTTTTTTTTTTTAATTTTTAAACCACTGAATCTATTTCAAGATGAGGCAATATCGATTATATTCTCCCACTCCTACTTTTACTTTTTTTCTCTCCTTTTTTTTTCTTTTCTCTTCTTTTCTTTTTTTTTTTTTTTTTCTTTTCTTTCATTCGTTTTTCTTTCGACAAAACAACGAATCAAGATTTGAAAAATTCCTTTGGAAACGACCGAAAACGAACAACGTCGCAATATTCGTTTTTGATTTTCCGACGGTAGAAATTTTAACGTAAACGAAGGAAACGATCGCGCCATCGCAGACTCGAGAGCAAACAAGGAAGGCCAGGGGTTATTGTCCTCGTTGCTTTTGCATAGCTTATGTTTCATAGTCGTGTGGCTATGCTCAATGTTTTCCACGCGTCTTTTGTTAAATTTCCTCTCTCTACTTCTTTAAATAATAAACCCATATATATATATATATATATATATATATATATATATACATTTACATATAGAAGATCTAATTAAAGAATTAAAAAGAAAAAAGAAAAAAAGAGAAAGAAGCTTATCCATTTAGTAAGAATGATATCGATACATCTTCACGTGAGCATGGTCACGTTCATTCATCGTGCGTTTATGAGCATGAGGGTCGAGGAAAAAAAATGAAAAACAAAGATAAAAAATAACAGAGAAAGAAAAAAAAAAAGAAAGTAAGAACGAACGAAATATGGAATTAAATAAGTGGCCATGACGAGTTCCTTGATAGAGGGAAGGTTGGTAAATAATAAAAAAGTAGTAAGCGACGGTACCGGTCAGCCAAGGCTCGGCACGATGCTCCTACTACGCGCGCATACTTCCACGCACACGTACACACGCCCGTGCACGCACGCACTCACTCACTCACGCACACGCAGCACACACACGGAAGTACACAGTTAACGAGCTTGCACATACACAAAACGCACCAATCACTCGATACCTCGCAATCTCTATTTCACTCATATACTTAAATAAAGATTCACATATACATATATACTTGTTTATATGCAATTACGCATACATACATACATACATACATTCATACATTCATACATGCATACATTCATTCATACATATATACATACATTCATTCATACATATATACATATATACATACATGTATATATATATACATATATATTTTTTCTTTTTCTTCCTTTTCCCTCCCTTTTTTTTCTTTTTTAAATCTTCCTTTAAATTTCGTATCTTTTCACAATTAAAGCGTCCATCGTTGATATTGAAAAATTTAATTAGTCGAAAGAAACGTTTCGGCGTGCACAGGAAACGAGAGGAGCCGCGTGCGTCTTTTTAGATGCCGGTCCCGACGTTGACTGCACCATCGGCCAAACTCTATCGCGTTCCACCACCATCGTCGTCACCACCTTCTCCTCCACCACCACCACCACCACCACCACCACCACTAACGCCGCCACCACCAGCCGCCACCGCCGCCGCCGCCGCCGCCGCCGCCGCCGCCGCCGCTGCTGCTGCTGCTGCTGCTGCCGCCGGCTCGCGTCGTCTATCGATTTTTCCGCGCAGCCTCCGCGGCCGGAGCACAGCCAACGTCTACCGCTTAGGACTACTAACAATCGGTTTCAGCCTTCATCTCCTCGTTTCCTTCTCCTCTCGTCTTATCCATTGTCCTATCTCATTTTTTAATATTTTGTTATTCTTACTCGACTTCGACTTGACTCATATTTGACGTCTCCTTTATATAAGAATTCAAACTTTTAGATAAATCTTTTAGAATTTTTCGTTGAAGTATCTATTTACGATTATTATTTGTTGAAAAGTAGATTATTAATATCTCGTACGTTCTTTAAAAAATATTCTAGATATATATATATATATATATATATAAATATATATATGTGTGTGTATGTATGTATGTATGTATTTATGTGCGTATGTATGTATATGTGTAGAAACGATTTTTATTGTTTTAATCCTTATAATCCTATTGAATAAAATTCAACTTTCGTTCTAATTTCTCCGACAGACTCTGACGATTCTTATCGCGTATTCCAACGTAGATCACTATGTCTAGGTTTTCTTTCTTTTTTTACGTTTTTGTTTCATAACTACAACGTCTTGAGTTAGAAAAATCATTGAAAATTTTTGATTAGTCGTATATACCGAGGAACGTATGTATATCGATTCGGATGAACGTTGGAAAATCAATTCGAGCAAATTTGAACTGGCCAGTCGGTCGTCTATGTTCTCATTCGATAGGACCCTTCTTCTCCCTACTTCTGTTCCTGCTTTGTCCCATCCTATGCCATCGTTACTTCCTTAGGCTTTTCGTCAAAGCTCATATCGCGATAACTTTCGGACATTTACTTTGGCCTAGGACGTAACGTTACCGGCCATAAACTTATGAAAACCGGGAACAGGGATATTTGTGGTCGACTTTTAAGCTCATTCTCGGAAACTCTAATGCCACAACCTTGTAACAGACTTTCAGGATTTAATCCTTTACTAGCACTAACACCGACAAAAGTTAGCCAAGATCCGATCACATAGGCAACTATCTTAATACCTCTTTTGGTGACAGAGTACGGTATTTACGGCTTCTTGCTTTACGACAGTAAAGTTTTAAACATTGTTCAGTCTGCCAATTATGCGTAGGAAAAGGGAGTTCTTTTAATAAGACACTTTTACCTTGATCCCTTTATTTTTAGATGATACGTGGAAAAATAATTTTTCATTCTTTTTTTCTTTTTTTTGGAATTTTCTCTCTCCCGAGCAAAAAAAAAGAAGAAGAAGAAGGAAGAAAAAACGATTACGATCGATCATGGGATAATTAAACGATTAGAAATCCCTTATGGAGTATCTACCAAACTACCATCACCAACAATAACAACCCTCTACGATCCCTCGACTACTTGTCAAATCTGTTCGTAATCCACATAATCGGTGCGGATTTATTAACCTGAATTTCCCAGTGGTATCTAAAACGACATTGATAACGTTTCTATCTTCCATCGATAAATAGAAACGTCATGTCTTTCACTGGTATATATTCTGACTAGACAGTTTCGATGCCATGACTTAGATCGATGTCACGTAGAAACGTAGACGGAGGCCCAACGGAATATATCTATCTCTAGCTAGCTAACTATCTACGTACGTAACGTTACGAATACAATGATAGGCAACGTCGGCCCTACATCCCTTTCCCTTCCCGTTCCTCAGCTCACTTCACCTTACGTTTTCACGAATAGTATCCTCTACTCACCCTCTTCGTCCCGCCTATATCTGAGAAACAATCGAGAGAATCTCGTTTTCCCCCAAAGGTAGAGAGCTCAGTTTGATTTTCCTCTTGAGGCTTTACCGTTCGCTCGGAGTAACAGGGACTGTTGTTTCCTTTCGGCCAGACCCAACGAAAACTAGAGAATCTAAGCTCCGAGTGAATTTACGTAAGTTATTCACCACCTCCTTTTTCTACCTCATCCATCTTTTCATCCTCCACCATCTTCCTTCTTCTATCTTCTGGTCTTTTTTTCTTCTTCTTCTTCTTCTTCCTTTTCTTCTTTCTCTATCTCATTGTATCGTAGTACAGACTCGATACAACGATCGAGAATAAATTGCGGATACAACGGATATAATCAATGGAAAGACAAATAAATCTCTAAAGTATATTTGCGATCATGGACGACGAGGAGTTATTACTAGGTATCGATCGAAGGAACTAAGGGAGGATCGTGTAAGAAACGATTATCAGATATTTCGATGTCCCGATTTGATATAAGAGAGAAATCGAGATAGAACGAAGAAGAAATCGTTCGTGACTATCGAATCGATCCTATCTAATGAACCGTAGATAGATATCTCTATCTCGCTTTCTCTCTCTCTCTCTCTCTCTCTCTCTTTTGACCGTGATGGTAGAAACGTTGGTAGTGGTGGGTTAGTCAGTGCAGATTCTGGGTTCGTTCGTTAGCGAAACGGCCGGGGTGTCGGCTTCCTCTCTGGCTTTGAGAAAGCCGACAAAAAAGGACCTCGAGTAGAAAAAAAGGGAGAAAAGAGAGAGAGATAGAGAGAGAATGAAAAAAAAGGAAGGATACAAAAAGGGAAATGGGACGTCTTGGAGCTTTTTTACCTTAACAACGAAATCCTTGAGAAAAAATTTCTAAACTCTACGTGTGTAAGTATATCTATGCCGTTAAGAAACTGTTCAGCCGAGAGGAGACGTGCGAACCACGAAAGGGTGGTAGTTTGCGTTACGCTTCGAAGGATTTCTCTTACAGAGTGAAAGAGAGAGAGAGAGAGAGAGAGAGAGAGAGAGAGAGAGAGAGAGAGAGAGAGAGGAGAATTCGAGGAAATCGTGAGTGAGATGCTCCGGCCCATCTTATCGGTATTTACGCGAACTAACTCGCTTAACGTTTGAACCGAAAACGAGTTAGCATGAATTACGAGCTGATTTCGCGTCTTTTGACATTTCGAAATGAAACGATGATATCCTTCTAAAGTAAGGCACACACACACACATATTGGTAGACATGGATGTACGAACTTTGACTGGTAGATATATATTATATATGTTATATATATAATATATAATTTGATTATATATATATATATATATTATATATAATTTATATATACATATAGTCAAAATTTCTAATTGAAGATTCGAAACGAATTTCAACTTTTTATCGCGTACTCATTAATTTCTATCAAAGATTAATTTCAATCATATAATATACGATTTAAATTTGAACGTAATCGTTTTCGAATTCAGCAGTCACGATATAATAACTTTTATTACGATTGCAAAAAGGAAGAAAGAAAAAGAAGAAAATTTCAATAATAATTATACGTTATTAAGGATCGTTAGTTAGTGTTTTTCCGTAATCGATCCTTGATATTGTCAGGTTTAAAAAGTTCAACGAGGAAATGGGATGGATGAAAGGTCAAGAAAAAGGGAATGCAAACGATTCGTCGACTGGCAAACCGCTTCAGAGAAATTACAGCTTCGACATCGTCAAGCTTCTCGAGCGAACGAAACTCTAATATATATATATATATATATATATATATATATATATATATATATATATGTATCTTCCTCTCCTTTTCTTTCCTTTCTTTATTTCATTCATTCTTTCGTTCTCTCGCAAGAATAATTTCTACCTTTGGAAAAATATAACTACCACTATGACAACGACAACGACGACGACGACGACGACGACGACGTAGACGGAAGAATAAGACTAAAGAAATATCCAGTACCTGTGTATTTACGTGGACGAGTACTGTGTAAAAAAAAAAAAAAAGAAAGAAGAAAGATATTTTCATCTCGGCGCGTAAGTTATTACCTCGAAGTGCCGTTTGATGATAGACCTGGGGAACTCCTTTCGTTTGACTAGCAAATTTTTTCCTTTTCTTTTCTTTTTCTCTTCATTTTTTTTTCATCTTACTTTTTCTTCTTCTCTGTTTTTGTTTCTTTCGAACGACAAAGAACGAATCTACATAGAAGGAATATTTTGATAAACGAAGTAAAAAAAAATAATAATAATATAATAATGTTGATAATAATTAATGATAGTAACAATAATTAATAATAACGATAGTGATAATAATAATTAATAATTGTAATAATAATAATAATAATAATAATAATAATAATAATGATAATGATAATGATAATGGAAACGTATAAATGGTTAGTTGGAAATATAATATATAATATTTATTGAAATTGCATATCGACATAGTAAAGCAAAAAGAAAAGGAAGAGGAAGAAAAAAGAAAAAAGAAAAAAAGAAATCGCCTTAAATCTTTAGCTCTTTGTTATTCTCATCCGGTCCGTCTAAGAATAGATGACTCTACTTAAATCGCAGTAGTGGCACTCGATCTATGGTCAGACAATAAGGAAACTATCGCTGACGTTAGCTTGTCTTACGTTCGTGTCTTCGCTAAAGGTGATTGTGAAAAGTGATGGTTAAAAAGAAATAAGAAATCTACAGGAGAAAAAAAAGAAAAAGAAAAAGAGAGAGAGAGAGAGAGAGAGAGAGAGAGAGATCATCGTCAAAATTTATTTTCTCCAAGATACTATCGACGAAATTATTTATGATTCATGATTTACGATTTTTTCCCTCCTCTCGTATAGAAGATAATCTTTGTTTAATGGACGATCGAAAAACTATTTTCTCGAAAAGTTTCGAGAGTATCGATAAGAATGCATTTAACGAGTTACCGTTCTCAAAAATCAACGGACTTATGTTAGTACTGAAAAGTTTGCTTTTCTTCTTCTCGAAATGGAACTTCCGTTCGTTCTTTCGTCGCGAGCTTCGTTTCGGGATAATAACATTTTGTTGTCTTGAAAAATACACAGACAGAAGAAAGACAGAGAGAAAGAGATAGAGAGATAGACAGAAAAAAAAAACGAGAAAGAGAGAAAGAAAGAGAAAGACGAGGAAAGAGATCGAAGAAAATCCTTGAAACGTTGACTCTCGAAAAACGCAGATTCTCGACAGAAATATATAAACGTAGAGAAAAAGAGAGAGGGAGGTAGAGAGAGAGAGAGAGAGAGAGAGAGAGAGAAAGAGAGAGAGAGAGAGA
>NC_057685.1:1581971-1594956 GCF_014466175.1 Vespula pensylvanica | reverse complement strand
AGAGAGAGAGAGAGAGAGAGAGAGAAAGAGAGAGAGAGAGAGAGAGAGAGAGTATAGGACGTAGTAAAAAGAAATTCCGAAAAATCGCTTGACATTCTTCTATTTTACCTTTTTTTTCCTTTCCCTCCTCGAGAAATATCGGGTTCGTACTCGAAAGCGACGTGTATCGGATTACTCTTGCAATTCTTTCTTCTATTCTCCCACCATGTGGATACAGCTACGTATGTGTATGTATCCGACGTAAATACTTACGAATCTTACGTATTTATGTATTCCATGTCTATATTACACATAGTACATGTAGAAATAAAAAAAGAAGAAAATGCATTACATTATTCGTTTCTTTTCTCTTTTTTCTTTTTTTTCTTCTTTCTTTTTTTTCTTTTTTTTTTTTTTTTTTTTTTTATCGAAGCGTAATCGAAACAAGATCGAATTTCTTGAATAACGTTTCGTCGGTTACATCCCCCTTCTCTTCGTTCCTCTTACCGAATACCAATCTTGAACGAATACGCATGCACGTACGTATGTATTTATATATTCTATCTTTACAGTTATATATAGTACATTGCAAAAGTGAGAAGAAACAAAATGTATTACATTATTCTTTTTTTTTTTTTTTTTTTTTTTTTTTTTTATATCAAAGCGTAATCGAACAAGATCGAATTTTTTTAATTACGTTTAGTTACGTCAGTTACATCCCTCTCTCCCTCCCTGCCATATCCTTCTCATTCTTTTCTTTACAATTATTTTATTACTGTACGTGCAGAAATATAAAAAAAAAAAAAAAATATGTACGTTATCACATTATATATTCTTTTATCGAAATGATTTGTTTTCTTTTTTGTCGAAACTATTCACTTTTTAATCGAACAAGATCTTGGATTACGTTTCGTCAATTACATCCCTCTTATCTCGTCCCACTTTTCCTATTCTATCTTTATAATTACATATAGTACATGCAGAAATAAAAAAGAATGTACGTTATCACATTATATATTCTTTTATCGAAATGATTTTTTTTCTTTTTTGTCGAAACTATTCACTTTTTAATCGAACAAGATCTTGAATTACGTTTCGTCAGTTATATCCCCCCTTATTCCCATCCTTCTTATCAAATATCGATATCGAACCAATACATATATACGTACGTTTATATACTCTGTCTGTATAATTATATGCAGAAGTACTCTCGGAAATAAAAAAAAAAAAGGAAAAAAACGTATTACATAATTCAGTTTTTTATCGAAGTCTAGTCGAACGAGATCGAATTTCTTGAATTACGTTTCGTCAGTTACATTCTACTGCACTCTCGTCCTCCACTTCTTATCGAATCATATCGACGTTGCACTAACGAAGAACAAATCGTTACTACGGTTGAACGAACACGTAGTAACGTAACTTGCAATCACGCACTACCCAATGATTTCATTCTATCTTGTTTTAATTTTAATATCGAACGAACATGAAAACCAACTTCAATATCAACCTCGAAACGATAAAGTCAACGATTGTTCTTTCCTTGCACACTTTTTTTCATATTGCTTTTTCCTTTTTATTATCTTGTTTCCTTTAATTTTCTTTTCGTTACGTTTCTCTCTCTCTCTCTCTCTCTCCCTCTTTCTCTTTTTATTTTTCTCATACACATTGAGATTGTCGTCGAAGAGTCTACATTTGTTCGTTATCAAAGAAAAAGGTTCTTCCTCGTTCGATTCTTCATTGAAATTCTTAGTAAATATTCGTCGCTAAAAGCTACACCACTTTTTTTCTCTTCGTATCTATCTTTTTTCTTTTTATCTTTCATTTTATATCTCTTTCTCATCCTAGTTTCAAATTATTCGCTTTTTATATTTTTTATTTTTATATTTTATACGCACACACACACACACACACACACACACACACACATACAAATGTATCATTCGTCTTGTAGAAAAAAAAAAAAAGAAAAAATAGGAAAAAGAAAAAGAAAATATTCGTTTCGCAGGAGTTTGTAATTTACATTTAAAAGGGCAATGAGGACGCCTTCGTCATTTCTTCGGCGTTCTTCTTATCGCCATCTTGAAAGATTCTTAAGATTCTCACAAACATCGAAAGGATTTGATTTTTTTTTCAAGCCACTTAAAAATTAAAATACAAAAAAAAATCTCTTGATATTCCTTTTTCTTCTTCTTCTCTCTTTCTCACTCTCTCTCTCTCTCTCTCTCTCTCTCTCTCTCTCTCTCTCTCTCTCTCTCTTTCTATCTATCTCTATCTCTTATTTTTTTGATCACAATATTATAACGATCAATCCAAAGTATTTCAACATTTTCAAAAAAATGAATAACAAGAGTAAATAACGATCGAACGTAACTATAGTTTCGATCATCAAAAAATGCACAGATTTGTTATTGTTAGAAACGATTAACGACTACAAATCTTTGGGACTTTTATAATCATTTATCGCGTTGATAGTATCCAATTATACATCAAAGAACAAACTGAACGAAATGAATTTGCGCATAGAGAAACGCACGGTAAAAAAACGACAACAAATCCCACATCAAAAAAGCAATCCGTGCTCGAACGAATTTAACAGGATGCTTTCCTTTTTGTGCAATTGTCCGTGGAAAAGTTGTGCTCGAATCGATGCACTTTATGTCTGATAACACGAAACGATTCTCGTTCGTCGATAAAAAGGAAAGAAGAAAAAAAAAAAAAAGAAAAAAGGACGAAAAAAAAAAGAGAGAGAGAGAGAGGAAAAAAAGAAATACCGTGAAAAAACATCTGCTACGAAATCTTCTCAAATCTTTTAAATTCGAATCGACTGGCACGGGCAAAGATATCGTTAGCTTAACGAATCTATTTGCATACGGATGACGTAATAAAAAAAAGAAAAAATGATATAAATGAAATAAAAAACAAAAAGTAAGAATTAACGCGTAGGTATGTATCTATTTACGTAAGCCAACGAAACCTTCTTTTTAATGCTAATTATAATTTCCATCTCTTAAATATTGTCTAACGACCCGTAAATACATAGATAAACAGATATATTGAATGTTCTAATTAATTTAACTAAAGTTATTAATATTAATAACGTCGTTCGATCTAATTTATATGAACTATGTGTATGCTTAATTAATCATAATCAATATAAATGAATTACTAATGTATTGTAAATTATTTTATATAACAATATTAATTTTATCTATACGTTTCCTATGATTTTTTTAGATCTATTTTTGGAAATCTTTCAATCCGAATCGGCTTGCACGGGCAAACGTATCGTAAGTTTAAAAGATCTATTTGTATACGGATGACGTATTAAAAAAAGAAACAATATATAAATAGGAAATAAAAACAAAAAATAATTAAAAGAAAACTCGCGTAGGTATACCCATGTATGTCAATAAATTATTCTCTTTGATGCTAATTACAATTTTTATCTTTCCTGTACGTAGATATGCAAACATATTAAACGTTCTAATTAAACATATTAATTATTTTCATTATATTAATTATTATTATTATTATTATAATATGTGATTATATATAATATATAATCTGTTCTTAAATACAAATATATATATATATATATATATATACATAAAATATATGTATTAATGTTTATAATACGATAAATAAATATATATATAATAATATATAAATATTTTTTCCTAATTATAAATATATAAATTTATATATATATATATATATATATATATATATATATATACACAATTTTATGTATTAATATTGAACATTATTTTATTATTTAGATATACACATCTTAGATGAATTTTACGATGCTATTATTATTGTTGTCAGACATTCGCTGAAAAGGATAAGGACGTATAAAGTATTTGGACTTAGCTTCGTCCTAAATCTGAGCGAGGAAGCACGCGAGGTATGTATTCATGACGACGTTGGGAACACGTCGACGTTGACGACGACGACGAGGACGACGAGAACGACGAGGACGACGGCAAGTGAATTTTCATGAGAATATCCAGTAGATACGAGGAATGGCCGAATTTACGGAGATTAAATTCGCCCTTGACGTTACGAAACTTTCGTAGATGAAATCAAACGGGAAAGGGACTACCATCTTGCGGTGGTTCAATCTCCATCGAAAAGCATTTCAATCTTTCTCATTATCTTAATGAGATACCTGCCATTTAATGATTCATTGCATCGCAGAAGCTTCTATAAATGTTACTATTTAGTACTTTCAAATATTCGTTATTATCCTAAATATTATTCGAACGATTTATCTATATCTTTCTTAGAGACGATCTTCTTTAATAATCCATGTTAATAATCAAATATTCTTTAAATTCATTGATTATTTTCACGTGGATATATATATTTATTATCCGTATATATGAAATTGTTAAAGAAAAATGTGACTAAAGAAAAAGCGTAGAATAAAAATAGTAAGTGATCGATCTCGTGTCTCCCTTTGTTATTTCCTTTTTCTTTTCTTTTTCTCTTTTCTTTCTTTCTCTCTTTCTTTCTTTTTTTTTTTTTTTTGTTTCTTTTTTCTCCTCGTAAAAGAAAACACAAGAAATTCATTCTGATGGCAGAAAGTCCTGTTCTGATCCTTTTCGAAATTTCTGGCTTGGACGTTCGAACGATTTATTAAATCGTTGGACGTTCCTTCGTATTGGTAGATATATATGATCGTTCGTATAGAAATATGAAAAATATATATATATATATTTTTTATATATACATATATAGAAAAAAGAAAAATTGTCATCGATCGAAATGGGATTCGATTCGATTCGATTCGATTCGATTCGATTCGATTCGATTCCTCGTCCTCATTGTCAAATTGACCGTACACGTTTCTACACACCTATCGTTTCTGCGTTTATACACGGTACCACGCGATCCTCGATATAATAGATTACCTTCAGCGAAGCAGAAAAAGAATAGACCCTACGTATACTTATGTGCGTCTATATATAACTATACGTACATAGATACATACGTGTGTATGTGTAGATATACGCGAATAAAAAAAGAAGACGAAGAGCAAGAAAGAACAAAAATATTGGAAGACTCGATGAAGTCTATCAATGAATATTTCCAATCCAATTAAACTAGCTTCATAATAACTTTTACGTCATATAATCTAACAATAAGTGTAGAATAGACGGATACATACATTTACATAGTTATATACCGGTACGTCTATGTATATAGTACCGATATCACTATTCGAAGCTTTCAAATCCGATGGAATAAAAAGATCTATAAATGCAGAATCGCAAAAAAAAAAAAAAAACATTTATATATAAATACAAAACTAAGTGCGGATATAAATATCGAAATGTTTAACACGTAGACGATTAAAAAGTATCGAGGCATTAAAGTATTCGAGCTTAATCGTTGGTAGGTAGAAATTTCTGTTATAGTTACGATTAACCATTAAAATTCGATTCTTTTTTTGTTTCTTTTATCTGGGATAAAAGCGTTGCACAACGATTATAACGACCGTGGGGTTGGTTGATGATTAAAGAAAGAAAGAAAAAAAAAAAAAACAATGGGGCAAAAAAAGTGAAAAAAATGAGAAAAAAGAAAAAGAAAACAAGAAAAGAGGGACCCAAAATTAAAGAAAAATAGATGATGCATAGGACAAATAAATATCGCGTATATAATTTTTGTCGTCGTTTTGCAACAAATTTCTACTTTGAAAAACAAACTTTCCCGATGCATATTATAATGGACAAAAAGTTGGATATCGTACGTCATTGATGTCCGAAGGACGATTAGATCGGTAGAGTATTAATGTGGGTCACCAGTTCAAGGTTTTAGCTACCCTCGAATCCTGGGATACATCCCTCGAAAACCCACGTGTATGTCCCAGGATCAGGCATCCTCTCTTCCTTAACCTCCTGACCTATTTTCACGAAACATCGCTTTTCCCCCTAACCACCCCCTCTCTTCCTTCCTCCCTCCTTAATATTCCTATTCCACGTGCAATATTCTACATCTCCAGGCCACGAAGTTCATTGTCAGATCGCTCAAAGCGACTAAACGGGAGATGTCCTTTGCTTCGAGGGTTCTTTTCTTTCTCTCTCTCTTTCTCTCTCTTTTTCTTTTTTTTTTTTTTAATAATTTTTTTGTTTTTTTCTTTTTTTTTTTTTTTTCTTTCTTCGTCCGACCCAGCCCAGCAGTCTTCTTACCTTCTACCCTCCGAGTTCTTCTTCCACGTAGTTGGAAGGAGAAAGAAAAAAAGAAGGGAAAAAAAAAGAAACATATCAGTGAGAAACGTTGAGAGTGACGTGTGATTTCAGTGATTGATGTTAGCCTATTGTTTTTACTCGCTCTGTTGGCTGGTCAGTTTACGCTCGATTTCGTTGGAAACATTGTTGAATATTGGTTTTCAATAAATGTCCCCACGTTATATCGTCGAATGAAATTAAAAATGTTACTCCTTCCCTATCTAACTCCACCCAACTAACCACCCATCCATACGTACGTACATATACACCCACGACACCGTTCGACCGACCGTTCGCGTTGAAAAATTTCATTTGGACGATCTACGATTGGATGACATACGTAACGAAATTGAACTTATAAATATATATATATATATATGTACATTAGAAAAAAAAAGAAAAAGAAAGAAAGAAAATAGGAAATAAAAAGAGAACAAAAAAAAAAGCAGGAACGAATTAATAATTTTCAATTCATTTTTTTCTTTCTCGCGTGTATACACATGCGTGCATGCATGTCGCATAAAATTGTATATACATGTCGTATAAAAATATGTCGGGAGATGTGATCGTTAGACGTCCAATGTAAAAGCTTGTAAAAATTAACGGATTGGAAGAGCACGAGCTATGGACTCGTTAGTTTCGGATAATTGGACGTTGCCGAACTAATTAAATTCAACGCGTTTCTCAATATTTCTCTCTCTCTCTCTCTCTCTCTCTCTCTTTTTTACTCTCACTCTATATACTCAGTCTCTCCTAGCAGGATCTCGGTCAATTTTTTTTCCATATTGGTTTCCCTTAGCGCTTCGATAAACACGTTGCTCTCAGTTATTTTACTATTGCGTGTCTGCCAAACTGGTGAGGCATTCGAAGCTCGTCCAACCAACATCGTTACTAACTCCATATTCCTACTAGTTTTAAAATAAATTGAATTTCTTTTTTATCGTCTCTCCTTCTATGTCTAACCCTATATATATAACTTGCAAGTTAGCGTAAAATATATTATAGAAAATACTATGTATATATGTATATATAAAATGTATTATAAGATATATCAGGAAATCTATTATAAATCTATTATAAATATATTATAAAATATATAAAATGTATTATAAAAAATATTTTTTTATGTAATCTAATATATATATATATATACATATCTTTTTATTATATATACATATATATATATATATATATATGTAAAATATAAAATGGAAATATTAAATCCTTTAATGCGAGAGGATCAATATTATTAAACTTCAACTCAAACTCTGAATCGAATTTTTAAGTTCGTTAACGAGCCATTCAAAATTTACTAACAATAAGCCGACCAAATCGGTGCTTGTGCGAGTAGTCTCTATTTCAACTTACCTATACCTACTACATTTTACACATACATTAATGCTTTCTCTCTCTCTCTCTCTCTCTCTCTCTCTCTCTCTCTCTCTCTCTCTCTCTATCGTTCTCGCCACGCTTTGCCCTATTTAAATGTTCCGGAAATGAATTTCGGTAGGTGGATTAAGCGATAACCACGACTTTGTTTAACGCTTGACCGCGACTCCATTCGGTTAATCTCGCAAACTGGTGGTTTCAATGTGTTCACAATAGTTTTCTTGATTAAAAGAACGAAAAATTCTAATTTTTAATCGACTTTCACTGCTTTTTCTTTCTCTTTAAGAACGCTCTTGTTTTGTTTAATAAAAAACACAACGAATGTACACGTGTATATATATATATATATATATATATATATATTATTATTAATATATAAAATATTTAATTACTCAAACGCAATCATGGAATATGTCCTTAAATGATTGTGAAAAAGAAGGGAAAAAGAACGAAAGGAGAAAAAAGAAGTAAAAACTGATTAGTCGAGAAACCTTAAAAAAAACAACAACGAACTAACATAAATATAAAAATGAAAGATATAAAATAGAAAACATAAAAATAAAAAACGAACAACGTAAAAAAATAGTCGAGCAACATTTCGAAAAAGTGTAACTGATTTTTGAAACTACTTAGGAGCTTTTGGACACTGGGATCCATTCTGTATAATAAAATAAAACGTACATACATACATACGTACATACATACACATACCTTAGTGACAAATTAAAAAAATTAAACATTATTTATCCCATTAAAAGAAGATCCATTTGTTGGAACCGATTAATCAAAATATAACTTCGGAAAGCGAAAAATAGACGAGGAAGAGAGAAAGAAACGATAGAGAAAAAAATCGTCGTTTAATTTTCTTTTATCGCAAGTAAATAGCCGTCGTTAAAGGAACGATCGAGACAAAGTATATAGATCCCAAATTAGATCTCCGAACGTGCATACATAACTTTGAAAAGGACAGAGAGATAGACAGAGAGATAGAAAAAGAGGAAGTTGTTTCCAAACGTGCTTTCATACGACTACGACGACGACGTCTGTCGATACGTTATTCAATTCCGCACGCTATTGGATTTTCCTTCTTGAACGCAACGCGAAGCCTCGCAGGAATCCGCAGCTGCGGAGGAGACGCAAGAACCGATCGACCGACCAACCACCTTGCATTTCCACTTCTAAAGCTTGTTTCTCTCTTTATTCATTCACTCTCTCTCTCTCTCTCTCTATTATTTTCTTTTATTTTCTCCTCGTCCCGACATCTTGTCTATTTCCTCTTCCTTTTTTTCTCTATCTGTCTCTCTTTGTCTCTTTCTTTCTATCTATCTATCTATCTATCTATCTATCTATCTATCTATCTATCTATTTAACGCTATCTCCCTATATCTCACAGTTAAAAGAAACGACCTTGAACAATGTTAAATACATTTCTCATCCGTCAAACGCATAAATTGTTCAATATGCTACATAATATATAATAGAAAAAAAAAAAAAAAGAGATAGAGATAAAGAAATAGAATTACGATTTACGATCGATTCGTCTTGGACAATCGTAATTGGTTATCATCATCGCTTATCAAGATCGATCGATCATAATAATCAACATTCAAATCGTACGATTTGAATTTCGGAGCTGTCTCGTATAAAATATGCCATCTTGTTTAGACTCATCGGGGAAACATCGTTAATAATTTAAATATTCAATTAGAATCCGATAATATCTCCTTCTTCCGTAATTTAATTCGATATCATTATCATATTATTACGTTTCTCGGCATTCTTTCCCAAACGAACGTAAGTTCGTTTTCTTGAAATTGTTTCAAGGAGAGAAGAGATGTGATAGGCAAAAAAAAAGAGAGAGAAAGAGAAGAAAAGAAAAAAGAAACAAGAAAGACGAACGAACGAACGAACGAACGAACGAACGAACGAACGAACGAACGAACGAACGGACGAATTAACGAACTAACTAAAGAACAAAGTTCTTTTTTAATTTTTCTTTTTCTTGATAACTCGTTCGTTAGAAATTAATAACGCGTAAAGGAATTCGATAGAATAAGGGGAAAGCCTGTACGTTTGCGATAAGAAACTCGTTTCTGATTCGGGGACATTGTTGCCTTGTTCTGTAACGCGACACACCGACATATGTACGTAGACATCTGTGTATATATGTATATATATGTACTTATGTATGTATCTCGCGCACGCGATGCCATTATTATTAAATTACGTACACGTGTATGTATGTATATACGTATGTATGTATGTATGTATGTATGTATGTATGTATGTATGTATGTATGTACGTATGTGAATACGTGTCTGTTTACTTCTGTCTCTCTCTTTCTCTCTTTCTTTCTCTTTCTCTCTCTCTCTCTCTCTTTTGTATGTGTATGCGTGTAGAATCACATAACGTAAACTCGACACGTTCCTCTTCTAAGCACGGTAAGAAGACAACATGAGAACATCTAAAAGAGGATTAAAATTTTCTCTCCGAATAAACAATATACTGTCTCTCTCTCTCTCTCTCTCTTTTATATTTTCTCTCTCTTTCTCTCCCATTATCTCTATCTATCTTTCCACAGGATTAAATAATTTCTAATCAATTTCCTTGATCGCACGAGTTTTAATCCTTCGAAGATTGTTAATGAGAAAAATAAAAGGTTTGAGATAGTTCCTTTAAAAATTTATGTATCGAATATAACGTCCTTCTATTTCTTTATTAAATGATGCAACGAGACGATGATTAGAAGATAGGCAATACCTAACGAGAGCGTTGGGCGTTAGATATTCATAACAAAGTAGATGAAGCAATTAATGAGAAGCCTTGAGGCGTATAGAAGCGCAACGTCGATCGGAACCTCCATCGGAGATTATGTGTGTGTATATATTATATATATATGTACGTCTGTGTGTGTGTATATATATATGTGAGTGTGTGTGTGTGCATATTATGTTGTGTTACAAAAGAAGGACTCTCTCATCGTTTTAATCGTTTAGCTCTTATCTTGTCCACGAATGATAGACTCGTTTAATGAACCTTACCGACGAGAACGAATTTTCTTTTGATTTGTCCTAAAATAAGAGATCGAAATTGTAAACAAACGATAGATATACGACATTGATTTCTCTTATTTATTATTAATCATTCTTTTCGACGATTTCGTATATAGGTATGTGTGTATTAAAAGATTCAAAAGATTGTGCGACCTCGACGCGCTGGGAAAATTTAATTGGATAGGACGGAATGAAAATTAAAAAAAAAAAAAAAAAAAAACACACACAACAAGAAAAAGATAAAAAAGAAATCAATAATTAAATGAATAATCCCGATCGAATGTTATTTACTTCGAATGTTTACGATAGCGTTCGTAGTAATAATATTAATTAATTTACAAATTGCTTGTTTTAGTCAACTCTATATGTTAATATCAATAAAATGTTAATAAATTGTTGATTAAATATTTATACGAAGAGCAACCCTCAAGCGTTAATCATTATTAATACTTGTATGAACTCTTTCTCTCTCTTTCTCTCTCTCTCTCTCTCTCTATCTCTCTCTATGTGTGTCTCCGTCTATCTCTCTCGTTGTAATGGATGCTTGCATATAGATTCTCCAATGTTATTTCTTCTTTGTTCATCGATAGAATCGAAGGTCGGCCATTCTCGAGCGTAACGGACGCATAATAATCGATTCATATCGGAAGGGTATGTATCGGAGGCGAATACAGGTGCAAGAGGCGTGACTATCTACGTAAGATATCGAATAAAATTAGCAATATATACGTGAAAAATCTATGGATCAATCGATCGATCGATCGATAAATCTACCGATCGATCGTTTATTTTCTTTCTTTCCTTATTTTCTTTTCGTTCTGTTTTTTTTTTTTTTAATTCGACAAATTTGTTCTTTTCAATGCAGATTAACCGTTTGAATGTTTACACAATTGTCTACTCAATATAATTTTGATAAATTAAATATAATTAAATATGATTGTTATCTACGATAAGAATTTTTATTGCTTTATTATTTCTTTTTTTTTTCCTCCTTTTTCTTCCTCTTTCATTTTTTTAATCATTTTTTTTTTTTTTCTTTCCTCGGAAATTATTAAATATATTCACACGTCCTTTTGAAAATTAAAAGACATCGCGGAAGTGGATAACGCGATGAGTATTAATTATCGCACGAAAGATTTATCCTTGAAAATGTATCTCGTCTAAGGATCTCTAACACGTATCGTCCTACTGATCCATCAACTATCGACTCTAGAATTTTTATTATTTATCTCAAAGTCAATTGGATCTGTTCGACGAATATCATCGAATTATCTTTAATATTGAACGATATAATTAAACGAGGACGATTAATACGCTATAACGTTGCATTTTAAATCGCATTTATTTTTCTCATAACAATTTCTTTTTATCTCTCTCTCTCTCTCTCTCTCTCTCTCTGTCTCTCTCTTTCTCTCTCTGTCTCTCTCTCTCTCTCTCTCTCTATCTGTCTGTCTGTCTCTCTGTCTGTCTGTTTGTCTATCTTCCTTTCCAACTTATATAAACTTTTTTATTACATAAAAAATTTTTATTGCATTAAACGTGTCGAAAGGTGTACACCGAACGGTTCTCTCTATGAAAAGACACACCTACTACAAACCACGTGATTCACATTTACGATTTCCATTTGTCTATTTCTAGACACGATAAATAAAACCAGTGATTTTAATGCGACTAAAAAAAAAAAATATAATAAAACAAAGAAAAAAGGAGGAAGAAAATATTTCCTTATTTCGTTCTTACAGTACGCAAAATTATCAAAGTTAATATTCTTTATCTAGTATGAATTCATGATTTATTATATATTTATCAATTTAGTAGAAATAAAACAAATTTTAAATAAGTACAAATTTTAAATCATTAGAAATAAGGAAAGAGACAGAGAGAGAGAGAGAGGGTGGGGGAAAGAGAGAGACTCGAACGATGTAATGATTTCATGAATCATAACGATCGAGTTCTAAACAAGTTAGGTACTTCCTTTTTATCTATTAATCGAGAAATCAAGATTTAATCTCGGAGAGTCACGAAGATGAGGTGTAACAAATTCTTAATGACTTCATATATATATATATATATATATATATATATATATATATATATATATATATAAAATGTATGTATGTATGTATGTATGTATATGTATGTTTACTAATATTCCTACGTTCAGAAAAAAAAGAAGAAAAAAAAGAAAAAGATTAAAGGGTTATTTAAAAAGAAAAAGAATATATTACCCCAGAGACAGAGAGAAAGTTATAATAAATAAAGTATACGTTTTTTTGAATGCCTCGAGGCTTTAAAAGTGCCATCGAATTTTTTTTTTTTTTTTTTTTTTT
>NC_057685.1:1578125-1581871 GCF_014466175.1 Vespula pensylvanica | reverse complement strand
CTCTCTCTCTCTCTCTCTCTCTCTCTCTCTCTCTGTCTTTTCAAGACAGATATGCCTATCCTAATCCAGCACGAAGAGAATCATCCATTTATGTAAATTTGTTTGCATAAAGAGAAAGAGAGAAAGAGAGAAGAAAAAACGTAAGAGAAAAAGAAATACATATACACCTATATATATATATATATATATACATATGTGTGTAAAAATATTTAAAAAATATACAATATAATATAAATAATACAAAAGGATAAAGAATAATATAAAAAATAAAAAAAGGGATATATAAAATATATATATATATATATAAAATCTCGTAAAATCGATAAAAAAAAAATTGCAGCTATAGGTATTCTACTTGTAAACGTTATATCAAAGTCATGGTTATCAGATTTTGAAGTTTTCGTCTAACGCAAAATAAACTTAACAAAAAAGCACGTGAATTTCCAGTTAGATAATCGATAGGAAAGTTATCCTCTACCTATCTTCCACAAACTTGCTAACAATTTATCAAACTTCCTGATAATATATAAGTACTCGGTATAGCCTTTCGAGTGGACTGCTCTCACTTTCTCTCTCTCTCTCTCTCTCTCTCTCTCTCTCTGTCTCTCTCTCTCTCTCTTTCTCTGTCTGTCTACTTTCCTCTCTGTCTCTCTCTCTCTGTTACATTCCATTTATATTATTATAATATCAATAATATAATCCTATATGAATTTACCAATAAATAACGAATGAATCTAAATGATTCTTTATTTTATATAATAAATAAACAACAACATTAGTATTATTTAGTTACAATTAATCCAATCCAATACAATATTATAATATATTATTGCATTATTAATACAATTATATTATATAATATTATGTTTATCGCAATGCAAACCTACTATACTATATTCTCTTGTTAATAAATAAGTTTGTTAAATAACAAATATTAAGATATAAAATATTACAGATTCTGGAATTCATTATTTTGATAACCTTAATGATAATATTATTATTATTATTATTATTATTATTATTATTATTATTATTATTATTATTATTACTATTATTTTTATTATCATTATTATACAACAAAACGATAGAATGATATCAACACGTAGATACAAAACAAACGATAAAGTATAAAAGAAGAATGATAAAATTCATAAAAATAACAATATTCTGAGAATAGATATAAGAAAAATGATGGGCATTTGACATGTAATGCATGTGCATGTGTATGTGCATGTGTACACACGAATGCAAGTCAATCATCTGTCATACCAGACATATCCATCTTTGTCTAAATACTTATCTGACATTTCTAAACTCTCTTTTAAATACTCATTTAACTGAAATTTTTAAACCATACTAAATCAGAAAACAAATTTTGATAGAGTAAACTCGATTTTGCGCGTCTTGAAATTAAATGTACTTAACTATCAAATAATATTCTCTCTTTCTCTTTCTCTTTCTCTTTCTCTTTCGTTTTCTTTTTCTTTTTCTTTTTCTTCTTTGTTAGCCAATCAACTCTTCATTCAAGGATTACGATCCATGGATCTATAATTCTTCCATCAACTTTGCATAACTAAGCTTCCATGTTTTTTTCTTTTGCTTTTTTTTTCTCGTTTTATATTTTTTTCTTTTTAACGATCTATGATCAGATGTAATTAGGACAGTTGCGAGATGTAGATCGGAAAATCATATTATTGCGATTACATATCTGTAAGTGGATTGTTACTCGTAAATGAATTCTCTCTGTTTCCTTTTTTTTTTTCTCTTTTATTTTTTATTTCTATTTTTATCTTTTCAAATCTTTTTCTATTCGTTTATTCATTTATATATTTTTTTTTTGTTTATTCCACTATTTCACAGCTTCGCAAACGATGATAATTATAATAATAAAAATAATTAAAAAATAATAATAATAATAATAATAATAATAATAATAATAACCATTCAGTTAGAAAACAGAATTGTTCGGATAATTAAAACGATCGGTTTTCTAGTTAGTGAGAAACTCGAAGTAAACATGAATAATTCATTCAACGATACAATTATGAGTTATTTAAATATATTCCTTCCTTGATAAAATCATTCGGTCAAAATTTTCCTAAACTACCAAGAATTCGATGACGTCGTGAAAAATCAAATAGCTAAGGATTCATCTATACCATGTATAACATAAACGTGTGTACCGGTTATTGCATTCCCCCCAATGACGACTGATTCCACGAAGAAATAATTGAACGACCAGAATGAAAAAAAAAAAAAAAAAAAACCAACGAGATGAGAAATGACGAGAGAGAAGTAACATCGGACTCACGATTGTTGACATAACTTCCTGCGATTTTTTATTCTTATAAACGAATGAAAAATAATAAGAAAAGCGAATCGATCTTTGTAAAATAATTATCATCGAACGATAAACGCATATATAATAAATAATAAATTACTATTTATATATGTAAATACATATATATATATACAAATTTTTTCAACGAAAATTTTTTCTCGACCATAGTCCAACATGAATATATATATATATATATATATATATATATAAAATTTTCGCAAAAAATATTCGTATAAACCGGAATTTAAATAACAAAATATCTCGAAGGATATAAAATCGAGGTCAATTTATAAAGTGTTGGCTCATTGTCGCGTAACTCGTTTTGTTATAACCGAGGCGGACACGATCTGAAAGGTGAAAGCACTATGCGTATCATAATCTACGATTTGTTCGATTACACGATATACAAGCATACGTATATAAATATATACATATATACGTACATACGTAAATCTATCTATGTGTATACAACAAATAAGCGAAATAAACTTAGGTATACGTCGCCGATAATGATCGAATCGAATGTACGACCTTGATGTAAAATGAGTATTATATTGTCTTCTGCGGTATATGCATCCACATATCTATCTCTACGTATAAATACATACATACGTATATTTAAATACTATGCGCACGAGGATAGCGGGATTTCCAAAGAGGAATGATAGTTCTAAATTAAAATCGATCTTAAATATCACAATACGATAATTAAATAATTCATTTTTCTGGAGGATCATTCATATTTTTTGTTTCTTCTCCTACTACTTCTTCTTCTTCTTCTTCTTCTTCTTCTTCTTCCTTCCTTACTTTTATCTATAAAATCCTCATTCGAAACAATTTAATCGAATGCAATAATTGCAGAAGCTTGTTGTTATAAAAACGTTCGCCTGTGTATCGGAGAACAGATAAAAAAGAAATAATTAAGAACGCCCGTTAAACTCGAATCACAACGTTATTCACACATAATTAATTCTATCAGCTCGATCGATCATCGATTAATTGTACGTTAAATTCAGAATAAATTAACTATTTATTGCGTTTTATCTTCTTCTCCCCCCACCCATCCACCCACTACTGTCTCCCCCTACTCCTTCTTTCTCTCCCCGCTTCCATAACTTCTCTACCTTCTCGTTGTTCTCTCCTTTCTTTGATCTAATTAGCTCGAAAAGATCGTTCTGAATTCAGAATTCATTAGATTACATAAGACATATATATATATATATATATATAAGTATATATATAGTCTTTTACGCCTGACATATTCTCTTCCTCGTTTTATGTTTAACTAGCAATCAAGACTTTACGCGGAAATGCGTTCGAGTTTCTCGGGAAAATTCAATCGGGGAAAAAAAAAGAAGAAAAAAGAGAGAGAGAGAGAGAGAGAGAGAGAGAGAGAGAGAGAGAG
>NC_057685.1:1572260-1578025 GCF_014466175.1 Vespula pensylvanica | reverse complement strand
AAAGAGAGAGAGAGAGAGAGAGAGAGAGAGAGAGAGAGAGAGAGAGAAAAAGATTTTCCTTAGTTGTCAATTATGGAATGTATCATGATGAATCGTAAAAAGATAATGTTACATCTCGGTTCTCTCTAAAATTTGAATCACTTGTTTACTCTTTGAAACTCCTTGTAGATAGTAGATGCGAGTTAAGAAGAGGGAAAGAGAGAAGAGTAAAAAAAAAGAAAAAGAAATAGCACTTAAAAGATATAATACCATATTTTATAAACGTAAAAATCAACCATAAAAAGTCAATCAATGTCATGATCGTCGAACCTGTCTACTAGAGAACGAAAAATATGGGCCATCGTTTACCTCTCTCTTTCTCTTTTTTATTCTTTTTTTTTTGTATATAAAAAAAAAATAAATAAACGAAAAAGGAAAAAAAAAGATAAGAACGAAAGAAATACATAAAAATGAGATAAAATGTAAATGGAACAAAAAAAAAAATGAAAAATGTAGAAAGAAAAATATATAGATACACGCATATATATATATATATATATATATATAAACAAAGAATATACATAGATATAGATATATAAATAAATAAATATATATATATAATTATATAAAATTATATGATAAAATCGGAAGAGATTGTACATATCGATTTCTCTTTAATTTTTCTTTTTTTTTTTCTTTTTAGAATAGGGTCAAAATAAACGTATAGACAAATCGTAGGAATACCCATTCTCCCCCCCCCCCCTCTCACTCTCTCTCTCTCTCTCCTTTTTTCTTGACCTTCGGCCATGACGGTATCGGGGATTGACGAAAGAGGAAAAGGATATCACAGAGGAACAAAACTACGACGAATAAGACGATCGTTGTAGTCAACGAAGAAAAACCGAGTATAGTACGTAGAATTAAAATCATTAGAAGTACAAAACCTGTTCGGCAGTTCCTTATCCACCCCCACTCGGACTCCACATACCGTGTTTTAGTGTGTGACAACAGGAGAACGAGACTCTCGCGCTTGTATATGGAAACCATTCGCGAGTAGATCGCAACGTGAAATCGAGTAAACCGGACGTACAACATATTCGAGAGAAGAAGACCGACTGATCTTCTATTCCTCCGCTTCATCGCGATTTCGATAGTTCTCCTTCGACTTTTATTTATTTTTCTTTCTTTTTTTTTTTTCTTTCTTTCTTTCTTTTCTTACGTGTCTCTCCTCTTGATCCCCTCTAACGAGGTTCGTTATCGTTGACATCGCAAGGACAATGAATACCAACGTGTTTCTCGTTGTATTATTCGGTTTCGTTACATTGGTGAACTGCGATTTAGAAGTGCAACTACTCCACGTGGTAAATAAAAGTTTCATTACGATTTACAACTTAGTCTCGTTTCCTTGTTCTCTAAGAGATCTTTAAAAGAAAAAAAGAAAAAAGGACAAAAAACGTTACGGACAGTAACATGAACGAGTTTCGTTCGCTTACTTTTTCTGCTGTATTTTTTATTTTCTGTTGTTTCTTTTTTTCTTTTCTTCTTTTCCTTTTAACTTTTCCTTTTATCTCCGGAACTACGAAATTTTTTGCGTTCCTTTTCTATTCTCGTTCGTCTCCTTCAAGGGAAATGTTATTTAAAAAAAAAAAAAGAGAAAGAAAGAAAGAAAACGAGAAATCAATGATTAATTACCGTGTGTGTGCGTGTGATTCTTTTCTTTTAAAGCTATTTCGACATGGAGACAAGGTACCTCATCGAGCCTATCAAAATTATCCAAATGATCCGTATCGCGATTATTCCTATTACCCAATGGGAGACGGCGATTTGACCAACGTGAGTATTATACTTCTTATGTTGGAAATTTCTTTTTCTCTCGAGAACAAACAAAAAAAAAAAAAAGAGAGACATGAAAAAAGAATATTAACATTTTTTTAAAACGAAAAAAAAAAAAGGAAGAAAGACGAAAATACATGTCTTCGCCTAAAGTGAAAAAAGAACAGGAAAGAAAAAACATATTTTATCCAAGAGGGATAAATAGAAAAAAGAAAGCCGATCGAATGAATTTTTCGAAAGTCCACTTTCTCTGACATTCTCTTCGCAAAAAAGAAAAAAAAAAAGAAAAAGAAAAGAAAGAGACAGAGAGAAATTAAAATAAAACGAGAGAAAAAAAGTGAAAATGAATAATGTGTGTAAGTAAATAAGTTGATCGTTAATCGTTATGAGAACCTGCTGGATTTTACCAGGAAGGAAAGTTGCGTGAGTACAAAATCGGCCTGATGTTACGTGGACGTTACGACGGATATTTTGGTTCGGATTATTGGCCCGACAAGATCTACGGTCTTACGACGGATGTGCCAAGGACTCAGTTATCTATCCAGCTCGTACTGGCCGGATTATTCCCACCCTCCGAGAAACAGATCTGGAATCCACATTTGCCCTGGATTCCCACGTGGACGACGTTAGCTACACCACACGATATTCAAAGCCTACTATTCCCTCACTATTGTCCGCGGTAAGTTAATTTCATTTTAAATATTATAAATAATTTCGTACGAGCGATCATTTCCTTTCTAACATATATCTTATATCTTATATCTGTGAACGTTTAATCTCAAATATCATCCACCATCCTGGCACGATCATCATTCTGTTAACAAATTCCAAAAAAAAAAAAAAAAAAAAAAAGAAAAAGAAAGAAAAAGACGAACGTTTATCATCCGACAGATACCAAGAGGAATACGCACGATTTCTCGAACAGGATGATATCCAAGAGATGATAAAAAAATACAAAAATATTTTCTCCTACTTGACCGATCATACCGGAAAAATTGTGAACACGACCAAGGCCGTTCAATATTTGTATAATTTGTTGAAGGAGGAGGTAAATATAATTGCATTTTATTCGTCTATATGATCCCGTCGATCTTAAGAACGCTTCTTTTTTTTTTTTTTTGTTTTAACTTTTTTCTCCTTTTTTTTTTTTTTTTATTTTTTTTTATTTTTCTTAAAGGCCGCACAAAATCTAACACTGCCCAAATGGACGGAGAATGTATTCCCTAGTCCTATGAAAGAAATGACAATACTTGATTTCAATCTACGATCCTATACGAAGACCTTAAAACGTCTCAACGGAGGTACGTTTTATTAAACTATTATAAAATTAATGATTGGACGAGTAGAGAAATGTAATTTCGAAATTCTTCGAGAAAAACTTACAAAAAAAGAAATATATATATATATATATATATTCCTTATATAAATACCGTTCGATATATATCTGTATATATATTTGATTTATGAGTCATCGATACTTTACACGTGTTTAGATACTTAACGGCACAAAAATAATATATAAGCTACTAGAATATTTTCTTGAGATAGGATATATAACGAAATGCGTTTAATGATAATACTTGAAAGATTTATCGTCGTGATTTAACGACGTTCGCTCTTCGTCGTTTCCTTTCGAAATCGAGGACAGAAAAAGAAAAAAAAAAAAAAAGATAAAAAAGAAGAAAAAAGGAAGAAAAAAAAGAGGAAAAAAGAAAAAAGAAGAAAAAATATCCATCTGTCTATCTCTCTATCTATCTATCTATATTTAATAAACGGTATAAAACGTTCGTTAGACTGTGCACCGTAATGAATAAGTCATTAATATTATCCTAAATTTTACTTGTAAATTAAAAGCGATAAAAAAACGACGTAATTCGAACGATTTCTAGGTATGTTACTGAGAAAGATAGTCAATGATATCGATTTATATCAAAAAGGAAGATTGGAACCCACCGATAGAAAAGCTTTCCTATTTTCTGCTCACGAAGTAAACGTAGCTGCATTGGCAAGAACTCTCGGCACCAATGAACCTTTACTTCCCGCTTATGGATCTACGATAATACTGGAAACTCTACGTGACAAAAAGGGAACTTACTATATTCGCGTAAGTGCTTTCACTCATGTTGATTTCTCATTAGAAGATAATACGTGTTAGAAATCGAGGAACGCAGACTCTAATTTTAACATTTCAAATTCTCATTCTCACGCATCATTTTCTTTTCTTTTCAATTTAAATACGTACACATCACACACACACACACACACAAAATATATATGATAACATCGTGATATCGCATATATAAAAATAATAAGTAATCGATATTTTATATATATATATATATATATATATATATATATATATGTATGTATCTGTATAAAATATCTCTTAGTTATTACTTATATATGTGCGTACATATATATTTAATACTTATTACTTATTATTTTTGTATACACGATATTACAAAGTTATAAAATATTTTCTATACAACGGTATAAATAAATAGATCGTGCTAAATTTCAATGCTACGAAAGAGAACGAAAGTTATTAATAATTTACCTTCGAAATTTACTCTCGCATCTCACTGATGTATTAACTTTAACCTTCGAGAGAATTATCGATAATTGCGAGATAAAAATAAAGAATAGCATTATATCGATAAAAACTATAATATAATTTTTACAAAACGAGTCGGAAGACCTTCCGTTTAATCTTTACATTCTCTGTAATTTCATTCATAAAGTATTATTTACTTTTATCGTTCTAAGGAAAAAGAAAAGAAAGAAAAAAGAAAAGGAAAGAAAATAGAGGAAAAAGGAAAAATTTTATTTTTTTAATTATAGGAGAATACGATGATACTCGCATACTTAACTTAATCTAATCGAAAAGGTATTTCAAGGTAAAGTCATTTTATTTCCCTGTTCTGGTATTTACCTTCTGAGTAATATTTGCTTGCATCGTTTGCCACGACGCTATCTTATTCCGACATGTCGCTTTTGCTTATTAACCTAGGTGAAATCTCAAACATAAACTCATCGAATTCTCAACGAAAACGAGGATAAAACATTCGTTAAAATATTTCCTTTTGTAAATCTATCGTGAATCGAATATTTATCACAAAATTCACGATCGATTCTTATATATTTCGTATTATAGACGCGAAGTATATACTACAGGTGATCGTTGAAAAAAAAAAAAAAAAAAAGAAACAAAAAAAAAGGAGAGAGAAAAAAATTATACGAGATAAACGACATAGTGATTGTAAATTAAATAATCTACCTGTTACATTTTTTTTTCTTCTTTTATTTATTTTTTTTTTTTTTTTATAGGTACTTCTATGGACAGGAGTGACGGAAAAATTAATTATCCAAACTATACCTGGATGTAACGAGCTATGTCCGTACAACGAATTTCGTCATCTTTTGAATGACGTTATAGCAACCGACGAAGAAATTTTATGTCGACGAAAAGATCATAATAATAATAATAATAATAATAATAATAATAATAATAATAATCATCACCATCATCATATATCGTCATCAACGAATATCAATCTGGACAAACTTATGTTCTATCTATTAGGAATTTCGTACGTGATTTCGAAATCGTTAACGTGAACGAGAGATGAATCAACGATGAGACGATCGGCATATGTATATTGGTTAAACTGTCGTCGACACGACAACTCCGATAGAAAGTTATGCCCGAACGTTCTCTCAAATTTACTTAACTCTGAAAATGTTATTATTATTTATTTACTCGATTATCGAGTATTCTCTCACGTTTCTCGGACGACGCTCGTCACGTAACTGATTGATTGATATCGTATGATTTAAAAAAAAAAAAAAAAAAAAAAAATAGATAATTCTGTGTAAATAAAATAATAAGTATTATAGAAAATAAATCTAATGAAATAATTTATTTATTATTTTTTATTTTTTATTTTTTTTTT
>NC_057685.1:1544297-1572250 GCF_014466175.1 Vespula pensylvanica | reverse complement strand
TTTTTTTTATACGACTGTCGACGTTTGAAGAAGAAGAAAGAAAAAAGAAAAGAAAAAATACACGCAAGAAATATTCCTTCCACTTCTGTTTATTCGATCGATACTTTTATTGATCGAATCTAAGTACTTTGTAAGATAAACGATACAAACACGTACATATATACACGAATATTTTAATTAGCAGTGCGGAAAATTAAACGGCATGGTTATAACAATATATTTTATTACAACTATCGAGCATTTATTTGAAATACCGAAATTAAAAATACTTTGGCAAATAAATGGCAGACTATTCTTTCGAGCGATGTGATTGTCGAATTGGGGGAAAGAAAAAAGAAGAAGAAAAAAAAAAAAAGGAAGAAAAAAATGGAGAAAAAAGAAGTAAATTATGTTAAAGCCTCGAGATCTCTCGTACGATACGATAGCGAGTAGATTTTCAAGGATTTTTTACGATTTTTCCATGCGATCCTGGCACGTAAATGAAAATGTCAATTTAACGAGTAACAGCCCCGACACCCGACTAAATTCATCGAGAGATAGAGAGAGAGAGGGAGAAAGAGACAAAGAGAGAGATAGAGAGAGAGAGAGAGAGAGAGGGAAAGAGAGAGAGAGAGAGACAGACAGACAGATAGACAGAGAGAGAGACAGAGAGAAGATAAAGTAAAGTGTGACACTCGATAGACATGAAACGGGAATAGATTCGATTTTCAAGTGAACCAGAGAATATCTCTTCTCCATTTTCGTTCAAGAGGGTGAAGAGAGTTCAAATACCTTTTCGTAATCGATATCGAACATTGCTCACTTCTATGAAATTATACACGCGAGGCCGCATAGAAAGCATAGTTTTGTTACATACATACATACATACATACATACATACATATAGATATATAGATATATATATATATATATATATATATATATATATATATACGTGTCTATCTAACATAGGGTAAAATACGTTATTTCGCAGAGTTCGTATAAATAAAATATCTACGTATATATCTATGTATATATGTATCTGCATACATGCATATATCCGATAACGCGGGAACGTTCATTTAAAAAAAAAAAAGGAGAAAAAAGAAAAAAAAGAAAATACAACGAGCAAGCCCATTGTACGCTTTTCCACGGTAAAATTTGTTTGATCCCATTGACATACGTAAGTATTTACGGTACCTACCAACCAACTGTCATCAACCGTCCATTTTTTTTCTCCCGAATTTTGTTGGCTCTTCGATTTATGAAAAAAAGGTATTGAATTTCGCCTATGAGAAACCACGAAAATAATATTTTTCAACGGGGAGAAATAGTCCCACGTATAGTGCAATCATGTAATCAAAATTCGCGTGGGAGAGTGAATGACGGTAACAGTAAAAGAATAAATAAATAAATGAATGAATAAATAAATAAATAAATAAAAAAGAAAACAAAGAATAGGATATACGACCGTATGTATTGCGCTCTCACGTGGAAAATAGAAAAATTTGTCGATAGACGAACATAAACGAATGGACGATACGATATGTGTTATCCATGTATATACACACACGTGTATATATATGTATATATATATATATTTTTTTTTAATACGTTCCTATAATATTTGCAATATCTACAAATGTGTGTACAAAAACAAAATTTTATTTTTCTCTCTCTCTTTCTCTCTCTCTCTTTCCTCTTTTCTTCCGATTATTTGTTTAACGTAAACCTCATTAATAATCGCCTAATTATCACAAAATTGATAGCAAACTTTTATCTTATTAATTATCTGTCATATTGGTTTATTATAAATATATTATATTCACATATACGTATATCTACATACTTATGTACGTATATACATATAAATACACCCGTGTCTACATAAGTAAACACACGTTTTCAAATTAACAATGAATAAAAAGGATGACGTTTCACTCATAAACGCTTTTCCTTCGTCTCACCTCATTCTCATGCTCGTACGTCGAATACTGTGACGTACTTAGTAGATACCTCTATCGCGAATTGTTCGAAGAAGAATTGTTCGAAGAATCTTTTTGTTTCGTTCTTGACTCGAAGGTCGTGTCGTGGTAATTAGGAAGACTTATGAAAAAGAAAAAAAAAAAAAAAAAAAGACAGAAAGAGAGAAAAAAAATTGTGAATGTATACTCGAATACGTCATACGAATTCGCACAAAATTTTCGATTCTGCATACATATATACGTACGTAAATATTTACTCACGTAGATTGAAATCGATCTTTTACGATCACTCAATAAATAAAAAAAAAAAAAAAAAGAAGAAGAAAAAGACGAAATAGAAAGAAAAAGTATCTATCTCGTTACCTTGACGGATTCGTTTCTATTCGTTCGTTAATGCGAGTCGACGTTGCGTAGGATTATATAACAAATGACATAATGCCTTTCTCACTATACATAAATGATAGACTGTTGTATACTTTAGCGTATTATATAAAAAAAAAAAAAAAAAAAAAAAAAAAAAAAAAAACAAACAAAAGGAAAAATAAGAAAAGAAAAGAAAAAGAGAAAGAAAAAGTAAAGGAAAGAAGAAGAAAAAAAAAAAAGTAAAAAATCGATGAATAAAAAATTTACTCGATAATAAATAAGTAAACAAGTAATAAATAAATAAAAGAAACTTCGCTGTATTTTGTCCTTTTAGTTGCGTAATATCGAATAGAAATTTCTCTCGGAGTAGTTTTTCGCAATCGATTCACCTGTTCAACTTTCTTTTTATTGAATTGAAACGCCAACAAACTCTCTCTCTCTCTCTCTCTTTCTCTTTTTCCATCTCTCTCTCTCTCTGTATCTCTCTGTCTCACTCTTTCATTCTATTTTTGCTCATTCAAATATCATAAATCCGATCGACGACGATCTATCATCTATCGGATTTTAAAAAGAGAAACATTCTCTGCTCACGATTTAAACGCACGTTTTTTATTTTGTTTTGTTTTTACATTTTTCTTTCCATTCCTTTTATTTTCTTCCTCTCTCTCTCTCTCTCTCTCTCCCTCTCTCTCTCTCTCTCCTTTTTCTCTTTTCTTTCTCTGTTCATTGACACGAACGCACGCGTAAAACTTTCATATTTCTCTCATTACCATGTGCATGCGTGCGTTCGTACCCACGTTACGTCAATGGGAAAAATTATTTCTTATAACTACCATTGATGATTTCCATAGAATGCTCGTTGATTGATAAAACGTTTAATTAATCATTTCCAGCGGACGAAAATATTACTCGGATTTTTTTTTTTTTTTCTTTTTTTTTTTTTTCTTTTTTTTTTTATATCACGTTAAGAAAGAAGAAGAAGAAGAAAAAGAAGAAGAAGGATCGATCGATCGTTTTTTCTTCGTCTTCTTCGTTCACCTCTCTCTAACTGAACCCAACCAACCAATCAACCCTTTGTCCCTTTCCACTTATCCATTCCAAAGGAAATACTTTCACGATTTGTTACTTAGGATTACGTAAGCCACGTAACCTTGACAAAGATACAAATCCTTTCATATTTTTCCTCGTGCGAACGATGCGAATCGATCATCGTCGTCGTCGTCGTCGTCGTCGTTGTTGTCGTCATTTAAGTTCTGAAGAATACTTCACGAACGAGCGCGACGAAGAAAATATATAAATATAAACCGATCCGTTATATCCGCTTACATGTTCGTGTAAAATCAATCGAGAGACTCAACGAAGAAAGAAGAAAAAAAAAGAAAAGGAAGAAAAAGAGATAAAAAATAAAAAAAGAAAAAATATTTTTCCAACAAAATTATTCGAATATAGAAACATATTGGTATTTGAAGATTTTCCAACAATAGGAACGGATTGATACGGCTATCAATTATACGGCAACACCGATATGCATTTATTCCACTCGTTTTGATCGCTTCCACATGACTGCAAGCATTTGAAAAGGAACAAGGGGAGAATAAAAAATAAAATTAAATATATATATATATAGTTATAAATAAAAAAAAAAGAAAGAGAGGAAAAATAAAAAAGAAAGAAAAAGAAGAAATATTAACGACAGTCGAAAGTAACGGTCGAAACTTTAGTTTGTCGATCCTAATGGGGAATTGAAATTCTATGAGTACGCATGCAAAAGGAGAGTGCATTATAAACAACACGTGACCACGTTCAAGTAGGTAAGTAAATGGAATTCGTATGTCTAACGTTTCGTATGGTATCGTTTGGTATCGTATTGTATCGTATCGTATCCATGTGCTCGCATTTTGCCTCCAAGTTAGATTAACCATTAGCGCTCGAACGTATGTACGTATGCGCGTGCATGTATGTATACGTACATACATACATACATATATATATATATATATATATAAACACGTATACAAAATATAATGTATATAATATATACTCGTCCGGAATACATAAGGAGACAGACGCAAACAAAATATCATTCACATAATACACACTCGAACATAGAGACACACATACAGTACATACCCAAACACAAAGATACATAAAATATGGCGAAGATGCGTTAACGCGTTATCAATAAGATTCTCGAGAGATCGTAAAAATCGATATTTTCGATGGTAATTGTAAAAGGTGGAAAATTGGGACGAAAGAGAATAGAGAGAGAGAGAGAGAGAGAGAGAGAGAGAGAGAGAGAGAGAGAGATAGATAGGAGATTCGCGGTATATCAAATATATTCAAAAATACCATTTGCGATTCTTGCCAAAATGGCGTGCTATATAATCCGATCGGAGGAGTTATCTATGTACGTATATACCTAGATATAATCTATGTATGTATCTATGTATAAATGTATGTATGTATGTAGTTTCGCGGGTTTACCATCAGCTATGAAATTACAGACGTAACGATAAAACCTCGAGATAAATTGGAACGTGCGAGTTAAAACCGCGCTTATTCTATACGCTCTGCTCGTCACGATAAATCCCCTAGCTCCTCCACCCCCACCTCACCCTAACTCGCCTCTTCCCATGCAAGCCATTATAACGTATTCCCAAGAAGAAACAGGTGGTAACGATGTAACTCTAACGTCTTTCTTATATCTACGAATAGACTTTCTTTTTACTACTACAAACAATTTCGAAACGCTTGCCTCCTTTTCCTCGATTTGAATTCGCGCCGTTTTCATACGATTTATATATATATGTGTGTGTGTGCACGTTCACGTATACGTGCACGTGTACGTGTATGTTGCGTTTAGCTGTGTATGAGTGCGTAGAGGGCGACGAACAGAAAAAGTAACGTTTTCTTAAAACGACGAATCTGATTGGTCGTACGATTCGCAATGAATTCAAAATGGATGCCAAAATGGATTCTTCCGAAAAAATAAATTCGACGTTTATTATCTATGATAAATTTATATATATATATGCATGTTAACTATACACTAGGGATCGTTAATTATATAAGATAAGTTAACCTATTCGTCGAACGATCTTTTCGTTCGATCAAAATAAAGAGAAATATGGATAGAGAAAGAAAGAGAGAGAGAGAGAGAGAGAGAGAGAGAGAGAGAGAGAGAGAGAGAGAGAGAGAATAAAAGATATCAATTTCGTCATAGAAAAATATCTAAATCATTTATTTATTTACTTACTTATTTCGAGGAGTTCTCATTCTTCGACACGTGTTCTAGACGAAGGTACGATGTTATTTCTTCGAAAGAGAGAGAGAGATATACAGAGAGCGAGATAGAAAGAGAAGGAGAGAGACAAAGAGAGAAAAAAATGAAAAAAAAAAAAAAGAAAAACAAAGAGAAAAAAAAAATCTTTTCACCTTTCTCCCTTCAACTTTTTCTTCGTAGATCTTATCGTAAATATTCAACACGCGTCACGACGAAAGTTGCACGCGTTTCGATTTACAAGAAGATAATTTTGCATGTTCCTGTGTAGGATACTTGTACATTTGTACGTAGGTAACTTACATACATACGTACATTAATATATACTATAGAGAGACATACATATGTCGAGTTTCCGATCGAGTCAATGCGATGTTCGTCGTTGCACTCGAATCGTTCGCGAATAATACTACGTCAGTTAGACGAACGCGCCAACACAATATCACGATTTTCACTTTCCAACGTGATCGACCGAAATTTATTATTTCGTTTTCGATAGAAACGATACCGATACCGATACCGTATATAACTCACGTAACGATCTACACTTCGATCGAGATGTAAAGATGTCGAGTGTCACGATCGCGAAATCTTTAAATATGCGCTGACAGGTAAACGGCAACGACGACGACGACGACAACGAGGACGACGAAGACGAAGACGAAGAAGAAGTACATACGTATATAATATCGTACGTATGTAGTTACGTGTGTATGTATCGAGATGGGTGCGAGAGCACGGTGCATGCAAGTTGGCGGCGGTGCACGTTGCTGAATTGAATCCTTCGTCACGCCTCGGCTATCTCCGTTCGACTTCGTAAGAAATCGTAGACAGGTACGGTTGCTCGATCGTACGTACCCTGTGTATCTTAGAAAAAATTTCTTTTATCGCGATATCGTCCTATAACGTTTCACAACAAATTCGGCGTAATCCTGTTTAAAATCGTTTTTAATCTAAATCGATATATGTGTGTGTGTGTGTGTGTGTGTGTGTGTGTGTGTGTGTGTGTGTGTGTGTGTGTGTGTGTGTGTATATATATAAATAAAATATTTATTGCGGATTACTTAAGACGATCTTATTTAAGATTTCTCGAAACGTAATATAAATAGATCTTTCGTGTTTCTTCGTGGAAACACTCGGAGGACGAAACAATTTCGTTGTCGCTTTCGAAACGTTCTAACGTTATATGTATACAATAACAATTAAGAAGAATAAAAACGATTGATTCTAGAAACTAGACGAATTAGTCATAGGGTTTATTATTCTCCTTCGCAAAGATCGCAAGCGAGACGATGGGTATGTTTCGACGAGAGTCAATTGTAAATTCGGGCCGAAATATCAATTCAAACAAACATACAGAGAGACAAATACAACGACGAGAGAGATGAGTCTTAAAACCGTGATTATTCCTCTATCACGGATTAATACGGTAAACGATGAAATAGCAATAAGAGATAACTGGAAAATAAATGAGTCAGGGTAAACAATTAACGAGAAACGACCTTCGAGATCGCCCCACCTAGATATGAAATTGGTAATAGGGACGAGTAATGGCCAATCGTTGGAGACGACTCGATACTAGAGTATCCTTGCGACTGTCTAAACTAAGTAACTACATAAGTAGTACCGTTGCAGACGACGTTTACTCGTTACAAATGGCGCGAACGTAATGGCGGGAGGACAATGAAACAGCTGTTTTTTAGTTCGGTGAGACATCTAGCGGAGCGCGGGCGTAATTTCGCACGCGACGACGACTAAAGGACGAACAGCAGTAGCAGCAGCAGAGACGAGGAGACGTGCGTGTGTACGGGTCGGAGACCGGCCGTGTCTGTCTGTCTGTCTGTCTCTCTGTCTCTCTCTTTCTCTCTCTATCTCTATCTCTATCTCTCTTTATCTCTTTTTGTCTCTGTCTGTCTCTCTTTCTCTTTCTCTTTCTCTCTCTTCTTACTACTATAGTGCAGTGAGCAGTCGCGAGAGTCGAGCCAGGAAAGATGGCTGCTGGCTGTTGTGGAACGAAGAAGCAAAAGCTGAATAACTCGACCAGCATTCCGTGCAATGGCTCGACCGTATTGCAAAACGGCACCCAGATACGCTATTCCACGATAGTCCAACCGGAAATGGGTTTCTTTTGCTTCGACGTACTTTACTGCCAACTACATCAACTTGACCCTCCAAAAACGCCCAACTTCAGCAACGATGCATTGTAAGTAACTCGGCTCTCTTTGTCCCCCACCGATACCATCTCCGCGCGCCTTTCTCAATTCTGCTTTATCTTACTTCCTTCTCTCTCTCTCTCTCTCTCTCTCTCTCTCTCTCTCTCGTCTTCTTTCTCCTTATTTATCCTTTCTCTCTCTCTCTCTCTCTCTCTCTCTCTCTCTCTCTCTCTCTCTCCCTCTCTCTTTCTTTTTCTTTAAGCCCTCGTATTATAACCTTCTATTTCTTTTTCTATCCATCTTTGTCTCTCTCTCTCTCTCTCTCTCTTCCTTTCCGTTTCTCTCGCGCGCGCGCTCTTTCTCTTTCTATTCCACTTCCCTCTTTCTTTCTTCCTCTCCGTCTCTTTGTTAACGCGAGATCTTTATTTTTAAAGTCGTCAACAATGTCACTCAATGAGTCCTTCACAAGACAAACTCTTGAAAAAGTCCTTCGATCGAACTAACCTCGGTTAGATTTATTCTTTACCTTTTAAAATCATTTCAAATCGTGTCATCGCTTTTGTAATTCGATATCTTCAAAATTCGTGTTTTGATCGAAACGCAAGGGGTTACGATTTTTAGGCTTTTTATTTCTTCTTCTTCTTCTTCTTCTTCTTCTTTTTTTTCCAACTCATTCGACGCTTCTTTGCATCATTGTCATCATAGTAGTGCCGAGGCACTACTACCGCTTCTTCGATTATTTACCTTGACTCATTTTTCTCGTTCTACTTTAATTGGAATAACATGAGAAGGAAACTTAACGTTAACGTTAAGAATGAGTCGGACAATGTTTACAAAAGTATTAATCCAATTTTTCGTTGCTATATTTCTTTATATTTTTCGACATATATCAGCCTTTATTTAAGTTAGATTTATTTGTTCGACGTTAGTATTAAAAAATTCTATTGTATTTGTATTTTAATTTATAGATAAACTATTTTTCAGCCCTTTATTCGTAACTTGGTCTATTGGAAAAGACATGAGATTAAGAGGCTGCATCGGTACATTCAATGCTATGCATTTACATGCCGGATTAAGAGAATACGCTACTACTAGGTATGATAGAATATAGATGCGATTGAAATTATTATCATCTTTAAAGATAGAATATATTTTTGTTCTCCTTTCTAAAAGCGCATTTAAAGATTCTCGCTTCAATCCGATAACAAGAGAAGAATTGCCACGCTTACATGTAAGCGTATCTATCCTTAGAAATTTTGAAGACGGGGTAGACTATTTAGATTGGGAAGTTGGAGTTCATGGAATTCGTATAGAATTTCATAATGAAAAGGGTAATAAGCGGACCGCTACTTACTTGCCTGATGTAGCACCGGAACAAGGTCAGTATATATTTTTTTAAGCGAATTAGTTTATAGCTAGAAATTGACGTGTGTTATTAGTCTTACATTCATTATGGTTTTTATTCTATTTCTTCTGGTGGTTCCAAAATAGTAAACATTTTTTTGTCATTTATATTACATATAGTTGTAAAAATGAAAAGAAAGTTGAAAAACAGAATTTACACGCACAGGGGAATATAAGATCACAGAGGTGGTTTCGCGTAGTGGTTGGTATAGTTGAAAATAGAATTTCAAAATTTTGCTTTTTATATACACACACACACATGTATATATATTCGTTCGCGTTTCTTCGCATTAAGGCAACGTAATAAGAAAATTACTGCTACTTCCAGGAAATCCAAAATTCTCTACGAGTTTTATTAATTAGAAACAATTTAATTAATCTGTATGCTGATATTTACAGCAGTTTCGTAATTCGCGAGTATTCTGCAAAGTTAGAACTTGACATGTTTAGGATGGGACCAGATACAGACAATAGACTCCCTGCTGCATAAAGGTGGTTATAAAGGATTGGTAACCCCAGACATTAGACGTAGTGTGAAGTTAACTCGTTACCAGAGTGAGAAGGTCACCGTAAGCTATCAAGATTATATGACACATTGGCACTGCCGAAGGTGCTAGCAGCTGGCCTGGGGTCCTCCACAAGGGCCCCTACCTTCTCAAACTTCTGTCGCAGTTCGTTATAACAATACTGAAACAACATCCCATTTCCAATACAATAATAGCAATCAATACAATCCGTTTGTGGGCAGTCAGCAGCATACGTTAGTGATGGTACAACCTAATCATCCATCGTTCATACATCCACTTCCCATGCCTCCTGTTTCTCCCGTTGTGGTGCCTGTTCAAGATTACCCATCTTTTTGGTGGGATCGTGCAGGACCTTCCTTTCCTCCTCCACATTCACATCCTCGTACGCACCGATTTACGACACAAGAAAATATGGATCGTGGGGTGCGCAAGCGAAAATGACATTGGAGGCGGCTGTTACTTGCAATCTTTCACTGTTTGAAGTGGTGCCTATTGTATTTTGTATGTTTTAGCATACACAGTCTCCCCTTTATGATACCATACAGTCCTCCTTGAGGATGATAGAACCTACGAGTATGATGGCAATATTTTTACTTAAAATATAATTCCTATATTAACTATAAATAAGTTCATTACTTATTTAATATTCAACTTACAAATATCATTATACTAATCGGATAATGAAATTAATCATTTAAAAAAAATGTCTTTGAAGTGCATTTAACGATTGTGAGAAGTTAGAGTATTTCGTCTCTATCTCTCATTTTTTCTCTAAAGTAATATCGAGCGAGATATGCTAGAGCTAATGAAATAGTATTTAATTATTAAATGAATCTTAGCACTTAATATGCGTTTACGCTCTTTACACATGGTTAACTCTGCCATCATACTAGCGGATCTACATTGATATCTTTATCTGCGATGTATGGGTGATATAAGTAATTATATAGCACAGCAAAGATATACATCTCTTTAAAACTGTACAAATTTGATCAAAGATATATGTCTTTGTATTATTACATATATTGCAAGGAATATAGAATATTAACATTATATATATATATAAACAAAAGGTGTGTGAAAAGATGCTTTTTGTATCCTTTGAATTTCTGTTTTGTTAATCGGAGTATATAATTAGATTACAATACGTTTCATAATGCTGTTAAATATTTTTATGAGCAATTGTAATTGTTATGGGAAAAAAATTACTCTATCTTTGTCGGGATAAATTACTAATATGTTGTTCTCTTTTTTTTTTCTTTTCTAATTTTTTTTTTTTTTTTTAATATTTTAAAAATTCATAAAAATAAGTAAAAACCTAATTGGAGTTTTTTGCACTGTTCATTTTGTTTCTAAGTGTGACAGTTAATTCATAATTTACGTTAAGTATGACAATGTTAAAACGGCTGAATAGAATTTCTTTGTACTAATGGTATAAATAAATATGTCTGTTACATTAATTAGATTGTATTAGATCGTTCATTGACGTTGTATCATTTTGTTGGACATAAAATGAAAGCCCTCAAAATGTATTTAGCTAATGTAAATATAATCTGTAAATTGTCTAACATAGTTTATACCATTGCTACATCGAAATTTATTTTAAAAATCGTAGTTGTAATATAGTCCAGCGTTTTATTGCAGCAAAGAAGTTTTGCTATTGATGAAAAATATCGATAAACAGGGGTACATAAATACTGTACTTTCTAACGTACAGCTTAGGCTTATAAGATACATCTCAATTAGTCTCTTAAAATATACGACTTTAAGAGGTTCAAAGATAACTTTACAAAGATTATTGTTATCTTGCTCAATATTATACGAGTTCAGCTTACAACTTAACAGAGATAAATTTTAAAACTGTACCTCTAGAGAACGTGGAGGTATTCTAAGTGTGTAATATAAAATATTTGCAGAATGGGACCTCTACTGTAAATAAGCAATGGACTGCACTATGACTATAGAGAAAAAGAAAATGTTAATTTCTAGTTGTAATATAGATTTAAGGTACTAACAAAAAAAAATGACGATCTCATTGTGATTTTGATTATTCTGCGAATTGTGATCGTAAAGTCATGAATTCTTGTACATTATAGTTGCATTATATGGCTACCTATGATACAAGAGGGAAAGAAAAAAAAAAAGACAAAACAAAAAAGAAAGAAAGAAAGAAAGAGAAACAAATAGTACTTCAGTTCATATATTATTTCTATTTTGAAAGAAAAATTTCAAATATATAATGATTTAAGTGGTTGATACGCCAAATGCAGCTATTAATGTACTACGAATTAGTAATGCATTTTAGACTATTATCGTATAAAAGTGCGTCTGGCAGAAATTTGCAAGAAATAATTGGCGTCCTATTCTTCCACGTGTTAATGTCCTCTCTTTACTTAGATCCCCCAGTTACTCTGTGACTGGTTTCATTCACTGCCAATTTATTCATTGTTGTGTCATTTACATAAGCAAAGCTTGCTAAGACTAAAGAAATCGTGTTGTTACACTTTTGTTAATCAATGTTTTAACTTAACATTTGATGTTATTACTTACATTATTACATTACACTATTATTACCAAGGTAGCTTGCTAGTTTTTGAGATCTCCATACCACTCAAAAGCCTCGACACGATGTCCAACCAACTGCCAGTATCATACTTAATCGTAGATTTATCGGCAAATCAAACTAAAATATACATGAATTGAATTAGGCTGTGGAATCCTAATTACGTCAATGATAGTAACGCTACCTGTACGTATCATTGATCGTACATATCGTATCATTGATGTATCTTTTAGTTCATAATGTCAATGGAGAATAGCAAAGAAGATAAATATCTGATGCATTTTCAATGGTAATTATTTTTTTTTTTTCTTGTTTTTCTTTTACATAGCGTGTTTTTGAAATCCACGAAGGTTTAAATATGTTAAAGTCCCAAATCGTAATAGATAAAAAATATTTACATAATTCTGTATGCGAATTTTGTATATCTTACAGGTCGAACTACTTTCTTAGTAGTTGCTTTTCATCTTATTAATGATATTTATACATGCATAACAAAATGATGTTGCTTATAAATCAGAAAGATTCATGCACCCTGTTCTATTTCATGAAATATTTTGCGAATCTCATTGTGACAATACTTGTTCAAACATACTTCGTTTACATTTAAGAAGGTATGTCTTATGCACTTGCATTAGCTTCGACTACATCGCTAAAGATAATTAAAAGTGATATTCCTATCCAGTTTCGCACTGTTTGTTATGCATAAATGATACATAAAGATGGCAGAATTTTTCTGTATAAACCTACGTGTTGCATGGATAATAAGATTTAGGATTTTAACAATTCCATTCAAAATTTTTAAGTAAAAATGGCATATAGTTACTGTACAAGACAGCGAATCTTAATAATTTGAAAGACATAATATTACAAAATGTACTGTGCCTAAGCCTGTTGTTAAAATTGGTTTATATACCGCCTACAAAATAAAGACAACAGCAATGCATAGTGCACACTAGCGCAGTAAGTCCATTAGAACGAGCAACTTTGGCAGACAACTAAAAATAATTAAATATATTAATAACAACTTATAATGCAAGGGGATGAAGGAATAAATACGTTTTATATTGTCACACACCTCGTTTGTTTTATAGTATGTATATATATCCCGTACAACATGCATGACATTCACAGATATAAATGCAGGCAAACTGCAAATATTTCAGCACAATTCGACGATTACACGATTTAAGATATTTTATTCAATAATTTATGAAACTAACAATAACGATTGTCTAGAAATCTTTTTGTAACTCATCGCTTTCATTTTCTACAGATAATACTTCCCGTATATAAGATAAACAATTAAATTGTTTATATACAATGACAGCTGCAGCTAAAGCATTTATAGCACCTAAGACTCCTAATGATGGGACAATAGGTTTAAATAAGTTCACACAAAAGTATATCATTTCTTTCCAGTTTGTATAATACGGCATTCTAAATCTTCCATCACGCTTAGCGATCTATAACAAAATTATTACAAAAATTATATGAAAATATTCGCATAAGTAATTAATAGTGAAAAATTAATAAGAAATTAAAACTTACCAGAAAGTTTACTATCGGCGATAATATCATAGGATATATAATGGCACCACAATTCTGAACGACTATCGATCTCATTTCAATGCATAACGGACAGCTTTCGAGTGGAAAAAAAGTCTTTTCTGTAACCATCTAAATATAATTTATTAAATATATTTCATATAAACTTACAATCGAATTAATGGTAAGTGGCTAAACAAGGATTTATAAAATTTATAACGTTATACCTGTAGCTGGGCGATACATACAAGCGACCCTGGACATACTGACATAGTGATGGCAGAAGCAGCAGTACCAAAATTACGTAATTTAAGTGATTTTCTAATCCTCATATTAATATATACACCTGATAACGCAGCGACACCTCCTAGTAAAGCTACTCCATATGAAAAAGGCCATCTTTGATAAAAAAAAATTTCAAATTAGTTAATTATATTAAAAGTAAATTGAAATATAATATATATATATATATGCACATATATAAAATAGACATAACATATATATACATATACACAAATTATATATATATATATATATTATATGTATATGTAGTCTTTGAAAACTGATGAATGAATAATTAAAATACGATCATTAACATTCGAAAGGATCTATTGAATGGATAAAATCATATATAATAAATTTCATACGTAATAAAAACAATGTAATATTTTGTCAACATTCATAGAAAAATCTATAAAATAAAATTAGTTGAGGTTAGTTACACTTCTCTTTGTGGTTTCCATTTGTGAATTTGATTCCACTGGTATTTAATAGCTTCGCTTCTGGTCAAAGCAATAGCATTTTCTGGTACTTCACCCTTTGACATTCTCAAAGCCATTATTGCACGCGATTAATATATAAAAATCAGTATTAATAACATATATTCAGAGAAAACTCTTGGCGGTAAAATCGCACGTACGAGTAGTTTCTTCTAACGTGTAATGCTATCTGAATAAATCTAGACGGAAGACCGTACATAAAATATCTATGCAGATCATTGTTTTCGAAATTATTTTTCAAAATTGAAAATAAAAAAATGGATGCATCGTAGAATTCCATTGAATTAAAAACATTTATCATCGATTGTTAGAGTAAATAACTTTGATCAATAAAACTGCGTGACCGCAGATTTGGTCTTATTAAAAAGGAAAAGAAAAAAAAAAAAAAAGAAAAGAAAACAAATTTTTCATATTTCTTGAACATTCTCTCTCGAAGATAAACATATAATTTCTAACGAGTCTCATAGGTATATGTACAGAGAGAGAGAGAGAGAGAGAGAGAGAGAGAGAGAGAGAGAGAGAGAAATAGAGAGAGAGAGCAAAAAAAGAAAGAGAGAACGAAAGATCGATATTTTCAATCGCGAAATGTTATCAAATCGATGCATCCTCCATACGCATTTGATCTTTCTCTCTCTCTGTAAACGAGAGTGCCGTTTGATCGATGCTGACGCCTATGGACGAGACGGTTAAGTTTCTGTCTCGTGCTAACGAGCGCAACGAGGACCGTTTTACAAGTGGGGGAGTATGAGAGAGAAAAAGAGAAAAAGAGAGAAAGAGAGAAAGAGAGAGAAGAAGTACCGGTGTAGTCATCGATAACGAGCGAGTCATCGTCGAGAGAGAGGGAAAACGACGAGTCTACTGAAAGAGAAAGAGATAGCAAGTTAAGTTGAAAAGAGAAAGAGAGAGAGAGAGAGAGAGAGAGAGAGAGAGAGAGAGAGAGAGAGAGAGAGAGAGAGAGGTTGATAGATAGAAGGGGTGGGTGGAGGCAGTAGGTCGTTGGGGGTCGTAGGGGGTTGATCTCGGCCTTCGGGGTAGCGCGTCACGAGGGCTGCCGTGACGTCATCAAGCTAGCCTGCCATCGACCAATCCGGCGGTGCGGCTTGCGCGCTCGCGTTTCTTCGCGTTGCCAGTAGTGAGTGGATTCCGCACGGTTTTCCGGCTCCGCGACGACGGCCAGAGTGCGACGCCATATTGTGCGAAGCGAATGAGAGAGAAAGAGAAAGAGAGAGAGAGAGAGAGAGAGAGAGAGAGAGTAATAGAGTGAGACAAACAGACGGAGAGAGTGAGAGAGATAGAGAGCGCGCACGCGAGAACGAGAGAAAGAGAGAGAGAGAGAGAGAGTAAGAGGAAGAGAGACGAACGTATCTAAGCCGGCGATAGAAAGAAAGAGAGAGAGAAAGAGAGAGAGAGAGAAGGAAAGTGACAGATCTAGTGTTTATTTCGTGCGTTCCGCAGGGATGAACTGCGGCTAGAACGTGTTTCTTGTGTGTCGTAAAAGGGCGGAAGAACTTGAAAGAGAAAGAGAAAAACAGAAAGAGAGAGAGAGAGAGAGAGAGAGAGAGACACGCGCTATTGTGGACGACGTCGTTGATGGTCGTTCCGCAGACGTTGTCGTTCTCGTCGCCGCCGTCGACGGTCGCAGTCATCGTTGCCGTCGTCGCCGCTGCCGCTGTCGTAGTCGTCGTCGTCGTCGTCGTCGTCGTCGTCGTCGTCGTCGTCGCCGTCGTCGTCGTCGTCGTCGTCGTCGTCGCCGTCGCTGCTGCCGTCGTCGTCGTCGTCGTCGTCGTCGCCGTCGTCGTCGTCGGTACTGTTTCTCGACTGACGCATGACAGTAGTGGCAGACGGATCGTGCGCGGAAAGTCGAATAGGACGCACCGCCACCTTCTTTCTTTTCTCCTTTTTACTCGTCTTACTTTCTCTTTCCGACGTTTACGTATATATAATCTCATCTCTCTTCCCTTCCACCGTTTCGATACACGCACAGAGTAACGCAAAGAGACTTAATACTTGAAAGAGAAAGAGAGAAAGAGAGAGAGAGAGAGAGAGAGAGAGAGAGAGAGAGAAAAGGAGAGAGAGAGAGAGAGAGAGAAGAGCGTGCCGGTGGTGGTGGTGGTGGTGGTGGTGTGGTGCTCCTCGTGTGTGTCGGTGGTATTGGTATCGGTATATTAGTTTGGTGGTGGTAGTGGTGGTGTTGTTATTATTGTTGTTATTTGTTATTATTTGTTGTTCGTTATTTGTTGTTGTTATTGTTGGTTGTCGTCGTCGTTGTTGTCGTTGTTGATGTTGATCGCGGATGGTGGATGGTGGTGTACCATATCTCATCACCGTTGATCGTTCGACCTAGGTGCACTAGCCTCGCTCGTGATGAAAAAAGGTGTTGAGAGCTTGTGAAATCACTGGTATATAGTAATAATTATTATTAATAATAATAATAATAGTAATAAATATTATAATCTAATAATAATAATAATAATAATAATAATAATAATAATAATAATAATAATAATAATAATAATAATAATAGTGTGCTACGCGCGTGTCCCGAACCTCGTCGTCCTAGAAGTATATCTCTATCCAGTCTGAGGTGAAATAACGAGGAAGGAAGAGACGAAGAAAGTTTTCCAAGAGAGAAAAATAGAGAGACAGAGTGCGAGAGAAAGAGTGAGAACGAGCAAGGGAGAGGAAACAAGAGAGGGGTCGACGGAGGATAAAGGATGCCAGTCCGTAAGCAAGGTGGTAAGCTTCTATAAGCTTTTTTTAGAGTAGACGCAAGCAAGCGAAGATCTCTTTCTGGCCGTGTATATATATAACATATGTACATAAATACATATATATGTACGTATATATGATGTATGTATGTATGTACGTATAAACACGGTGTAAAAAAATACGCGTTCATGTTTTTTTTTTCCTCTTTCGTTTTCCTTTTTTTCTCTCTTCTTCTGTTCCTTTTTTTTCCACCTACGTAGTACCTTCACCCTCTTCCCCCCTCTCTTTTTTTTCAACCACCATTCTTCCTTCTTTTCTTAATACGTATATGCGTTCTACGCGATACGCGTCCACGTAATAGTTTTGTCCATTGGTAGTGGTTAGAGGACCGGTTAAGGGGCACCGGGTCACTCGGTCAGCTGTCATCACGGTCGTGTCGCTCGCACAACTACGCTCGTTAAACTACTTCTATCGACCGTAGATTTCACCCTTTGCTTTCTCCCAACCCTCCCACTTTACCTCCTATCGTGTCTCTCTCAAAAATCGACATTGGAATATCCGCGATATTACGATAATTATACGAATATAATATAATGCACGTGTATATGTTTATATATATATATGTATATATTCGTATAATTCGTATATATATGTATCGTTTTATATATAATGTATGTAATATAATGGATCCGTTAAACTCAATATATATATATATATATATATATATATATATATATATATATATGTTTAACGGTTTTTCTGTATTTCGATATTTTTTTCTTTCTTTTTTTATTATTCGTAAACCTTTAGTTTCTTTTTATTTCTCTTTTTCTTTTTTATTTTTTCTCTTTGCTTTTTGTAAAACTACGATCTGACGTGAACGCACATATATATATATATATGTATGTATGTATATACATATACACACACACGTATACGTAGATAAATAGATAGATAGAACGAAACATAAATCGATGAAACGCTATTATACTTAGCAAGTTAGATTATTGTACGGTAAAGTTAGGTACGTATCTTAAATCACATACATAGATCTAACAACGTCGAACATTTAAGGTTAGTTACGGACTAAGTCGTTTAAAAAGTAAAAATTTATTGAATCGCTTCTAATCGATTTATCGACTATATAATTCGAATACAATTTCAAGATTCGTTTTAATACATACATATATATATATACACACACACATATATACATACACATACATATAAATTGAAATATTAGGTAGTCATGTAAGCTAGCGTATAAGGATCATCAAATGAAATTATCGTGTAAAGTCAACTATAAAACGTTATAACCTTGTAAGTTTCGAACGATTATAAAGATTATATACCGTACTTTTCGAGTTAACCGATAATACCAATTGGACGATCGTTTTTCTTCCGCATATTTCTATGTACATACGTCGCATTCCGCATTTTGGATGCTCGCCCAAAAGAATCTCTCTGATTCGTGAAAAAGAACAGCCAATAATCTCGTTCGTCCTATAAACATGTGTATATATATACATACACACACACACACATATATGTATTGACCGTTATTGTCCGTTACTGTCCGTTACTTAATTGCTTCAGTTTTTCAATTGGATCGCGAACGGGTCGATCGCGATCGAATTTTTTCACGGTTCATCGAAAGAGAAATGAATTATATAACGGGTGAATTAATAGGAATCACGGAATAATGAAATTTATACATATAACCTTGAAAGTCGAATAATTCGCTGGTGTATTTAAAATCATCGAAAAGGTAATTGACTGTCTCGTAATCTCCTTTCCGTTACGTTCGCGTCGATCGAATGGCATCCATTGTTCGAATAATTGCTTCGGAACGATCAATCGTTTGTTCGTCATCTCCACCGTTCTTTGACATATATAATTGTTTGATAATTGAACGATTCACTGAAAGGTATGTATATAAATATGTTTATATGTATGTGTGTCGTTACAAAGCGTAATCGCGAGGTAACGTTTAATAGTGTTTAACGGTTTTTTAGTAAGCGGCAGCATTGATACGAATGATAGTATATTTATATATACATAATATACATATATATATATATATTGTATGTATGTAGTACAGTATATATGTACATTTATATACATTATATATACGTAATAAATTATATATATTATATATAATATAGTATAAATATTTACATATTTTCATATACTATATGCATATATATATATATATATATATATATATTGTATATACGCAGTATAGTATATATATATATTTTTATATACATTATATATACGTAGTAAATTATATAATATATAATATAATATACATATTTATATATTTTCATATACTATACGCATATATATATATATATACATATATAGTGTGCATATACGTGCGTCTACCTTAAAGTATAAGTTTAAAATCGAATTAGTTAAGGAAAATATGTTTAATCGTTATATAAATATGTTAATTTTGTGACGTGAATAAAATGCGGGATCAGGTTTCTGAATAATAGAGACGAATACCAGGGTGAATAAACGAGTATACTAGCTTTCGAGTCTTTCTCGCTGTGTTTATCTTTCGAATTTTCTCGATTTTCTTCGCTATATATTTGTTTCTTTTCTTTCCTTTTTTCTTTCTTTTTTTTTTTCACACGCACACATATACACACTCTCTCTCTCTCTCTCTCTCTCTCTCTCTCTCTCTCTCTCGATCATGAAACACAGATAACAAAGAAGAGAAGTGAGAAAGAGACAAACAAAAAGAAAAAGATAAAGGTAGGATGCGTGTCTGCACTATTTCGCGGTCTTCGTCGATACAACATGTAGGCCAGCATAATAACGCATGTTGCAATAATCGGGAGAATGTATGTGTATATACCAGCGTTCGTTTTCGCGTTTCTTTGGATCTTTGCCAAGGGAACGCGCTAATAATTTCGCCACTGGCTTGCTCGCTCCTTTTCTACGGTTATTATGCGTCGGCTTACTCACGGCCAGGGGCTCCTCTAGTTTTCTTCGTTTTAGAACAGAAAGACCTTCGTATTTTACAAACTAAAAAAAGACAAAAAAAAAAAAAGAAAAAAGAAAACCTTCTAAGATTTTTTTTTCTTTTTTTTTCGTTCTTTTTTAAGGTTATGTCTAACGAATTGTAATAACAAATTCGATATAAGATTACACACACACATTATATATATTATAATATAATTATATTATATATATATTTATATATATTATTATGTATAATATATATATTCTAATATTATATATATATATATATAATGTTAAGATTTTTTTTCATTATACTAATTCGATGATATAAGTGGATCTACGGGCCCTCATCTAATATAAAAGAGGGGGAGGGGAGGGGAGGGGAGGGGAGGGGAGGGGAGAGGAGACTTTTTCTCCATACGACGATAAAAATTTATACGATATTATTTAATAAATTGAATTTACACAATGTCTTGATGGTCGGTATATAATTGTTGTTTCTATACTTTGCGATTATATAAGCGATATTTGGCAACAGTGTATTACTCGCTTCGTCGTTTGCATCGGCAACGGTTGAATAAAGTATTTATATTGACGTGCATATAAAATTGATTTATTTTAATCGGCGACTTACCAGAAATTTATAACTTTTCGGACCCCATAGAAAGTTAATTCGACGCATCGGTGATATTAACACGGGGTGACATAGGAAAAGAAACTTAGGCTCATTCTATGTAAGTATATGTGTATATATATATAATACGAAAAAAAATATATATATCTTTTTAATTATATCTACATATATATATATATATATATATATATAATTTTTAATAGTGTATGTGTGCGTGCGCGAAGATGTATACATATACACGTACATACGAACACGTATTTTATTATTATTATTATTATTATTTTTTTTTAATTATTTGATCGATGAATTATGCGATTTGTTTGTGCCTTCTAAATTTACGAGTAGTTTTCAAACGTTGATATATTCTTGATGACATTTATGTTGTAGCAATTTCTTTACATACATGTCGTTTTAAATTTTTGATAAGTCTGTTATGGTCGTACATAAGTGTTCCAGTTTTCTTCTTCGTTGATATATTACAAAAGTCGCAGTAATCGTCGATGATTCTTTACTTGTTATTAAAGCTGCTTGTTTCGTTTCGTTTCATCTCGTATCGTATCGTATCGTATCGTATCGTATCTCGAACGTCGATCGTTCTTTGTCGTTCGATTGAACGTTCGACTATAAAGAGACCATCCCCATTCGTTCGTCGACAACTGACGCGAGGTGCTTTCATTTGTGGCGCGAAAATTCAAATAATTTGAACTACGATTTAACGTTTAATTTCTTGTAACACATTGTTAATTAATTAATTAATTAATTAATTATTATTATTATTATTATTATTATTATTTTGTTTTATTTTTCTTTCCCTTTTTATTGTGTTTCTTTTTTTGTTGTTGTTGTTTTTTTTTTTGTTAACAATGACGATAAATAACGAACAAGTTTTTGTAATTTTTCGTTTGTTTATAAATTGTACAAAAAAATTGTACATTCTCTTTTCCTCTCCCTTTTTCTATGTTTTTCTTTTTTTTTTATTGTTTCTATCACATTTTTTTTCGTACGAATATATCTACAATACGAAGGATATCTAACGAACAACTCTGCAATTTTTTGTTTGTTTATAAAATATACGGCAAAACTTTTAATTCTCCAACTCTTTCTCTCTCTCTCTCTCTCTCTCTCTGTTTGTCTTTTTCTTTCATATTTTGGAACGTAGGATCGCATCTTCGTTTTCATCAACGCTCTAGAAATTCCGACCGCAAATGAGAACTCATCTTTGAATCTTTGATAATCGTCGTGCAAGAAAATGTACCTTCGTAAGACGAGAAGACAGGACAAGAGAGAGAGGGAGCGAGTTAGAGGGCGCGAGAGGGAGAGAGGGAGTGAGAAGGAGGGAGAGAGATAGATAGAAACGAAAGGAGAGAGAGAGAGAGAAAATGAGAAGGGGAGACTGGAAGCCATACACTACCAGCGGTGGCGATAGTTTCCAATTTCGCGGTGCAGGCGCTTCGTAGGCAAAGCCGAGAAGAAGAGAGTCAAGGATGGTTTATGGCTCGACGATTTGCTTACTTTGCCTCACTACTTTATTTATGCGCTCACACACAGACACATCTGTATATATATAAGTATATGTGTATCTGATCGTTTACATATATTATATATATATATATATATATATATATATATAGTGTATATAATATGTATACATGTATATGCATATATGTGTATTGCGTATTGTGTACAAATATATAATACGTATTATACATAAATATAATAAGTATATGTATTTTGTGTACGTGTGTGTTATATATGTAATATTGTTATATATTGTACAATATTATATATTGTATATTTTGCATGAATGTTATATAATTTCGTAGAATATTTTATTTTGATAAATTTACTTGATTAGAAAAACTTGATAGATCTCATTGTTTTTGTCAACGTTTTTCGACGATCCCTTATTGTTAGTATTCCGAACAAACCTTTCCTATTTTTCTCTAACTCCTCCCCCTCCCCTTCCCCTTCTTCTTCGGATAAAATCGATTCAAACGATACGAGGAACACCGTAAAAATAGAACGGCGAGAGTGGCAACCAATGTAAATACATTCCGTTTTCATTTGAAAACAAAAGCTGCACGTGGGTATCGGTAAACTTCGTTGAAACGTATTCGCTGTTATGTCAATACAAAAATGAGACCGAACTTTAGTGTTATCCTATTGGGGCTGGACGTAATGGCGGGGATCTGGGAAAAAAATGAAGGGACGAGAGAAAATAGAAAAATAAAAGCTTCGTTTTACGATTTATACGATATTACGAGTTATTAATCGACTTTACTTGTATACGCATTATCATTTATACGTTTATTTATTGTGCAATCATTTTGAAAAGAAAGGAAAAACAAAATTGTTTTCCTTTATTAATCTCGCTTGCATTTAATGGCTTCGTGGCACGATAATGTCCGTGTAAAAAATATTTCAAACGAAACGCACGTGACATCCCGTAGATGAGAGCGACAACAAAAGCTTCCATCTTCATGTGATCGAACGCTTTTGACATGTCGATAAATGTATGTGTATATGTTGGTGTATGTGTGTGTATGTATGTATATATATATATATATATGTATGTGCATCGCAGTGCATTGATTTCTTTCGTATAATTTACGTTACATTATAAAAATAATCAATACTATACGCGAATAATGAAATACTTTTTTTTCATTTATTCTTTTTTTTTTTTTATAGATATGTGTTTTTAAACCATTGATATAGTTAAGATCATAAAGTGATAGTTTATTTCACACGATTGTAGTTTCTGCATTACAGAATCAACTAAGAACGCTGTGCAATTATAACTTTGCTAAAACACACACGTATTCATATAGAAGTATTTCGTTTTCTGCACGCAAATAATGAATACTTCTTTATTTTGTATTTATTTAATTCTAAAGTAGCTAAATAATTAAAATATGATAAAAGATCATTGAGAGTACAGATGGAGCATCGAACGATAGTTTTTGCATTACATAATTAAATTTGAACATTGCATCTTAAAATTAATTTTATTTATATTATATATATATATATATATATGTGCATGCATGTATGTATGTATATATGTATGTATGTATGTTGTGTCTATATTTACACATACGTATGTATATGAAAACGTTTCGTTTCTCAATGCACGAATAATGAATACTTTTCTGTTTTATACTTAAATAATTACAAATTATTGACGTGATTAAAATATTATAAAAGTATCATTGAGAGTAGAGATGCAGCGTCGCGCGTAGTTTCTGTATTACAGACTCAACTGAAGACATTATACAGCTTCTTAGCGTTCTCATGTTATATAGTAATATTATATCTGCACACACACACACACACATACAAATATACACGTAGAAGTGTTTCGTTACATCTTTGTCATTGTGTGCAAGCTTAGATACATTTATCTACATAAAGATATATACACGTATACACGTACGTACGTATGTTTCGCGTAAGTAAGTATACGTGATAAGAGGAAAAGCAACGTGGCTGATAATGAGAGCAATGAATGGGAAATGGGGCGAGAGCTTATATGCTCTTCTTCCGGAGAGTTCCGTCGTTCTACAGAAGCTAGGTATTTACCCGTATCATGACTATAGTTATCGGTTACCACCCTTTAGCCAAGTATATACTATCTCTCTTTCTCTCTCTCTTTCTCTCTCTCTTTTGTCGATAATTGTCAAATACACATGTTTTGTTTGTCAATCAGTACATTATGTTATTTACGTATATCGGATTATAGATATACCTGTAGTTCGTATTTGATATATATTTATATAATGATTATAATTTATATTAAATGATATTACATTGAATATTATTATTGTTATTATTTATTAGGTAATAAATTTATATTATGTAATAAATAATAATAAATAATAAATAAATGACTGTATGATAATGGAAATGCTAAGAAGCTGTATATGTATAGATCTGCTAGAATTTATTTTATGACTGTCTCTATTTCTCTCTCTCTCTCTCTCTCTCTTTTTTCTCCTTTTTAATTATTCTTAGTTTACTTAATTAGTTAATCGAATTCGATGAAATTAGATTTGAAAATGAATCTTTTCAAATAGTTAATATCGCACTTTGACCTTCAAGAATATCAAGTAATTGGCTTAGTCTTAAAGCACTATGTACACCGAAATATCATTTTGGCACAAAGTTCTTCAAGTAGAGTTACGTACGTATTAAGCACGATCGGCACATTTCAAGTGGCAGAGAAGAAAATTTAAATGGCTGACCGTGGTAATCGCTGCCAGAAACCGATGTAATATTGGCCCTTTTCATAATACATTTTAATATTACGAGATTATCTTGGTTAATAAGACGGTAGAGAAGGAAGGAAGGAAGGAGTGATTCAGCTTCGTTAAAAATACGGAAAGTTTGTAGGATTTTTTCTTTCTTTCATATATATATATATATATATATATATATATATATATATATATATATATATTTTAACTCGATCGATAACTTTTTATTCGTACATGAATACGTAATCGAAAAAGAAAGTTTTTAATTGCCGTAGGATAGATAGGATAGATAAATTTAAATAAAAAAAAATATATATATATATATAATATTAACGAAATTAAATAAAATCATTAATTTAAAGGTAACACCGTATAATGGGTCCTACTTTGTCAATTAGCATCGATACAGTTAGATACTTACGTGTTTAGCCTATTACCTATACTATTGTCCATTACCAATAGGTGTCTCACGTATAGCTAATTAGATGGGGAAGGAGTGGGGGTAGAGAGGTATCAGGAGTTACGTGCGAAACGTGTCTATATACATGGCTCTCGATAAATACGTTTACACGCCCGTCTGTATTCATCCTCTGTATACAGACTCGTCGTATGTCATTCATGTATGCTTGTATGTACGTGTCGATCTATATATGTTGATCAGCTAAACGGATTTTAAAGTAGAACATGCTGTAGGATCAAACGTATACGTTTAGATTAAAGAACTTAGATTACGAACGTGTGTTGCGAATACACATAGAAAGAAATTGACATGTATTGGATAAGTACATGTATATATGGATACGCATGTGTGTGTATATGTATGTATGTATGTATGGACCGTGTAAATTCACTAATACAAAAATTGACACGCTCGTTGGGCGATGAACGAACGAAAATAAAATATACCTATAGGTATACGTATGTGATGTGTATGTGTTCGTCTATCTGTTCGCACGTGTGTGTGTATGTGTACGTGTAAGCGTATTCAGAGGAAAGGGTAGATCGTCGACGTTTGTGTGCGAACGATCACGAACGATGATCGTGCGTGGTCCTAATGTAGGACGCAGCCAACAATGGCTAAATTTAGGGTAAGATCGAGCAGTCGATGCGCGAATCGTGCCCACGCATGCCACAGGTGCAATCGTCGAAAGTGATTTCTCACCTTTTTTGCAAGCTTTAGAACGTTCTTCTCGATCTTATCTATTATTCTTACGTTATATATGCGCGTATATGTATATTATATATATATATATATGTATATACATATATATATATATTTATATATGTATGTATGTATGTATATATGTATGTAGAAAGACGAAACGATACGATACGATACGAAACACATATAATAGACTTAGCTACAACAATACACCGTGATACAGGCTTGAACGGAAGATTCTAAATACATATGATAAATATACTCGGACGAACGTACCGTTACATTAATCTCCTTCGTTGCACACATTCATAACATAACGTAACGTAACGTAACATAACATAACATAACGCATAGATATAATTTTCCCTCGTGTCACGCGGCGATACGTCAAGCCTCTGTGTAGATCGCGAGTGATAAATAAATACGAACGATATTGGCGTCTATCCAACGTGTGTGTACACCATTGTGGTCTCCAAGTTTGGAGATATATATATATATATATATTTATATCTATATGTATATGTATATATATATATATAAATATATATATGCATGTATTGTCAGTTTTTTCATAGACAACAACGAGAAACGAGATATAATTGATATTAGAGAAAAAGTAGAAAAGCAGAAAGTGCATTTTAATAGAAAATGGCGATGGCTAGAGAGGAGTATGGTTTTTAAGGAGGATAATCTTCTTCTTTATTTTCTAATTTCTATTTCTTTCTTCCTCCTTCTTTCTTTCTTTCTTTCTTTCTTTCTTTAATTCTTTTTTTCATTTTTATTTATTTATTTACTTATTTATTTATTTATTTATTTTTGCACGTTCGTTCTTTTTTCCTTTTCTCATATTTTTCCTTTTCTTCTTACTTCTCTTTTTTCGAAACCATTCGATGTGAGTAGATCGCGTTTAGAGGTGGGATTTTCGGAACGCGATGGCACCGTCTGGCTACGTCAAAAATGTCTGACTGGCATTACGGAGCAGACGAAAACTATGACGACGATCCGTACGGGAACGCACGTGACGGCCACCAGTCTCGAGAATCTTACGTGTTGAAATTTTTTTTCGGACGTGACACCCCTCTTGATCGACGTTAAGACGACGATCGTCGATTCGAACGGTCGATGATCCATATCTAGTAGTTCGATTTCGTGGCACTCGTCGTTACGATCATCTCGATGATTATCCTTTAGTGATTTTTTATACATATATATTTTTTCTCTATTTATTTCTTTTCCTTTGTTGAAGAAGTAGTGAGAAAAAAGAAAGAAAAGAAATCGTCGAAGCGTATATATTTTTTACTCGTTGATCATGTGGGTGCCGGTGATCTCGATACTTTGGACGATCATTTATCTGCTGCGTCGTAAAACTAACGAAAAATTCATAGAGGCATCGCCGTACTTAAATGGCAAGGCGACTTCTCATCTTTTTGATACTCGTAAGTTTTTCTCTCTTTTGATAATATAAATACGTGTATATATATATATATATATATATATATATATATAAATAGAAATAAATAGTACGAACGAATTCGCGAACGATCAAACGTTGAAAACGACGATACGCATGTGTGATCAGACACGTATGCTTGAATGAAATAAAAAGAAAAGAATATATCTGTGTATATGTATATGTATATA
>NC_057685.1:1529297-1539297 GCF_014466175.1 Vespula pensylvanica | reverse complement strand
GACCACGACGTCCTTGTACTCGATATCGCATTAAATAGTATCGAGCGCGGAAATAAACCCTGTAACAAGCGATTTATTTATAGAAATCAATTCCGGCGTCAGCCTTGACCCGCGAAAGGCTCGACTGACATTCGCGAACAACTCGCGAAGCCAGTCGTGGATGAGGAGGAGAAAAAAGAAAGAAGGAGAGGTGGAGGGTAGTAGTGGAGGAGGAGGGGAGGAAAAGGAGAAGATGCGCTCTCGAGGTCAACGTAATTAGCTCCTTTCTTCAACTTCTTCCCTATTCCTTTCTTTTTTCGTATTCTTCTTTTTATTCTTCTTCATCTTCCACTTCGTCATCTTTTGTATTTTTCGTTTTATTTATGTCTTTGCTCTGTCTTATTTCCTTTCTCTCTGTCACTCTCTCTCTCTCTCTCTCTCTCTCTCTGTCTTTCTCTAAACGCAGAATGAGACGAAACGTAAAAGTGCGACGGGAAAGCAAGCAGTTTCGTGCAAGCTTTTAGAAATAATATGCCAAGGCATTAAAAAGCGTCAAGAGCCTCGTCAACGTGTTCTCTTCGTGCGTTGAGAAAAAGAAAGGAAGGAAGGAAGGAAGAAAGAAAGAAAGAAAGAGAAAAAGAAAAAGAAAAAGAAAAAGGGGCAGATCGCTGCCTCGATGACTCCGAACCTCGTTTAGAAAACCGTAGATTTCCGGTTGCTTGATTTACAACTACAATACGTACATATGTATAGTATTCCATTACAATCTGAGCGTACAATTGTTAAAAAATAAATTTTCATATGTGTGTGTGTGTATTGACCTTATTGTTGGTATTAAAAAATATAGAAAAAATAGAAAAATATAGAAAACAAAAAGAGCATAAAGAAAGAAATAGATAAAAAAAGAAACAATTTGACATTTAATCTTTGAAGACATATTCAATGTAATCTTTGTTTTTTTTTTTTTTTTTTTTTTTTTTTATATATAATTGCAGGTGAGTCCGAGTACTTTACAACCCCATACGAGACAGAAAGCTTTCTAATGGGATTCACACAACGCGGTACGAGAAAGAGCGAAGGTAAGCGCCAAAAATATTTTTTCGAAGCATTACGAAAAAAAAAAAAAAAAAGAAAAAGTTTGTCCGAGATACGTTAGAAACGAAAACTTCATCTCTTACGTTTAAAACGACTTTTTTTATATATATATACTTCGTTCGCGTAAAGAACGTAAACGAATCGAAATACAAATCGTTAATATCTACTACTAAAAAATACGTCTACTTCGATATATAAAAATAATTGGAAGTATTTCGAGTAGATAAGAAAGAGGAATGTAATAATTATTCTCATCATTTAGTAACAAATTTATTTATACGCTCACGCCTATATATACCTCGTCCCACTTTTTCTCTATGAATATTCATTTACCTCCGTCTTAGGGTGCATTGTAAATAAGATTATATTCCCTTTATGAATCGCGAATTTATCTGGATTTATCTTCGTGCTAGGCGAAGTGCTTTGTTAATTAATGTCTATTCCGTTATTGTGTAATGCGTATAAACTTGGTTCTCTTTCTCTTTCACTTTCTCTCTCTCTCTCTCTCTCTCTCTCTCTCTCTCTCTCCTTCTCTCTATGGTTCCTATATATATAATATATATATATATATATATATATATATATATATATGTACGCGTAGATGGGTGCGTGTATACGCGTATGTTCGCGTGTGTGTAGGGATTGTGCAAGAGAGACAGAAGGCATTGTTTTGGAAATCGAGCGTTTCCACAAAGCTCACTAGAAATCTTCTCTCGGGTATGAGTTTGCAGCTATATCGTTCATTATTGTTTCTACGGATTAACATAAAATCGAACAATTACGCGTCGGGAACAATGTCAATCGTTGCTCTGTAAGCTTTTGAATCGAGATTGGGATATGAAATGAAATTCTCTCTCTCTCTCTCTCTCTCTCTCTCTCTCTCTCTCTCTCTCTCTCTTTCTCTTTTTCCGTCTTTCTCTTTCGTACACTGTGCATGATCGCCATGTACGCGTAATACAAAAACAGTGGAACGCATCAATATTTAAATAAACGTTTCGAGATCGAGCAATTACGAAGTGACGTTTACGAACGCTTTTAATATCTTACATTGCTCGTTGCCTTTATGTATATATCTACGTTCGAATATTTTTATTACATGATGTAATTATCGTCGGTATTAATTAAATCATTTCATTTCGTGCATCAACTCGATCATTTTTCACCGAGAAGAAGATACATTTTTCTTTGATACAGACGACGCGTATGTATGTTTTCGCAGAGAGAGAGAGAGAGAGATAGAGAAAGGAAGAAGAAGAATAAAGAAAAAGAAAAAATAGAAAAAGAAAGAGAAAAGACGACGACGTTTCATTCGTAAAAAGAAAGAAAAAAAAAAAAAAAGAAAAAGACTAAAGAAAATCGTGCGTACGCACGCGAGGGTGCGTTCATGATGGGGTGTGTGGGTTGGGGGACGGTCGACGTGGGCGTGGGCGCGCGGCGCGAAATCATTTAAATTTCTCAAAAGACATAATTACAACGGAATTATTCTCGAAGATTCCTTATGATCTCTCTCAAAATTCATTTCTCCCAAGAGTAATACCGACTTGTATAAACGGAATTAATATCACGACGAATTTTGCTCGGCAACGTGTAAAATCGCACAGAGCTTAATTTGCTTCGAGTCCGTTCGAGTCTGTCAGGTCGTTTTACTACGACAATAGGAGAAGAACACGTATTTGGCTTTTCTTCAACCCTATATATACATATATATATATATATATATATATATATATATATATTTCTATTTTCTCTATTCTATTCAGGTATCTCTCTTCTGTCGACTTTATGGTTAGGAGAAAGCAGACGCATCTCTTCGTATAGTATCGACGATTCGTTCTGGTATCCCTCTGATATCCCTGGAGACGAGTCGAGTCTCGATCTGTTTCTTTACCCTCCTCACCCCTATCCTCACCTTACTCCACCGTAACTCTCCTTTACCTTTATAGATCGTTCCACTGCAGTTGGTGTGTTGCTGCATTACGGGACTTGAATGCAGTACAGGCCGGATCTTATCCTTATTGTGTGTTTTATTAGTTTTCTTTGATTGTGTCTTTGTTGTTTTTCTTTTTTACCTTGTATTTTTATTATTATTATTATTATTATTATTATTATTATTATCATTATCATTATCGTTATCGTTATCGTTATCTATTTTTTTTGTCTTTGAGTTCTGCGCATCGAGTCAATTTTTTTTTTTTTTTTTTTTTTTTGGAAATAAACATTCAACATTTTTTTTCTTCGTGAACGTTCAACGATTTGTCAGTTATGATATCTGTCCTAGAAAGAGAGAGAAAGAGAGAGAGAGAGAGAGAGAGAGAGAGAGAGAGAGAGAGAGAAATGGAGATAAAGGAAGATGAAAAAATAACAAGTTGGTGCCAGAAAAATACTTGCGATTCTATTCTCGTGCTCTTTAATCTTCTTTTATGCGGTTGTTCATCGTAAAAACGGTTAGTGGCTTTGGTGAAAACAATGGTATCACTTTGTGTAACATTTAATCGAGAATCATTGTATTTGTATTTTATATGTTATTCGTGTACCATTCCTACGTATCTATGTACATACGCGTCACTCGTTGGATGGTCTATTTTTTTTTTTTTTCTTTTTTTTTTAATAGATATTTTTTTTCTCTTGCATGTGTCTCCCATTTCTATTCTTTGTTTTCTCTTTTTGTTTGATAAGTGCAAATTTATTATTATTGTTATTATTATTATTATTTTTTCTTTTTTATCGTATAGAGTTCATTACCATAGCATAAGACACGGCCGTTTGCAACATCTTTGATAAATATATTTAAGCGTTAGATTTTGTTTATATTTTTGTCATATCTAATTATTTAATTATTTATTTAATTATTTTCTTTTTTTTTTTTTTTTAATGAATCTTACCGAAAGAAATAATTCTAACGAAGAGACACACATCTTGCCTATTATCAAGCACGATGGTTTTAAACTCCTCGTCATCATCGTCATCAACATTCGTTGTCATTTTAGCGGTAGCAAGTACCATGGTATCGTGTATCTGTGAATTAAGAAAAAAAAAAAAAAAAAGAAAGAAGAGAAAAGAAAAGAAAGAAAGAAAAGAAAAATTATATTTACTACCGTATTATGTTAAGTAGATGTATGATTAATTTAATTAATTAATTTCAAATTTTACGACATACGCCTTTTCGAATATTATCAAACTGTGATCCAAAATTTTTTGACCAACGTAACAACTTATGAACGTTATGTACAAGGTTGCAATTATGTTAAATGTATTTATAACGATCACACCTATATTATCTTTCAAATTGTCCACCATTAGAATCTGTTAAAAATGGCTCTTATTATTTTTTCATTAGATATTATTTGATCGTTTGATATTTAATATTTTTCTAATATATATTATACCAACACGTGTAAACTCTACTGCCATCAGACAGATCACAGTAATAACTTGAACGATGTAACAATAACTATAAATGTTGTTAATCGTCTGGGTGAATCTTAACAATAAAAATATTTCAAAATCAATGAATGTATCATTATAAAAAATATTACGATTAAGAGAATTAAAAGTTCCTTATACGTAACTGCATTGCCTTGTTATGATATTTAATACCACGAACGATATTCTCGTTAATGTTCGTTACAGATTTACATTTATTCTCCGTTAATTCCAATTCGTTTAATATTTGTTCGAGCGCGTTTCTAAAATAAGAAAAAAAAATAATAAAGCGATGGATGTATTAATTTCTTTTTTTTTTCTTTTCTAATTTCTCTTTCTTCTTTTTTCTTCATTTTTTTTTTTTTTTTTTTTTTTTTTTTTAAATAATTTGAACGAAAAAGATTAAACTTCCAAAGACTCGACAAATTTTTCTCAAAGAAGGAATTTACCCAGCAAGACTGAACATTCCGCATGCATGTTGTACGTAAGTCGTGAACATCGAATAACTTCCTATCATCGTAATTATTATACCGCAACTCAGCAGAGTTATGATGATGTAACTTGTGTAATAATATTCATTTTCGTCGATGAACAGTTCTATTTGAATGGGAAGTTTATGTGGCCGAGTCTCGTTCAATGGTACAATGACGTCCATCATAATAGATATCATCGGTACCGATAAAATTGCTACGATGCAGGCGGAGAAACTGACTGGAAAAAAATACAAAAATACAAAAAAAAAAAAAAAAAAAAAAAAAGAAACGCACACACACATATATATGAAAATTTTTTTAAAAATATCAAATCAATGTTCGGTCAATGGAACCGATATTTTTTCCTTCTCTTTTTCTTTTTTAAGTCATCATCGTCGTCGTAATCATCGTTGTCATTACCCATGAATAGCAAAGTGTAAATCCGACTTTCTTCAGCATAATGTTTCACGATAAAGAACTGTTCCGTATTTCTGAACTCCATCCAATCATTTTTTATCTGATCGAAAAGAAATTTCACCTGAAATTTCAAAGTGTCGCATATCAATAAAAATATCGTCATCGTCATCGTGAATTAAATTTAACGTCATCGTTCAAATTTAATTATTTTTTAAATATGTATATCTACAAAAAAACATACGGATACGTCAACACACAAACAGACAGACAGACAGACAGACACACACACACATACACACACACGCACACACATGTACACGCACTTTGTCCGTATGAATGTAGGAAGCCATATAAATCGAGGTTATACAAACGAACGTGAAGAAATAGATTAAAATCTCGATTATTATTTCAAGATTCTTCGTACACGTGACTATTTTCGCAGCCTTAAAAAGAGACGACATTATTGAAAACGTTCTTTCTTCTTTTCTTTTCTTTTTATTTATTTATTTATTTATTTATTTTTTTTCAAAATATCCCTTCGACAATTTTCTAATTCCTCGTTTCTTTTTTCCTTTCTTTTTTTTTTTTTTTTTTCTTTCGACAATGTAGTTTTTTTTCTGCAATATTTTTAATAAATAATATAGATAAATTGTACCGAGCAAAATATATTGGTCGACAAAATGAGTTGAACGATCGAAGATCGTATCAGTTTCGTTGAGGGCTCCTGATAAGGCCATAGTCCAAGCAAGGACATAAAGAACCGATTATATTTGTAATATTTGTTATCGAAGAAGTCCATTACTCTTCGAGGCACGATAAACGTCTGACGTTGGGAAATACGATAGTGTTTGAATAATTTGTTCTTTCTTCTTCTCCTGACCCTTCCTATTTTTCTTTTATTTTATTATTTTCCTACATCCTTATTTCTTTTTCTTTTCAATTCTTTTTTCTCCCTTTGAAATCGTTTTCGAACTTCTTCGTACAGTTAATAATCTATAAAGTAATAGATGCGTTTATAACGACGCGTTGTTTGAGGGGATGTTTAATATATGAAGGGGAAGAAAAAAAAGGAGAGTGAGAGAGAGAGAGAGAGAGAGAGATTGTATAGCCTATCGGAAAACTTCCTTCGATAAGTCTCTAGATTAAAACTCGTGGGAGGATAAAGACACGAAAGAGAAGAAAAACATTGCGAGAGGGTCAACAGGTGTTTCGGTATCGATCGTTAGTTATAATTTAACTACTTCCTACAGTTTTTTTTTTACAATTATATCATTTTTCTAAGTACGTATGTATATAGAGATATGTATGTATATATGTACGCAGGTGTAAAAACATAGACGAGGATTCCCTCGTAAACTCGAGCATGCGCATTTTCATTCTTTCTAATATCCTTCTAAGTGTATTCTCTACTCTACTCTACTCTAGTCTAGTCTAGTCTAGTCTAGTCTAGTCTATTCTATTGTAGTTTTTCTAGTTGTTCTTTCATCGGGCTCCACCGAGTATAAAGTCAGTTGGGGATCGTGTAAAATAAAGTATAGTGTAAGAAATGGAAGGAAAGAAAAGAATGAATAAAAAAGGAATCAAGATAGAGAAAAAAGAAAAAAAAAGGAAGAAGAAGGTAGAAGAAAGTAATATAAATGTAATAATGTTCGATGTAATTTCTATTTACGAGGAAAATTTAGTTTTAAATGAGTTAATATAAGTATGTCGTATAGACGTTATGTATGATTCGAGCTGACGGTATAGAATTTTTTCTATTTCTTTTTTTCTTTTTTTTTCTTTTTTGCTTTATCTTTCTTCTATATGCGTGTGTATTAACTTAATTCACACACATTCGTAAAAGATGTATATCTATACAAAGAAATAACGTCGTGTGTATCTACCTATTATATTACGTGCTTCGTAATCTCGTCACGTTGCTCCACGTGGATCACTTTTATTTTCACGAGGAATGAGAAATAAAATAAAATACCATGGTATAGGACAGTGATGTTTGTATGAGATTTAAACGGAATGAAAATATGTGAGTAGAATATTTGTGAATGTATGTATGTATATATATATATATATACAATTTTTTATAATTATAAAATAAATAAAGATTATAATTATAAATTATAAATTATAATTGTAAAAGATTGTGCGTGTGTATATATTATTTCACGGTGGTAGAAAATTTGATAGATGAAATATTATTAATAACATTAATAGTAATTAATATCATATTAATATCATTAATAATAATTATCTAATTTTATTGTTATTAAAAATCATATGTATATATATATATATATATATATTTTATTATTCTTTTGGAATAGAAATATAACGTTGAAGGTTTTATTTTTATGATATCGATTCGAATGAAAGAATATATTTTATACGAAACGAGGTCAGTGAACCTGAAACGTAAAGAATATTATCATTTCCGACATACATATATATATATATGTATATATATATATACACATATATATAGTATATTATATATATATATTTAAATATAACAAATATATTTGTTTCGTTCATTGTACACCTATCTTGTTTTATTTCGTTGAAATGAGAAACGAAAATGAGAATAGTCGATAATTGACAATAATTTTGACACATATTTAAACAAGTATAAATCTTTGTCTCTTTATATTAATAAATACATATATATACACACACACACACACATTATATATATATATACATATATATATATATATAACTGAACGCTATCAGTCTTGTTTGATGCAATTTGTTTCTTCATTCTTAGGCGACATTTTACCATCGAGGTAAAAGCAATGCACGTTGCCGTTATTTATTGGTCCGCATGAAAACGTGATTTATCACTAACCCCATAGCCCTTTTGTGATACACGATGCTTTGTAGGAGTCATGAGTGAAGCAAACAGTTCGAATAATTCCATGGATGCTTCGATATTTTCCTCTTCCGCATTGCGAATATATTTCTCCCTCTTTCTCTCTCTTTCTCTCTCTCTCTCTCTCTCTCTCTGTCTCTCTCTTTCTCTCTAGTATGTATCTGTGAATAGTCGAATAAAAAAGGAAAGAATGAAAAAACATAATAATGATTTAACGTCTCTTTCTCTCTCTTGCTCTTTTTTAAAAATAAATAACAATAAATATAAAATAAATATATACTTATTTGTTCTCTTGTTCAATGAAAATAATTAATTTCAAATCGAGTTGGTAAGCCCTTTGAAAAAGAAAAAAGTAGAGAAAAAGAAAAAAAAAAAAAGAATTTCAAAGTTCAACATGCAACGCCTGTATTTGACATCGATCGAATATATCGTTAAATAAAATTAAAGTTAAAAAAAGAAGTAACAGAAAAAAAGAGGAAAAAATGCACATATACACATACATACACATACAGACACATTGTCGCTTATTCGAACGGTACGGAAATATACCCTACAGATATATTGAATCGAATACGATGAGAAATATGTAATTGGCGATCGCCATGATTCCGCACAGACCAGAATCATAAAATTCATTATAAATATCTATCGATAAATACATCTTACGTAGAAGAAATCTCGTCGGTGTCGACGAATACATTCATGAATGAAAAAATCTATCTTACAAGCTTAACAAGCTCGTATATTTTTTGTGAACTTAAAAAAAAGAAAAAGAAAAAAGAAAAAAGAAAGAAAGATAAAAAAAATTTATACTAAAAAAGCAATGGGAAAGAAGCGATCTATTTTTTGAAGAAAACACTTGGAAATTTTCGACCTATCTAAGATTTAGAGACTACATATTTGTTTATTAAAAAAAAAAAAAAAAAAAAAAAAAAAATATCGAAATATTATATAATACGAGATAGATAAGTCAGTATTATACTTACATAGGGTGAGATCGAAAAAAATACCAATGAAAAAAAAAAAAAGAAAGAGCATGAAACCTAATGAGAATTGTACTGCGATCATAAATATTAATCAAACTTTAATATCTATATTTTTAATTATTATTAACTATTAACTTATCCAACAAATTGTTCGTATATTGTTTATTACATTTCTGTTATAATGGACACGCTATATACGTCGATCGTTCCTTTTATTATTTCTTTTTTTCTTTTTCTTTTTTTTTTTTTTTATTTCCTTTTTATTTCTTCTTCATTTCTTCTTCATTTTTTTTCTTTTCTTTTTTCCCCCCTAATAATCCCATATCGTTTCGCGTCTTCGATGTGTTTCACGAACGATAGCAATTTTTCTTTCGACTTTAACGTTCCTCGATCAAAATCGATACGTTCAAGAAGTTCTTATATCTTTGAGAACATCGAACGCGTTCGTGCTCAATTCACCTATCGTAAACGTCCAGGAGAGATCGACACATATATATATACATACATACATACATATATATATATATATATATATATATATATATATACCTTTATTTCTCTTTTCTTTTCTATTTCTTTTTTTTCTCTTGAATTATACGTCGTAACCGTCATCGTTAAGACGAATACGCATGATAACAAGTAGGTTAAACAGATTTAAATTATATTTCGAGCAATGAACAATTTTATTATCCATAGGAATATCTATGATCGAGTTACGTTTAAATATATTGCAAGAAATTTAGATATAGATTTTTTTTTTT
>NC_057685.1:1513330-1529287 GCF_014466175.1 Vespula pensylvanica | reverse complement strand
TTTTTTTTCTTTGATCACGCTACTTCGTAATTTTACGTCATTATGTTCTATCGAACGAATGATCGTTTCATACGAAAATATTGATCACAGAGAAAACGTTCGTCCGTATTCGTCGAAGATTTTTCATTTCCTTTTCTTTGTAATTATCTTCTATTTTTATTTTTTTTTTTATTAACAATTTTTCTATCCTCTGTAAGGAAGGTTTTTATGAAAATTGAAAATTTTTATTAAAACAGTAAAGAAAAAAGTAATACCGGTGGACCGCGACTGATAACAATTCGTAATTATTCAAATAGACCCGTCGAGACTTCTCGTTCGTCGTTGGGCAAACTTTAATATATAGGGTGGGTCGAAAGTACCTAAATAGATCGAAAATTTCTTGGTGTTTTTTTTTTTCTTTTTTTTTTCAAATATCGCGATATTGTTTCTTTTCGAAACTTTTTAGGTTAGTTTTTTTTCTTCTTTTTTTCTTTCTTTCTTTTCTTTTCTTTTCTTTTCTTTTCTATCGTAAACGTTCTATCGTAAAAAGGAGAGATCAACACGTACATATACATACATATACATATGTACCTTTTTCTTTTCTTTTCTTTTCTTTTTTGCCGAGTTGTACATCGTAACCATCATCGTTAAGCCGCGTACGCATGATAACAAGTAGGTCAGACAGATTTAGGTTATATTCCGAGTAATAAAGAATTTTATTATTCGAACGAATAAATGATCGAGTCGCGTTTAAATGTATTACAAAAAGTTTAGATATAGACTTTCCTTTTTTTTTTTTATTTTTTATTATACTATTCGATCTGTTTTTAAACTCGTATACGATCAACTTGATTATAAAAAAACAAAAAAAAATGGCCGTCCATCTTCACCGACAATTCTTCGGCTCTCGTAATTGTTCCTTTCTCTTTTCTTAATAAAAATTTTTATCTTCTATAAATTTTTATGAAAATTGAAGATTTTTATTATGCGAGTTAAGAAGAAGAAAAAAAAAATTTTTCGACGGACCGAACGATAAAAACTCGTAATTATTTAAATAGACGCGACGAGATTTCTCGCTCGTCGTTGGGCAAACGTTGATACATAGGGTGGATCAAAAAGAATTTTTTTTAATGTTTTTTACAAAATCAATGTTTTCTTTTCGTGACTTTTCAAGCTATTTCTTTCTTTTTCACTTTCTTCTTTTTCAAATCGCAAAAATAGTTAAGAGTTTGTAAGATCGATTAATTGTAAAAATAGTTGAATTAGAACTTAAGAATTTTTGTCATCCATTCTTGTATTAATTTTACGTAAGATTTTCGTTAAAGGGAATTAAGGGTCGTTCGTTGACCGAAGGGAAAATAGTAACCCTTATGAGTTTGGTTTTAATAATATCGTATTCAATCTCTTTTAATAGTTTGGCTTTAGTACGATAATTAAATCGCGAAGCGATATATGTATACATATCGATCGGTACAGAAATTATATCCTTTACATTACTTACATATGCGATTAAGTATATATATACCGTATATTATCGTTTCATCTCGACTTATAATATATTATCGAAAGAAAAATTGGAATCCATTTTCTTTATTCTTCGTAGACATTTGAGTCGTTATTCTCTTTCACAGAAAATGGCTGAAATTCATTTTTTTAAACCGTAAAAAAAAAAAAAAATAAGTAAAACAAAATCACGTAGTATCGTAAGTACTACAGACGTTAACTTGACTTTTTTTTTTTTTGAAAAATGGACTTAGGTCATTTTCAAAATAAATGGCTCATTTATTCTTCTCACATTTTGTCCCTCGAGTTGCCGTCGTCGTAAAAAAAAAGAAAAAATAAAGAAAAAAAAAAAAGAGAGATTTTTTTCTTTCTACCGGCAGAGTAATAAAATTTTTTATTATCTTTTTGATATGATATATGTATGTGTATATATATATATATATATATATATCATATCATATGAAAGGTAGAACTCTATTTGAAAAAAAAGATATAAAAAGAAAAAAGAAAAAAAAAGAAAAAGAAAAAGAAAAAAAAATTATGTGCGTGAAGTATTAATATATTATATCACACGAACGTATTATTTAATCGGATAAAACAAATTTTTTGTTGACGGATAGATTGTATAGATTTTTATAAATTTATTTCTTAAACATGCGTTAATATTTTGTGCGTTTATTTATTAATTCGATTAATATTTGTTCTACTTTCTTTCTTTCTTTCTTTCTTTCTTTCTTTCTTTCTTTTTTCTCTTTTCTCTTTTTCTTTTTTTCTTTCTCTTTTCCTCCGTGCACGTATATCTCGTGTATTTCCTTTGATTTTTCATATTCATACATTCTTCGTTAAAATATTAATATTATTGCAGTGAATATATTATCATCGTATATGACATTACTGTCTGCAGAAACTTAAAAAGAGAAATAAGAAATTACATTAATAATGAAATTGTTTGTTTCTCTACGATTTCAATTTCAATTTTGATTTCGATTTCGATTTCAAAATTGATATACTTACCGTAACAAAAAATTCGTTACAAGATACATATATGTTTCCTACAGATATGTAACATGGTTTTAACGAGTTCATCATCATCAGTAATAATAATCGTCGTGTTTTTGGACGAATCAAATACCAAGGAATTAAGTAACTAAAAATGATTTTCCCATAATATATTTTCATTTTACCTTACTTTATTTACATGGGGTAGAGATCGTTCGTAGGTATTATACTTACGCTTGATCGAAAGTAGCCGAACTATGATCGATTATACTTTGACAAAGCATATTGCCCATCAATCCCCAACCAAAAGATCCGAATAGATGAAAAATACACATTAAAGCGTCCTCCAGATTTTCCTCGATTGATTCTATTCTGAGTAACTAAAAGATATAAAGAATAAGAGTGAAGTATATAATAAAGAGATAGATTGATAGATACAGAGAGATAGACAGAGAGAGAGAGAGAGAGAGAGAGAGACTCACTTGCAATATGTCGACTGCTATAATGAAAAAACCAATCGAAAAGCTTAGAAAAGATACTTTTTCATAAATGATGTTTACGTTCTCGACGAATCTGTTACGATAAAATAACATCGTTATAATAAAACAATGACAATGTTAATGGGTATATTAAATTATTTTTATAAATCAAGAAAATTTTTTAAACGAGTCGTGGAAAGTGCTTAAGTAATTTTTCAAAAAATCGATCGCACTTTTTCGAGACTTTTTAGACTATTCTTTCCTTTTTTTTCTTTTTTTTTTTTTTTCTTTTATTTTTTCTTCCGATTGCAAAATTATAAGTTTAGCAAATTTTTTTACGAAACAAAATAAATAAATAAATAAATAAATAAATAAATAAGAAAGAAATGAAATAAAAGAGAAAGGGAAAAGTAAACGGTCTAAAAAGTCATGTAAAAAATTTCAACCCGTTAGTCTATAAATATAATATATATATATGTGTTATTATTATTATTATTATTATTATTATTATACTAACTCGATAGCACTCTTATGCGTTTTTATAGTGCGAATTATTTTCTCACAAATTCGTTCATTCTCCTCGTTTACGTATAATTTTTGATCTACGTTCTCAAAAGCTTCGTCCAACGTGTATCTGAAAAATGTTATTACTATTCTCACTTTTTTGATTTTATCATTATTATTATCATCATCATCATCATTATTATTATTATTGTTATTGTTATTCTTTTTATATATTTATATATTTATTTATTTATTTTTTTATATCATTTCTTCTACCATTCTATTCCATTTGATTTTACCGGACCAAACGGAACATAGCGCAAGCATGTTGAACGCAGACCACGAAGAATCCATTAACGGCTGTTGTAACGATTCCAAAGAATACTAACAAAACGTATGTGCTTGCTAACGTTGGATAAAAATATATCGTTTGTTTGATAAGTGAATCCATTAAGATCGGTGAGTTCAATGGACGGCTTTCGTTTAATGGTAAAACCACGTCCAAAAACGTTGGTAAAATTGTTTGAAATATAAGAAACATTACGCTAACGTAATATAAACCTAAAAGATAAGAAACAAAACATGATAACGATAGTAATGAAAAAAGAAATAAAAATAAAAATAATAAAAAAAAAAAGGATAAAAAAGAAACAAATAAATATTGACTAGCGTTCATTTATATAATAAAAAAAAAAAAAAAAAAATAATGGATCGAAGAACCTCCGTATATTCACCTATAAGAATAATATTGTACAATTTGCTAGTGGATGCATATTCCTTTAAAATATTGATACCTCTTGTAGTAATTAATTCGTTCCAATCGTATTCGATACGATTCCAAATCACATTCATCTACGATTAAATTTGATTAAACAATGAACGAAAATATAGGTTGATCGTGACGTCGAGAGAAATAAGTGTTTACTTACTATTTTTATTTCGATTAAATCGACGTAATAATGTGCGACTACGCATAGATAAAACAAGGCGAACGACATGGCTTTTAGAAAAAATACTACGTCGAAGTACGACCGATCGAGTTTTATAATCTGAATGAACTAATTAATAAAAAAGATAATTGTTATCAAAGAAAAAAGGAGAAAGAGAAATAAAAGAAAAGAAAAGAAAAGAAAAGAAAAGAAAAGAAAGAAAAAAGTATTCAAACTCGATTTATTTATAAAGGATAAGAAAGTAAAAAAACAGAAAGTAGATTTACCGGTATGACGATACATAGTAACATAGCTATCTGAGTGTAAATCGTTCTAATTAATTTAGTTTTTTCACTTTGATGAGGCCACATGCCGATGATCGACAAAAAGAAGCGATTGATGTTGTAATAACGTTTCATAGGATAGCTCATGTCTTCTCAAGGGTCACTGCACATCTGACCAAGCTCTTCAAGGACTTTGTTGTACCCTTCGGTATTGACCCTCCTTCTCTTCTTCTTTTTTTTTTTCTCTTTATTTTTCTACTTGTTTTTTCTTTCCTCTCTATTTCTTTTTTTTACGATCCATCGTACATGTACGTATGTATATACGATATATATGTACATATACACGTATACATACGTATATATATATATATATGTGCGCGCGCGCGTGTCTGTATATCTTCTTTCTTTTCTCCTCGTTTTATTTAGCTCGCAGTCGAGCTTTGAATAATCCATTTGATTCATTTTGACGCGAACATGCGAATAAAAAATGTAAATTAAGCAACAGTTAGAAACTGAACGTAGACGTTAGATGGAGTAATTTTCGTTATTTCTATGTAAGGGTCGTCGAGAATGAAAGCCGAGAATATTAACATGTGCGAGAGGGATGGATGGATCGATCGGTTACAACGCATAAGCTCTTTACGTATAATTAAGGTACAACCCTAGGCATCGCTGTTCTCCCTCTTTTACTACGCTCACACGCTCACATAGTCGTTCTCACTCCACTTTCTCTCTCTCTCTCTCTCTCTTTTTTTTTCTTTCTTTTTTTTTTTCTTCTTCGTTCAACCATCGCTCGAGTTTACCACCGTCCGCAGTAACTGGATAGAAAAACGTGGATCGACTCGTACGAGTGAAGTTTGATATTTAGTTTTTTTTTTTTTTTTTTTCAAAGACGACGAGTAATAATTCTTTTTTTTTTTTTTTTCTTTTAATAAACGAAGTTCTCGCGATTTCGTTAATCGAACGATTCACTTACTGAATGCATTGAATGCAACGTATGCATCGCGCAGATACGTATTTATTTAGCGTATTGCGTTCATTGCATTTGGATTATTCGCATTTCCGAATTCGGCGTCGACATGCATACATGCATATATGCATACATACATACATATATAAGTATGTACGTATTTACATATGTATGTAGGTAGGTAGATACGTACGTACGTACGTACGTACGAAGAGAAATTCTCTTCGGTGGTAAACAAAAACACGCGTTATGCTCGGATATCCCAAATCGAATGCGAATATGTCTGAGCAGTAAGTTGACTAAGCGGAATTTCGAGTGACGTAATCTGTTCGCAATCGAATGGATAGATGGACGGACGGACGGACGGATGGATGGATGAATGGATGAATGGATGGATGGATGGATCGCAATTTTTGCTTATCATGGAATCCTTATCGCCCATTACCGACGTCTAGACGCATCTAGCACGTACTTATTAACATTGCGGATAAATGAATGCAAAAAATTAATTTTTATATATATATACAAGACTAAGGTTTATATATATGTATATTTAATTTATATATAAATTAATTTTTTGTATATATACAATATATAAAAATATTATTACGTAATAATATCAGAGCGATATCAAAATCTAAAATTTATATATATATTTTTTATTATATATATAAATTAATTTTTTGTATATATATATATATAAAATACATGAAGATATTATTACATGATAATATCAGACCGATATCAAATCGATATTATCGAATTAAATTATGATGACTCGATCGAGTAATATCTAAATTTCAAATTCGAATATCCAAAAATATTTACAATTTGCATTATTCGATACGTATCTATGCGTATTACGATATAATTGTGATTTGATATGCTTATGAAACTTTTGAAAAAGAAAAAGAAGAGAAAAAGACCTGCGACATTTATTCGTCTTTTATTTGGCTTTTATTAAATATCTTATAGAACTTTTGGTTGGTAAGTTTGATAAGAATCGTTCTTAGTTTCTTTTGTGGAACGATATATAAACGGAAGTATAAAACTTGGTATCGATACTTTCATGATTTATCAAGAGGGATTATTTATTTCGGTTTAAGATATTTTTCGATTTCGACGTCGATTCAACAAGTATCTCCATTAGAAAATTTATAACTCGAAAATTTCGACGTGTCGACTCAACGATATTTCCCGATTGAGTTAATTTTTTATTGAATCGATTAAATTTCGTCGATACGATCGTTAATTACAATCTTTGTGCGATTATGAATGATTGCGATTAATAAAATATATTTTTATAAATAATAATAATAGTAATCGTAATAATAAGTTACACGTATAAGTTTTCTTTAACGGTATAGGTAATACTTACAATTTTTATTGGATGAACGTTTTATGGAGATTTTTTTTTTTTTTATACGCGTTGCGTGTTACATCGATATTAAATATATTGTATCGCGTTGCATAGCGTAGATTTTTTTTAGCGCGTGTTACACGCGACGGAAGAAGCATATAAAGCGTGTAGAGTGTGTCAGTGCGTGTTAGACGTATTGTTTGTGTAGTAAGTTACATTGAAACAAATGGTTATTACTTTAAAGGAGAAAACGCGACATCCAACATCTGCCATATATAAAACGTACATACGTACGGACTTACTACGTATTTACTTACCTTATCTTTACTATTTACTTATTTGACTTTATTTACTTTTCCTTTATTATTTATTTCTTTTACCTTATTTACTTTATCTTTATTATTTACTTAATTTATCATTGAGATGAATATATATATATATATATATTTATATATATATATTAGCGTATATTCGCAAATGTTAGATGTGTATATATATATGTATATATATATACACATTTAATATTATATATAATATATATATATTATAGCTATATATATTATATATATATATATATATATATACAATATGAAAACATTATCGTGCCTTTAAAAATGTTAGATTTATTCGAGTGAAAATCTTAGGAAATACATTTTCATAGTAATATCATTGACGAGAGAAAAACTTGCCGTTTCGTACTTCGTTGGATACGTTCGTGATATTTCTTATGACAGTGATCGAAGTAACATACCGTAAGATACGGACGAGTGTAACAGCTTAGTTAAAAAAAAATACAAGTAGTTAGGTACATACGTACAATTCTTCCTTCGTATATATAAATAATAAAATGTATATTTCTTACCGAAGAGAAAAATGTGTGAGAGGAAACGAACATTTTGCCGATCGACAGATAAGACGGTCTCATACTTCTCATTAGCATTAACATTGCCAATTTTTGCAACCTCGGTGAAAATAAATACCAAGGTATCGTGCACCTACGTGTTATTGAATATTTTCTATCACGTATAAATATATATTTAACGAATGATCTTACTTTATTTATTTTACGTGAAATAATACTCACGTTTTTTTAAATACGATATGACTATGATTCAATACTCTTTGTCCGATTATACAATTAAACAATGTCCAAATTATCATACCCGACATGTGTAGAGTACAAATAGCTGTCATAGTTAAAGATTTTAGATCGTTACTCGCTTGCATCAGCTGGAGATATCACGAATTTTTATTATTTTATTTTGTAATTAGCAAGAGAAAGAAATAGAGATAGATAGATAGATAAATAGATAGAAAGAAAGGAGATAAAGATAGAGATAGAGATTATCTTCGCATTTAATCTATACCTTTTCGACTATTCGTAAAAATTTACTCACTCTCATTATGTCGGCGGCAAGGATCAAAAGAGTCATTATAATCTGAACGAGATAACAAATCTCGGCGAAGGAATTTATTATTTCGGTGTATCTTTCGTTGAATAAGAAATGAGAATAAGAAAAGAGAAAAAATAGAAAGGAGGCAGATGGATTTTTATCAAAGCATTTGTCGATATAAATAAAATGAATTTGTAAAATAAGGTACTCACTCTATCGCCAGTTTATGATAATTAATACCACGTATTATTCTATAATATATTTCTTTGTTATCGATCAATTGAAAAAGATTATCTTCTTCTTTTTCGTTAATTACGTGTTCTAATATATATCTGAAATCAATTAATATTATATATGATGAAAATTGATATTTTTATCGTAATATAAAAAATATAGTAATGTGTGTGTGTATTTTAATAGTAGAGTCTTACCCAACTACACGAAATATCGCACAGGTGTGTTGAATGAAAGCTATGAAAAAAGTATAATTCGCCAAAGATACGATGCCAGTGAATATTATGAATACATTGGAAATGATTAATATAGCGTAAGGATTTTTTTCCTTTTCGATGATCAATAATTCGACTGGATAGATCAATTCATAGGTATAATTATTATTCTCTGGCATTATATCTTGTAATATGATCGGTATCGCTGAAAAGATAAATATCACTACGACCGGTATATAAAAGGAATCTGAAATAATATCGAGGATAATTATTTATTGATACTGTGAAGATTTGAAATTATAATAATAGAAAAAAAAAAAATAAATAAATAAAAAATAATTACAACGACAGTAATAGTAATGATTGAACTCACATATCAAAATTCGCGTTATGAGTCTACTTTGATCGGCGTATTTTTCAACGATCCTCAATTCATCAGGTTTCAATTTGTCCCAGTCGCATTTAATGTGATCGGCGAGGAGTCTGATCTATAGCGAGAAAAATCGATTGGCACCTTTATCTTCTCGAAAAGGTTCTGTTTAAAAATCATCGCGGTTTTTGATCGATTTAATTAACGAAACCACGATACGATGATATCGTGGCTATCGAATTTTCATATATAGAAATTTCTCATCATATATATATATGTATATATATATGATGAGTAATATAGTAATAATATAAATAATATATTTTTTTTTATTAATATGATGATATTCAATAATTTTTAAATAAATAATATATATATATATAAATTGAAGGCACGATCTTTGTAATAAAATAATTTGTAAAAAATTTCATTTTGTTTTTGTCGAGAAGTTAGAAGATAAATTAATTTATTAAATAATACGTAAAAAGGACATTTTGAAAAAGATCGCAATTTGTCCAAAATCACGAAGAAAAAAAAAATAAAGCTCGCTTTTTATAACCTTTTTTTTATCTTGACCCGTTAGTGAAAATTTATATAATACATTTGCAAGATTTATGTTGTTTATATATACGTATGCACGTATACGTATATGTTGTAGATTTTATCGAAATTAAGCGAAAGACGTCAAAAAGGAATAAAAAATCTGCGAATTTTTAGGTCAAAAATGATGAAAATTCTGATTTTTATAATTTTTAACCGTTTATAGTTCGTAACAACGTTGAAATAAAATTTTTTGTAGACAGTATATAATAGGAATAAATCTTTGAATTGTTTAATATATAAATTAATTCTATTATTGTTATATATTATTTACTAATATTATATATCAATAATATTATTATATACATATAAATATTATTATATAACATTAATATTTAATAATATATATTATTCTTATTATATATTATTATATATATATATTCACTGTTAATATAATAATAACTTGTTATAATAATTTATCTTTTAAAACGTACTTCCTTCTTATTAACATAGGCGGTACAATATACCGCGATGATACACAGATATGGCAAAAAGAACATGAAATTGTTCATTAATAAATCCATATTAAACTTCGAGGTGATCATATTTAACACCTGAGAAAAAAACAGAGTTAGAAATATATATATATATATATATATATATATATATATATATATAATTAATTAAAAAGAATTAAATGAAATTTATTAGCACTTGGAATTTCTTCCTCCTTTCGTTTTGTACTTGGTTTCAATATTTAAAAAGAAAAAGAAAAAAAAAAAAAAAATTTACGATAATTCACAATACTGTAATTTACATTTACAATATTAATTTTACGAATCAAAAAATGTATCTATCGTATATAAATATATTTATATTTATTAACACTTATTCGATGTACTCACCTGTGGTATTATAGCGATCGTTAAAAAAACATTAACGATAGATGTACGAAAGCGACTAGTTTTAGGATCCTGATAAGGCCAAAGTCCGATAAGCAATAGTAACTCTCGATTAAGTTTGTAATAATGATTTTCAAAGAGGCTCATCGTTGAAGTTTGACTATCAAGAATCTTATGTTCCTCTACGTATAATTTTCTCATTCCATTCTCTCTCTCTTTCCCTCTCTAATCAAAAATATCAAAAAAAAAAAGAAATAGATTTCTTTTTCACCCTCTTCCTATTATACTTTATCGTTTAGTAATGATATATCGCGTGTATCTTCTATCTTCTATCAAGTGAATCGTAATTGTACGATTTGAAAATTTTAAAAGAAACTAAGTATATACTGTATACACAAATACACACACACACACACACACACACACACACACACACTATCTCTCTTACTCTCTATCTATCTCTCGTTCAACAAAGAACGATTTCCTTTTACGTATACCTACATATATAAAAAAAAAAAAAGGAGTGTGAACTCGAACACATGTCACTGCGAAAAAAGGGACAACGTTTTTCATCGATCATCCCGTCAACGTCATTAAAACGTTCTCCTTTCTTTTTTCCTTCCCCTATCTTTTTCCTTATTTCTTTTTTCCTTTCTTCTTTATTTCTACCTTTCGACGATTCGTCCACGACATGCGCCCTTTCATTCTTTTCGTAGTACTTGACGGTGGAAGGTCTCTCTTTTCTTCAGGACAAACAGAGAGAGAGAAAGAGAGAGAGAGAGAGAGAAAGATAGACAGATCGAAAAAGAAAAAGAAAAAGAGAGATAGAGAGAGAGAGAGAGAGAGAGAGAGAGAGAGAGAGAGATTTTCGAAACGTTTCTGTTTCATTGACATGAAGTTCTCTCTTTCGACGTAGCTTTTCAACCGGAAGAGGAGATCGATTCCATTGGAAGGACCTCGATGAGCACCGTTAACTCGAAAGTCCACGAGTCGAGTCTACCTGTTGCTTGTATCTCGCTAGAGACATAACCCGACCACGGGAGAATCCCTTCGTTTAAGTATTATCTCTCTACGTTCTCGTCGTGAAATACTCCTCGTGGATTTCTAAAGTTACCAGTATACATACATACACGCGAACGAATGTACACATTTAAGTAAACGACCTTTTTCAATTCTTTACGCGAATGACGAACGAATGTAGAGAAAAACGTATGTAATGTTTGTTTGTCTGTCTATCTGTCTGTCTGTCTGTCTGTCTGTCTGTCTGTCTGTGTGCACGTATGTGTTTGTAGTTTTGTATTTGTACTATTTCTTTTTATTCTTCCTTTCATCTAATTTTTTCTTTTGCATCGAGTTCGAAAATGAAATTCACGTCGAGCGAATATTATATTACTACGATAATAATAGAATTTTATTTGTTGAAATATTTTGAATATGTTGCAGGTAATCCGACAATAATGATTTCCCGTAATTTCATAGCCATTGAAATGTTTTACGAGAATTAATAATAATATACGGATATGTATGATAAATGGGATTATTTGTTGATATAGATAAAATTGATATCGATTATCGTGTTACACACGGTGTTCCGATTTTCTACTGATCTTTTTTTTTTTTTTTTCGTATTTGATCCGGTAGATATTGTCTAATCGATGTTGATTAACTCGTTATAAAATTGATCGTTTAAAAAAAAAACTGTGTTTAACAAATATACGTGAGTAAGTAAGTAAGTAAGTAAGTAAGTAAGTATAATACGTATCGCTTGTTTGTATTTGATATGATTTTTCATGTAGACTTTTTTCTTTTTTTCTTTTTTTTTTTTTAATCCATTCAAGAAACAAATTTGAAGAACACGCGTTTAGGGAAACTATTAAATAAAGCTATCGTAAAGTAAAGTATTAGTAAAATAAATATTTGAGAGGATGATACGTTCCTTTTTTCCCTTTTTCTTTCTTTCTTTTTTTTTTTTTTTTTTTTTTCTTATCGATCGTGCTACGAGTACACGTAGAAACGCGTTTAGTACCATTCTAAATTGTATTATTTATTTCAGAACAGTTTAGATCGAAACTTTATTGGTATTATTATTCGTAATATACGTGTATTCTTTTTCGCGCTTTCATTACGCTCGCGTTAGCGTTTCCACGTTTTTATTCAATTTATTTTATATATTTTTTATTAATATTAACCAATGACCAATAATCCTTACAATTTTTGTTTTTATTTATTTGTTTATTTATTTATTTACTTATTTATTCATATAATTCCTTCTTTTCTTTTTTTAACGAGAGGATTTCATTAGATTCTTTTTCATTTCCTTTCTTCTTTTTTTCTTTTTTTCTTTTTAATTATTTTCTTTCGATCTCACCGTGCACACGTGAATTCAACACGTTATCTCTATTCCGCGTTCTTTATATGATTTTTCTTTTTTTTTTCCTTTTCATTTATGTATTTTTTTTTCTTTTTTCATTTTTACAAATACTCGCTTTTTTCGGGTTATATGGGTACCTCGTTAAAATTGTAGAACTCGTTACTTTTGGCTTATTTATTATTTACGTATAACGAAAAGATTTTCACGTTTGTAACATGATCCATCGGATACGCATTGAGGGAGGGTTGTGCCGAGGGTGAGGTTGAAGTTCGTGTAGATATTCAGTCGTCCAGTTTTATGGCTTCGAGGATTTTATTCCTGACTTACGAGCCGCTTGCACGCGCGTTGTTCAGTATGTTCGACGAGTTTGCTTCATTTATGAGAGAGAAAAAAAAGAGAGAGAGAGAGAGAGAGAGAGAGAGAGAGAGAGAGAGAGAGAGAGAGAGAGAGACGAAGTAAAACTGGGAACTCGACCAGACACATCGGATTTTCCTGAAGAGCTCAGACAAACACGATTTTAGTTCTACATAATACTTTTTACTCTTATTCAATTTTATCAAAAATATAAAATATGCAAGCGTATAACTATGCATATATATATATATATTTTCGTTCTATCAAAATTTCTCTCTCTCTCTTTCTTTCTCTTTCTGTTTTTTTTTCTGAATATCTTTTTTTAACTTTTTATTTGAGAAAGTATGGAAAGAAAAGATCGAATATCTCGATGAATCTTGTTTGTCGGTGAAACTTGGAGCAGTAAGCAAGAAAGTATTGAAAAAAGGAGAACACGTTGATAGAAAAGAAAAGATCGATAAGGAATACAAAATTTATATATATATATATATATATATATATATATATATATATAAAATTCATTCGTTCTGCAAAGACGTAATATTCTTTTATATCTCTCATTCGTCATTGTCGAGATTTTTATAGGCCCGTTCCCATAAACAATGGGAAAATTCTCGATGAACTGTCTCGTTAACGAAGAGAAACGTTTAAATGTTCTCTCTCTCTCTCTCTCTCTCTCTCTCTCTCTATCTTTTTATTTCTTTGTCTATCTCTTTCTCTTTTCTTCTTCTCATGGAAATTCAACCACGAATTTGAGCGGCTTTTGTAACGTTTAAATCGAGCGAAACTGAATTTGGGTCATCGATCGTGCCAAATACAGTTCTCTCTCTCTCTCTTTCTCTCTTTCTCTTTCTCTCTCTTTACCTCTTTCTCTATCTTCTTCCTTCCCCTATCACACCCCGTTACTCCTCTCTTAACGTACGTTCGATACTTTGTTTGTTTCGAGTGTTTACATAGGTTCGCAATTTACGATTCATCGTCTTCTCGCGTTATCGAGCCACCACGCAACGCCAAATTGGTTTATTTGCAAAGGACACTCTAACGCGTTGTGATTTATCTTGTACGTTAAATCGTTTCGACTCTATCTCTCTTTGCCTTTCTCCCTCTTTCCCTCTTTCTTTCTCTTCTATTTTTGTTACTTCGTTTATCTCTCTCATCGTTTCTTTCTTGTTTTGTTTTCCCTTCTCGTCTCGTTTCATTTTGTTATTTCCCTGTTCCTTTCGAATGCGAGTTCTGTTTTTTCTTCTCTCTTTTTTTTTCCCTCCGAATTTTTTCCTTTCTTTCTTTTTCTTTTTTTTTTTTGTTTTTTTTGGATTCTCCTTCTATTCTCTCTCTCTCTTTTTTTTTTCTTTTTATTCTTTTTTTCATTACCGTTTCATTCCATTTATTCATTTCGATTATTTTTTTTCTCCGCTTTTTTACCTTTCTTTCTTCCTTCATCCTTTTTTTTCCTTTTTGATATTTATTTTTTTTTTATATTCGTGTGTATATATATATATATATGTATATTTTTTTTTTTTTTTCAATTCGACGATTCGTTCTCGGTAGTCGCATATTTACGGAAGAAAATCGTCGGTAAAATGAACGTTTGGGACGTAGGATCGTACGTTTTAACGGCACGACACGGCACAGTCACGGCACAGCACGGTACAGCACGGCACGATCGTTAGAGGACTTCGGCGCACGTACAAAACGCGAATTTATCGAGAAACTTTTCCTCGTTCATCAATATGGCTCGGTGAAGAAGCATAGACCGTACGGAGTATATCGATTACGTTCTCTCAAAAAGCTCGCGGGGAGCATAACTCTCTCGTAGAATTCGAAAATATCTGACAGAGAGAGAGAGAGAGAGAGAGAGAGAGAGAGAGAAAAGTGTGATCTTTCATTTCTTTCGAAAAATGGAGATCATTTTTTCATGATAAAAAATTATACTCCTTCTCTCCTTCCAAGTTGTGTATAGTAAATTTTTTATCACCGTAACAAATTATTTCTTTTTCGTTTTCTTTTTTTTTTCTTTCTTCTTGTATCTTATTCATTTGATTCATTTCCTGTTTTCTTTTCTATCTTCTTTTCTTCCTTTTTCTTTCTTTCTTTCTTTCTTTCTTTCTTTCTTTCTTTCTTCTTTTTCTTTATTCAATGATCAGTAACAGAGAAATTTATTTAACGTGTTTCTTCCTTCAAGCACGTACGTCGGGGATTAAATTATAGTTGCGACAAAAAAAAAAGAAAGTATCATGCTTCGTCCGATTCTTATTTCGCATACGATTTATTTGTTTTGTTTTGCTTTTCTTCTTTTTTTTTTTTGTTTCGTCGATGATCAGAGATAGAAATTTATTTAAATCGTTTCTTCCTTCATTATTTTCATTACTATTATTGTTATTATTATTATTATTGTTATTATTATTATTATTATTATTATTATTATTATTATTATTATTGTTATTACTTGCTTTTATTACGATTATTATTATTTTCTGTCCATTTTTGTCTGTTTTCTTTTTAAAGAATTAGTAACAGAGAAATTTATTTGATCCGTTTATTCCTACGAGTTGCGTGTATTAAATTTTTGT
>NC_057685.1:1473330-1508330 GCF_014466175.1 Vespula pensylvanica | reverse complement strand
ATCGAAGTTGTAGAATATTTTTTATAATCTCTTTGAGAGCATTTCCTTTAAAAAGAGAAAAGAAAAAAGAAAAAAGAAAAAAAAAAAAAGAATGCAGGTGAAAGATACAAAGATTGATGATCCGTCGTACCATCGATCGAAATTTGTTCCTTTTTTTTTTTGTTTCGTTTTTATTTTTTATTTCTTTTTCTTTTTTTTTTTTTTTTTTTGTATCGATATGTCAGATAGATGTGGGATATTCACTTTACAGGGGGGATATAGAGCCGAAAAAATTACAAAGGATATATATATATATATATTTTTTTATAAAATTATATTTATAAAAAATGGTAGTATCTATCAGAACATACATCATATGTATATTTTTTTATAAAATTATATTTATAGAAAATAGTAGTATATATCGTAGCATACATCACATATGTACACACACACACACACACACACAAATTTTCTTATGGAATTATATTTATAAGACGAATAATTTTTCTTACGTCCGATAAATTACCTTATCGTTTTTTTTTTTTTTTTTTTTATTTTCCGTTGATTCGATTCCGAAACGGGCATTTACTTAACCCTTCTAAAGATACGTTTGAGACGCGCTAGACCAGCAGATCCACAGGACCGTCCCTAGCGCAAATTCTGACACCAACAGTGAGATCTACGAGCTTTCCTATCTGGCAGGTACTTGGCTCATAAATTCTCGAGAAATGGAGGGGTAAAAGAGGAGGAGGAGAAGAGAGGGTTGGGAAAGGGGTGGGAGTAGTAGCGTTGGGCGAGTTGGTGTGGATATATATCGTATAGATACGAGCCTGGAGCTTCTATGGTCCCAAACCTCTATCCACCAAGCAAACCCCTCTGGCTCTTCTTCGCGTTAACGTACGCTACTACCTTTAACCAGAATCCTGAGAGTCTCTTACGTGAAAGCATCCCTTAGAGAGAAAGAGAGAAAGAGAGAGAGAGAGAGAGAGAGAGAGAGAGAGAGAGAGAGAGAGAGAGAGAGAGGCCTCCATGCTTTGCGAATCCTTCTAGGAGCTATATTAAGCGTTTTGCTCGTGACACCTTGTGATAATAATTGTTCATACGTTTTCAGTGATATCTTAGCTTTAACATAGTTAATTATCATCGTTTTGTTCTTGATAAATTATTCGAATCGATATTATGATTTTAATATTTATCATCGTCATCATCATCATCATCATCATCATCATCATTATTATTATTTGATAATACGATTGTATTTGACTCACATATCTGATTAGCAATGAGATATCACGCGTACCGTGAGATCAAGCACGTTTTCTTTTTTCTTTTTTTTATGGGCCGTTCGATTATAATCAATTAAGGAATTTTCTTGCGATTAAACTTAGATTATTTTTCTAGTTCCATTTAATATGTATTTGGCTGTAATTTGAATGTTGAAAGTAATGTCGATAAAAGTTGCATAATCATGCGTAATTCCGGTGGTTGATAATATGATCGAAATTATTTCAATTTTGTTCCTGATGTCATAATTATTTCAGTTCCTTAGCTAATCGGACGTATTATGTAAATCTCTCTTGTTTTTGTTGTTATTATCATTATTGTCATCGTCATCGTCATCGTCATCGTCATCATCATCATCATCATCATCATCATCATCATCATCATTATTATTATTGTTATTATTATTAATACTATTACTACTATTACTACTACCTATTACTATTGCTACAATTTTTTCATAAACTTCTATTTATTGAAGAGTACTGGACTTATTATTATTTTTATTAGATATACTGGTATATTTGATTTGTGCATGACGTAGAGAAACGAAGACACGTCAAGTTTTCACATAGTTTAACTTGAGACATCTCGTCTGTAACCTTTACTCTATATTTTCTTTCCCTCTTTCTTTCTCTCCTTCTCTTTGTCTTTGTCTCTCTTTCTCTCTCTCTCTTTCTCTCTCTCTCTCTCTCTCTTTCTTTCTCTGTCTGTCTCCGTCCCCGTCGCCATCTTTTTTCTTTCTATTCCTTTTCTCCTACAAAAGTAGAAATTTCTTTTTCTTGGGTTAGCGCACATATACGTACTTACAGTTTCTCCTGTCGCATTCTCGGTCTTGGCCAATAGTCGAGCGAGCTGACGGATGTCGCAAGCTCGTAATTTCCATGCTTTTCTGGCGTATTACCAACTTTCAACGAGTACTTTGCGTTCTCCAAGAGATAACACAAAGAGGGTGGCGTGCTATGAGGATAAAAGAGAAAGACGGACAAACAGACAGACTGACAGACAGACAGACAGACAGACAGACAGACAGACAGACAGACAGACAGTCAGAGAAAGAGAGAGAGAGAAAGAGAGAGAAAGAGCAAAAAAAGAGAAAGAGAAAGAGAGAGATATATATATAGAGAGAGAGAGAGAAAAAGAGACAGAAAGAAAAATAACGAAAAAAGAAAAAGAAACAGAGAGAAATAGAGATACATGAAAGGGGTATATAAAAGAACAAACAACTGAGAGCAATTATACGAAGGAAATAGGAAGGAATTTGACGTTAGTGAGAGAAGAGTGTCGCAGAATGTTGAAAGAGAGGGGATATATGTACCTGCAGAACCGTATAAATTCGCATATAACGAATCAACTACGAAGGATAAGAATATTCGATCTTCGTCTATACGATACGATGTTCTTTCGATCGTAATATATTTTGTATATACATATATATATATACACACACACACATATATATATTTTTTCTGTCTCTCTCTCTCTCTCTCTCTCTCCGTCTATCTATCTATCTATCTATCCATCCATCCATCCATCCATCTACCTATCTCTCTTTATCAAATACATTCGATCGTGATATCGTAGGTTATATAGACGTTGTTTGAATTTTAATTAACGTGTCATCGGATTTTAATTATCGTTACGTTAGCTATGCGCATACATCGGAATCGAACGATCACCATTTAAAGCCGAGAAGTTACGAGATTCGTGTGGTAACGAAAGGTCACTCGGCCGTTAACGAACTAAATATTCACACTGTGAAACGTATTCCTTTCTTGTCTTTTTTTCTCCTTTCTTTTTCTTTCTTTCTTTCTTCCTTTTTTTTCTTTTTCTTTTCTTCTGTTTTTTTTTTTTTTTTTTTGATTTTACGTCTTCTTCCCTTGCATGCTTTATTCGACGAATTCTTCTTTTCTTCTTCCTTTTCTTTTCTTTTTTCTTTTTTTTTTTTTTTTTGGCGATAGACAAATATCGATCGTATTTCGTTATTGCGTTTATCGTCATGACGATATTCAGTCGACGATATTCGTATTCTTTTTTTATTTATCTATCGATTCATTTATTTTTTTATGCTTTTTCTTTCCATCCAAACGAATTCGAAGAGAGCATATATATATATATATATATATATATATATATATATATATTACTTTTTTTTTCTTTTCGTCGTCGTTTTCATTTTGGATTTGGTGGTTGAGCCATTTTTTTTTTTTTTTTTACAAATATATATATATGTATATGTATATTTTTTATATCGTACAATACATGGACATTTGCGATTCTCGTTGATTCAAATTTTTGCCTTTGTAAAAACTATCGTAAACTCGTCCCAGCTTTCTCAAATTTTAAGGATGAATCCTAAGAAAGTCGTAGAAGTACGTGGGAATTTACGGTAGAGTGAATCGAAAAGTGTGTCCGGTTTTCCTCTCAAGGTTCCTCGAGTATCTTTCAAAGCAAAATGTGCAATCCTTTTGTAGAGGGTCCGTCGAATGTCCTGTCTACGTAGGTTTGGAGAGCCATCAAGACGACAAAAGAGAGCATTCGAGGGACTCGTTTTACGATTCTGAATCGAGAAACTATACGTAGGTCCGAATCGAATTGACGGGAATAAAATTTCGAGAAGGAGATAAAACTGAAAGAAATAACGACGTATGACGTTTCCTCTAATCATTTTCATCAGTTTCGAGTGCGAAGGATATAACGATCTCTCTATTTTATTTTTCCTTTTTATTCTTTTTTTGTCTTGTTTTTGTTTTCGTCTCTTTTTTTTCTTTCTCGTTTTAGATACTTCGATCATCATACGAACCGTATATCAAAATTAACACTTGAAGGACCATGTTTTTCAAACCATTCGATCGGTCGTATTTCACGCGTTTTTTTTCCTTTTCCTTTTTTTTTTTTTTTTTTCTATTTGTTTTTTCTTTTTTTTTTATATATGCACTACAACGAACGAGCGATGTATAATACATATGTAAAAAAAAGAAAAAGAAAATAAATAAAAAAAAAAAAAAAATTAAAAGAAATAAACGGATTAGAAAATATGAAAAAAGGAAGAAAATAAGGCGAATCCCATATAATATTAATTCGTTGATATTAATTAACAATCGAGAGAGAGAGAGAGAGAGAGGAGAGAGAGAATAGTGCCAAAGTTCATTACTTCTTTTAATTTGTAAAAGTCGATTTAATGATTCATTTAGATCATAAATTCGAAATATTATTCTCGATAGATGTTGATTTTTTTATTTCTTTTCTTTTTTTTTTTATCGTCGCCTGTCGATATATTCGATAAAAAAGGGTAAATAAAAATATATGAAGTTTTAATTCGTTTCAAAGCATAGCAAAGTAAACTAAAGTAAAGTAAAGTAAAGTAAAGTAAAGTAAAGTAAAGTAAAGTAAAGTAAAGTAAAGTAAAGTAAAGTAAAGTAAAGTAAAGTAAAGTAGAACTTGGGTAATACGTACGTGAACTCACGTGGGCACGTTGAAGAACTACGTGCAGTTTTGCGCTTACACGTGTCTAGAAGACGAAACTCGTCGTCCTCATCGTCGTCATCGTCGTCGTCGTCGTCGTCGTCGTCGTCGTCGGACGACTTTTCGTCTAACCACGCTAGGATGACATAAGGATCCTCAACGGTCAGGGAGAACAACTTGGGGTTGTTCTCACAACTGGTAACTTTGATGTCGTTGGAAAAGGAACGTTAATTAACCCTTTGAGAACGCGAACTTTTAACAGTACTGTTAACTCGACTTCACCAAAATTCATCGTAGCTGAACTAAGAAGGATACGTATGTATGTACGTACATACGTACGTATGTACGTATGTTTAACTTCTACGTGCAACAAGAAAATGACCAAACGTCGAGCGCTTAAAAAAAAAGAAAAAAAATTAATAAACGTGAAACTGTTAAAACTTGTATGGAAGTTGTTGAAAAATGTTGAAAGGGGTATTAAAGGTGTTAAAAAAAAAAAAAGAAAAAAAAAAAAAGAAAAAAGAATCAAAGAAGAAACGTTTCAAATTAATTCAAAGAATTAGAAAATTAATATTTTCTATCGTTTCTCCTTGCTTTAGTTAATCTCTTTTAGTTTCCTTTTATTCTTTTTCTCTTCTTAACTTTCTCTTCTTCTGTTTTTCTTTTTTTTTTTTTTTCTTTTTCCTTTTCATTTCGATCATTAGAGATAATTGGCGATACTTTGTTTCTGCTTAACTTCCGAGCAATATTCTCTCTGTCTATCCGTCTTTCTCTCTCTCTCTCTCTTTCTTTCTCTCACTCTTTCTTTCCCTCAGTCTCTCAGTTTATTTATACCATTTTCTCGTTAATCTTGCAAGCTTTGTCGAGCCAGATAAATCCAAAGATTTAAAGGATCTCCCTGGTACCTCGCGAGAATGGCGAATTCGTTTTATCGCACCTTTGCTAAATCCTCATCTAGGAAGATTTGAAGAGATTTCTGAAGAGATAGATAAGTTTTCCGAGCTAGATTCTCTAGGTAGTAGTTTCTCTCTTACTCTCTCTCTCTCTCTCTCTTTCTCTTTCTCTTTCTGTCTATTAACTTTGCGAGAAACCTAAGTAAATCAGTTACATTTTTCTTTCTCTTCTCGGTAAAATACATTTTCCCGGCAATGTTGACCCTTACTTTGAGAGAATAAACATTGTTCGAATAAGTCCGTTAAGCGAATATTACTCGTTTGGCTTTTGGTAAGTGATCCGTTAATTAATTCCTGTTTCAAATAGAGTTAGCTGGGTGGTCCAAAATTAAATCTCTCTTTCTTTCTTTCTCTTTTTCACCCTCTCTCTCTGTCTCTCTCTCTCTCTCTCTTTTTCTTCCTCTCTTTATAACGAAGTCTTTCCATAAAAATATTTTATTTCTCTCTCTCTCTCTCTCTCTCTCTCTCTCTCTCTCTCTCCCTCTCTCCCCCTCTTGTCTATAAAAATAAAAAGAGAAGAAAATTTCAGCTTTTCCAAACAGCAGCAGCAGCAGCAGCAGCAGCAGCAGCAGCAGCAGCAGCAGCAGCAGCAGCAGCAGCAGTAGTAGTAGTAGTAGTAGTAGTAGTAATAGTAGTAGTAGTAAAAGGGTTGGGGGAGGGGTTCGACGTTGGCGCATCTGTGGGTAAAACACGCGCAAAAAACTTACTCTTTTAAAAAGCGATTTTCTTCTACTTCCGTTTTCCATTTTTTTTCTTGTTTTTTATTTTTCCACTTTTTTGTTTTCTTTTTATTTATTTACTTATTTCTTATTTATTTCTCCCTTGTATTTTTTTCTCCCTCCTTACTCATTTTAGCGACCCTGAAAAAGGATAGATAGGGAGAAAGAAAGAGAGAGAGAGAGAGTGAGAAAGAGAGATAGATAGATAGAGAGAGAGAGAGAGAGAGAGAGAGAGAGAGAGAGAGAGAGAGAGAGAGATTACCTTTAACAGCTTACAATTAGACGATGGAAAGTTGGTCTTTTCTTGACGGGTGGGGTTAGAGGTGGAAACAGGAATGGGGATGGGGATGAAGATGGGAGTGAAGGTAGGGGGTGGGACACTCTCGCGTCCGTTAATTACATCGAGTGTTCTTCGCTTCTGAGAGGAAGAGTACCGCGAGAAACTTTCTCTCGATTGCCCTTTTGCTACGCTAGTTATGTACCTATTACGTACGGCAACGCTTTTTAATGCCTTCTCTTTTCCTTTCCTTTCTTTTCTTTTCTTTTCTTTTCTTTTCTTTTTATTTATTTATTTATTTATGTACTTATTTATTTATTTGTTTTTTTTTTCTTCTTTGAAATAAAGCGATAATAAAAGGAAGATTTCGTTAATGCCTGAGAATCGATTCGATCTTTCTTTTCCTTTTTTATTTATTCTTCTTTTTTATTTATTTATTTTTCCTTTATTTTCATTTTCTTCTTTTTTCTTTCGCCCTTTCGTTCGTTTCGTTTCGCTGCCTCGTTTCGTTTCGTTTCGTTTCGTTTCGTTTCGTTTTCGTACTCTTTTGCACTCCGTATTTTTTTTTTCTTTTTTTTTGCTTTCTTTTCTATTTCCTTTCTTTAATCTTTTTTTTTTTTGTTTTCTTTTTCTTTGTTTCTTCTTTCGTTCTCGCGAAAGAAGTACGTCGCTAAACTCCCGACTAGACTTTTTTTTTCAATGGCTCTTACGTAAAACATCAAGGGCAAAAATTGCGATGTAAGTATGTAACTTCTCCGTGTCGACGTTATTTACTCACGGTAAAGGCACGCGTTTTTTAATTGCTGATAAATTATTGAATCTAACGCATCACCGATTTCACTTATTAAACGTTGATTATCTCTGTTTTAGAAAAAGATTCTTTTTCTTTTTTTTTTTTTCTTTTCTTTCCAACTTATAAAACCTTCGTTTTCTATTATCTTATCAATTCGTTTAACTCGTTAGCTAATTTGTTTTTACGACTTTTCAAAAAATACATACGTACATACATATATATATTATATATATAATATGATATATATGTATATATATCGATATTTTAATAAAAGATATGAAAATTATATATATAATATTATATATATATATATATATATATATATATCGAGATCATCATCATCCCAATTTTCATCTTTTGTGAAAATGTCGATTTCCTTTACAATTCTGATCCTACGACGGTTCGACCGTTGATTAATATCATGATCGATTAATCGTTAATGCCAAAACAATGAGTCATACAGAGCGTAATGAGATCGTGTTTTCCATTAGAACGAACCCGTCCGTCCGTCCGTCCGATTTTTAAATTCCTATATCGTCGATTTGATATACGCATAGGTACACGTTTTCTCGTTCTCGGTATTTCCAGTGGTTGTTATATTCGATGATCAAGGCTCTGTAAAATTCGATCGATGATTACGTTTCTCGTTAACTCTCTCTCTCTCCCTCTTTCTCTCTCTCTCTCTTTCTCTCTCTTTTACGAGCGAACGAGCGACCGATCGGCTCTACACTGATGCGTTTGTCAATTAATTTCATTCATTATTCAACTTTGTCATTACGCAATACGACGAACTCCGACGAGGAACGTTTAGAGCCGGCTAATAATAATGAATTATTATTTAATTTTATACAACGTGTGCGGTAGCTTCATACGATTTTTAAAATCGTTTATTATACTTCGTTTTTTTCCTTTTCCTTTTCTTTTCCTTTTCTCTTTTCTCCTTTTTTTTTTCTCTCTACGCGCGTAACAATATAGGAGATCAATTTTATTGGATATTATAATAGAATCGAGGAGAATCGAGATAGTATCAGGACCAATAGAAATAATTTTGATCGATATTTTTCGACATATCGATAAAGATTTATCTAGATTTCCTTCTCTATTCCCACCCTATCATCTCCACCCTATTCTACCCTCAACCGTCACGTTCGAAACGTTCGAGATATTTTCTAGATCGATAAGAAGAAAAAAAAAAAAAAAAAAAAAGAAACAAAAATGAATAAAAAAAGAGAAAACAGAAATGTGATAACGTTCGTTCTTTTGAGAAGATGATTTCTTTAGGAGAAAATAATAGGAGGTATACGATGGATATATACCTATATATTTCCAAAAGGATTTCTTTTTACTTCTTAGGGTTCGATGGAGTTCAAACGAGATTCTTTTAATGGGTCAACGCGATACTTTGTGCCGCGGTGGTTCTATCGTTTTTTCTTTTTTTTTTTTTTTTTTTTCTTTTCCATTTATTTATCACAGTTTCTCTCTTTTATTTTGTTTTGTTCGAAAATCGTTACAAATAAATATATAAATTATTACGAATAGAAAATATTATGTTAGTGATATATAACGTGTTCCATTGTGATCATTTGCAATAATATTATATACATACATACATACATACATACATACATATATATATATATATATACGTGTGTGTATATATGTATATAGTGTCTTAAAAATGTTTACCAGAATTATTGTCAGAACTATTAATTTTGATCGAAAAATATCGGGACAGATTAATTTTGTTTTCGTCGGGTACAGTTCCTTGTCATAAATTGACTCACTTTTATTTGATTGATCCACCTCTATTTGACCTTTCTATTACAAGGATAAGAAAAAGAGGGTATGACAGCTATTTCAAAAGTCATAAATGGCAATGGAAATGAAGTGGCATTTAATTTGAACGATCTTCTTTTTACTCCTTTTACGATGATGATGTTATTTTCAATAATTTCGACGCGATAATTTTCGAAACAAAAAAGAAGAAAAAGAGAAAAATAGGTTTGGAATTTTTACACCTATGAACAAATAAGAAACGTATCTAAATCGACGATAAAAATAATTTTTATATTTTCAAAATATATTTTCATGAAAATTACTTTGTATCTCTTTGTATCAACCTGTTCGATAAAAATCATAACACCATTGACTCTTTTTATATTTAATTATTTAATATCGTTAAGTTAATCCAAGGATGTAAAGTTAATCGGGCCAGTAAGGTGCATTAGCGGATCATTAATCCTAGCACGATGCTAACGGTGTTCCCAAGGAATCGTCGGAAATCGTTATTCACGAATGTGGGTCACCGATTCGGCTTCCACATTACTCCTTTTTCCTTCTATCGTCGTTCCTCTTACTTCTTACTTCTTTTTCTTTCTCTCTTTTTTTTTTTTTTCTTACTCCTTCTCTCTCTAATCCTTCTCTCTATCGATCATCCGTGTCTTTTTCGGAACTACTAGCTTCTTTCGTTTTCCGACTTTTTTTTCTTTTTTCTTTTATATATATATATGTATAAATAAAAAAAAATATATATATATATGCAGAAAGAGTACATTCACATTGAGAGATTTCATTTAATAGAATATTTAAGTATATCATATCAACTTTTATCAGAGGAACATTTAATTTATTCGTAATATCTAAATACTTCCTTGATATCGCAGAAAGCTTTAATTTGTTTCTCTTATCTTTTTCGTTTGTTCGACTTTGATTTTAGTCTAGCAGTACTCTTTAATCTCCCAATCCTCCTTCGTCTCTACTTTCTTACATCACGTTCAAACTTTCGAACAACATTTCGAAAATTCGAAGATAAAATGGAAATTTCCTCGAGACACGTTCACCTTTTATATAGATAGTTATAAGTGGATGAAATCGAAGCGATTGTACGGTTGCCAATGCTTTCTGGCATTGTTCGCGAGTCTTCGATTTTTAGGGTCGATCAAAGTTCGCCAGTTGAGAGAGACAGAGAGAGAGAGAGACAGAGAGAGATAGATAGAGAAAAAAAAAACAGAGAAAGAAAGAGAGAAAGAGAGAGAGAGAGAGAGAGAGAGAGAGAAGGAATAAAGAAAGAGGTAGAAAGGAAATTGTGCTGAAAAGAGATTGCAAAAAAGAAAAAAGGAAAGAAAAAAGAGAGAGAGAGAGAGAGAGAGAGAGAGAGAGAGAGAGAGAGAGAGAGAGAAAAGGGAAAAGTTTTCATTCCTTTCGTGGGAATGGAAATGACCTCGCCTTTGGGTTCGTTGAATTTTAAGATAACTTAACCGATGATCGTTTTTCGAAGGTATAGAAATAAAATTGTGAAAAAAATTCGGGGTAGACGTATAAGAGGTGGAAGAAACTTTTTGAAGTCGCGATAAAAATAATATTTTTTAAAAGTATTCTGTACCCATTGAAGATTCACGAAGATATCTGTGAAAAAAAGGAGAGAAGAGAACGAGGAAAGAGCGAGAGAAAGGAGAATATTTTTAATTGATTCATTTTATATAAATATTTCATGAATTTAAACGGTTGTAAGCGATATTAATGATTTAAGTTGACTATAAAAATCAAGTAACATCGTCGATCACCTCGGTCCCATTAATTACTTTTATAATTAACGAATCACTTTGGTAGGTAGGTAGATATAGTTAAGTAGGTATACTGAGTGTTTCAAAAAATAAATCACCGAACTTTTAAGAGTTCATTCATTATTCTGTTCGCTGTAAGTATAAAAGAAGAAGAAGAAAGAAAGAAAGAAAGAAAGAAAGAAAGAAAGAAGGAAGGAAGGGAAAACGTCATATAAACACGACTTCATAAACGCTTTCTTTCCGAGTTATGAACGTTCATTTATTTACATATATCGGGCATGCATTAATAATGTATTAATGCAAATATGGAAATCATTTTCCGAAGTTTCTTTAATGAAATGTTCGAACGATCTCTAAATGTTCTCTAAAGTTTGTTGTAAATAAAAAATGAGAATAAAAAAAAATAGAGAGAGAGAGAGAGAGAGAGAGAGAGAGAAGAAAGAAACGTTTTTAACTCGAAAAGAAAAAAAAAAAAACGTTTCCATTGACCGACGTTCGTATGACTTCTTTTTCTTCTATCTCTTTCTCTCTTCTTTTTTCTTCTTCTTTTCTTTTTCATCCATTATAGGGAGTAAAATATGCTCGTAAAGTTTGACGATTTATTTCTGAAATATCCCGTAGGTCTATAAAGGCAAACGAAAGATAGATAAAATAACGGGTGAGCGATCGGGGCGCTTTATTGTCTCATAGAACTTGATGGTGGTGGTGATGGTGGTAGCGATGGCGGTCACGCGAACGATAGAAAAAGTGTACTCCGTGTTACGTTAATACGGATCCTATCGAGATAGATTTTCATTTTATCTTTTTACCTTTATGTGTTTTGTGCGTGCGTGTGTTTTCTTTTTCTTTTGTTTTTTCTTTGTCGTTGTTATTGTTGTTGCCGTTGTTGTTATTATCGTAAATAAGAACGTTTACGCGCGTTCGATGACATTTTACTAATAAAATTATATTTTAGCCGAATGAGACGGAAGGAGGTCAGACTGTTGGACTAATTAACTTGGTTTGCTCGCAGATAGCACTAATGCGATTGCTAGTTCTACGAGCATGGGGGTTCCGGACGGGTAGGACCTGTACGAGAACAATCGAATTACTCTTACTCGTCCAGTAATTACTCTCGGCTCGTTATGTGGCTTAACTAACTTCCCGCGAAAAGAGAAAGAGAAAGAGAGCCGCCATTTTCGCGGTTGCGTGTAATTTCGGTAAAGTCGAAAATCCCCTTTAAAAAGGATCCTTCTTTTTTTCTTTCTTTCCCTTTTCTTTTTCTTTTTTCCAAACGAAAATGTCATCGAAGAAAAAGAAGAGAAAACAAGGCGAATAGAAATTGATATTATTTTCTTCTGGGATAATTTTCTTCGATATCTTCGCTCTTATCGGTTCGAATTTCTAAGCAATATTTACTTGGGATTACAAAATTTACTCGGCAATGATAAAACATTTTCCATTGTGTTTTTGTTGTGACTATTTTGTCGAAGAGAAAGTTCTTTCTTTCTTTTTCTTTTTTCCTTTTTTTTTTTTCTTTTTCTTGATACCTCGTACATATTACGAATCCTATAGAGTCGTTCTCTAATTTTCCGTATACCGTGTAACTCGAACTTTTTATATATTATTTCGAAATCAATTACCTCTTGCTTCGTCAGCTAAATTATCCTATGATCTTAACAATTTTACATCTTTCAATCAATTTGCTTGTCTCTCTCTTTTTCTTTCTTTTTCTTTATCTCATCTAAACTAGGATTGAAAAAGAATCATTCGTTCGTTCATTTCCGATTGAAGAGGCATCGGATGCTTCATCAGCTATAAATTATCTTTCAATTTAAACAAATCTTACATTTTCTTCGAACAAATCTTTCCCCTTCTATCCTACCCTTTTCTTTCTTTATCTCTCCTATGATCGAGAGATCGATCGATCAAAAAAATCATTCATCCACATTGTTCGTTCATCCACGATCGGTTAATGTTTCTCATTAGATAAAAAACCATCGTTTAATTTTAAAAGAAATTTTACATTTTCTAACCCTTCCCATCACCCACCCTCTCTTCTTTCTCTCTTCGTTCTTCTTTCTTTATCCATTCCACGATTGGGACATTGAAAAACGGAATTCAAAAAAATTACCATCGATCTCGTACCTGAACGCGTCGCGTTAAAACTCGCTTCTTTCAATTTTGTCCACGTACATGGCCTTTGCTCTTCTGGCATCATCTCGGTAAAAATATGCGATGGAACGGATTCATTAATTTAATTAAACGCCGAGGGAAGATGCAGAAGCAACGTTGCATTCTACCTATTACAGGGCTCCGGATGTTGCATAAAAAGGCACGCGTTTTAATTAAACTTTACACACGAACGCGTTCGACCACACGCGTCCACACACAATACACACACAATACACACACAATGCACACACACACACGCACTCACGCATACATAGGACATCAGAGAGAAGATGGAAAACGCGGTAACACAATGGGAATTCAACATACGTAATCTCGTATGACACTGGCTCGAGAAGGTTAACGACTTAATGATGTCTGCTTTTTCTTTATCTCTTTTTTTTTTTTTTTGCATTTTTTGGTAGCTTTTTATATGGTTGTTGTTTTTATTTCTATTTTCTTTTCTCTTCCTCCTTCGTCCACTCTACCTCCCCCTTCTCATCTCACCCCGTACCACCTACATCCTATCACATTCTTTATCACGATTTCCAAACTAGTCATCGACTAGTTCGTTTCTATAGACGAAATTCATTTTCGACATATTTGACATACTGATGAAAGCAACGAATGAAGTCAAACGTTTCGAACATGCAAACTATGCACACCCGAACTCGAAATTCGCATTGGTTTATAATGTCGTCGAGCAGAAATGACATTTATTAATGTTTCACTCGGCCACTGGTTATATGTATATGTACATATATATATATATATATATATATATATATATACATATATATAGGTAGTAAATTACTTTTTACTTCTGATATACATACTTTGCGATCAGATTGATACCTTGCTTCTTTATTTCTAATTTGTTTTCTTTTTTATAAAACATGTGTATATTTATTTCATTCAACTATTCATTCACAAAAGTCTAGAATGACGAATATAATTAATCGTTTATTGATAATTATCTGAACAAATTTATTATGAAAAATTATGTCAATAAGAGGAAGAGTGAGAGAGAAAGAGAAAGGGAGTGTGTTAGCAAAATGATAATAAAAATTAAAACGATAAATAATGATCGTTATAAGCGATAATAACAATGAAATGAAAGAGAAAGAGAAAGAAGGGAGGGGGGGGGAGAAAGAGAGAGAGAGAGAGAAAGAGAGAGAGAGAGAGAGAGAGAGAGAGAGAGAGAGAAAGAAAAAGTCTTGGAAGATGGGAGTGGTCTATCGATTCTCATGGGGTTCATTCGCCTTGATAAAAGGGGCCATCGGCAATGACCTGTGCAAGATAAGGTAGTGTCCAATTTCCACGGTAGCACAGTACCCGCGGCCATGTTACATTTAATACTGTCAACGAGCATGTAGTTGAAATATTACCTTGTAAAATATGAAACTGGCCGAGTTCCATCCCAACATTACCCCGCTTTACGTCACCGCAAAGAGAAATAGCTGCAATGTTCTTAGATTAAGAAGAAAGTGTCTATGGGGAAAACAGAGATGAGGGGGGAAGGGTCGGGATAAGAGAAAATAATTATATTTATTTCGTTGTTATTATACAATTGCATTTACGTTGCTATATTTCTAATATTGTTATGTAATAATTATATATCGTAACAATTATGACTAGTATACATCGATAGTATCACACGCACATATGTGTATGTGTATGTATAAATGTTCGATATATATATATATATATAAATGTTCGACGTACAAATAAATAATAATAAAAATCAGTGTATATAATTAATCTAAATAACTCATCAGCATAGTCAACGTGTTTCACACGGTCGAGAATAAACATATACGCATAAATACATACATACATGCAGAGACATACATATATACAGAATAATAGACTACGTACGTACACATAATTTACAAATAAGTAGAAATGTCGCATACTTTTGCAAATCTTCAAAATCTGCTAGTTTCGTTTCTCTCGTTTATATTCTTAACTTCTTTCAATTTTCCATTCATCAACTTATTCTGTATCTCCTGTAACGTTTTCCCTTTTGTTTCTGGTAGAAAAATGATCGTAACTGGTATGGCGGTAATCATTATTATCGAATACATCCAAAAAATATATTTTTTAGTTATTAGATCGACTAATATTTGATAAGTTCCAGCTGCTACGAGTGCAAATAAAGAAGCGAATATACTTGATATACTCGCAGCGACACATTTTATATTAGGTGGAAATATTTCTCCTACTACGGCACTTGGTACCGGAAGTAATCCCACGAAGGCGGCCATTTCAAACAATATTATACAAACTATCGGCAGCCATTGTATCATTTTTGGATCAACGTTCATATCTAAAAGTTGAAAGTGCGTTCCCAGACTGGACAGTGCTATTATAACCATTAAACAAGAGCAACACATGAGAATTTTTCTTCCGAACGTATCGATGAGTGTCATCGATATCAATGAGGCCATTATTCCAAATATAGTGACGATAATAACGATGAAGGACGGTTCGATAAAGTCAACTTGTGCCGATTTTAGGATAGTTTCCATATAAAATAGTATCGTATTGAGACCGCACATTTGTGTGTAAAAGAATAATGCGATGGTAACTAGCATCGCATTTCTTATCTGTGGTATTTTAAATTGTTTAAGCGCGACGAACGTAGACTCGTCGAACTGGTTGTAGAAATTTTTCAAGTTCGATAATTCTACATCGACGTTGGAATCTCTGTGATACCAAAGGATCGATTGTTTGGCTTTCTCGTCTTGATTTTTTTTCACCAAATGATGAGGAGTGTCCGGTAGCCAAATGAACAATATCGTAAGAATAATATTAAATATAAGATTAACGATGGCCGATATCCTGAAGGATAAATAACATGCCATGAGGAATATAAAGAGTGTCCCGCACGAAACGCCGGCCATGCCGACTGTCACCAAAGCACCACGTATATTCGAATCGGCGATTTCACCTAAATAGAGAGAAAAGCAAGAGTAACTAATCCCCATGGAAATACCACCGCAAATTCGTCCGAGATATAACCAAAAGATTCTGTCGGCTATTATCGTGAAGATCCAACAAAAGCTCATCGGTATGGTGCATATTAGTATCGACTTTCTGCTACCGAAAATATTCACGAATATAACGCCGATAATTGCGCCAAAAAGTCTTCCTAAATTAAGAAACGATACGATCAGTGATGCCTCTTTGACCGTTATCAGTATGAACGATTGACCGGTTAATAATCGTTCTATGTAGGGCGAGGACCATCCTGCTAATAATCCTATCTGCATTAACAGGAGACCTACTGTAAAGGGAAATAATAATAAGAAGAAACTTAACCAAAAGAAAAGAGTCAAAAATCTAAATCTCTCTAATATAATAAATTCTAATTTCTATTCTTTTTATCTCGCTCACCGCCAATACCACCGATCCATTGTGGCCAAGTCACCGTTCTCTTCGTCTCGGTTTCCTTTGTGCGCGTACCCATGTTCGTTTCAAATGTCAGATGTCGTCAGACCTCTTTTCTACTATTCCAGAGTCGATCGAGTAACCTACTGCGTCAGATTCTTCTGGTTAAAGAGTTTACATCCTCTCCTCGTATGATTTACTCGTATTAATTCGTTCCTTTTACTCTCGCCACTCCTTACCGCTATGCCCCACCCAACCAAAATTCTCCCTTACCACTTTTATCTCCCTCTCTCTCTCTTTCTCTCTGTCTCCCTCCCTCCCTTCCCTCGTTCAAACTCCAGATAAGATACATTTGTAACGGTAGAATTATTTTTTACCATGTAGAACGTCCGAACTACGTGAGAATATTTATAACGATTAATTAGTTTTCGTAAGATAATGATTATTTAATAATATCAATTATACGGGAACTCGCGTTTGGTCTGTCGTTTTAAATGATTTCCCAAATTACGAACATTATCGATACGTGATATAATGTTCGTTTAACAGGAAAATATAATATATTTCAAACTGACAAATTTCAAACGTGAATTTGAATTATTTATCATCTTATTATGTTAAGATATTGATCATAAGATATTAGATATGGTTATTTTGGCAAGTGAATGACAAGTATTACGTCGGTATAGGAAAGATAACCAAAAACGATAAGTGTTCCATGAAATATATCCATTTTCTATTTCATTTGAATAAAACGATGATGATTGTAATCGTTGGTATTAATGAGTCGAGATCACGTGAACCACGAGGTTCCACGAGGAGACGTGAATCACGAACGCGAATTTACTACTGTCGTGGATTACGACTTTGTACGAGCATGATGCTGTCGTCAGGATTGCATGCGACCTCAATATGTCCACCGACTCGATTGCAGTCAGTCGTTGTTATGGGATCAAACTGGTTTGATTTTTAATCAGTGATCGATAACAAATGTGAAAAAGAAAATATCTTACGCGTATGATAAAATAATATTTCTCTGAAGAGAGAAAGAGAGAGAGAGAGAGAGAGAGAGAGAGAGAGAGAGAGAGAGAAGACAAAGTTTTAGAGTGGTGAAATAAGGATAAAAAAATAGAAAGTTAAAAAAAAAAATTGAGGAGGAGAATCGAAGTAAAAGGGAGTGATACACGTTTGTGATTCACGTGTGTGCGTGTGTGTATTGTGTATATAAATATATATATTATATATAAATATATGTATATACATATGTGTACAGATGTATCTTTTTTGAACAGAAATATGTATTCGAAACGTTTTTGTAAATAGAAGAATCTTCGTTCGGAACGATTTTAAAATATGTTCTGTTGCAATTTTCAGAGATTAAATCGTGGATGTTGCAAAATTTGACCCGGAGAAATATCGAAACAAATGCGTTGTTTATTTCATACATCGTATAGTTAATGCAACATAAATTTGCGAGGAAATGTTTTTTTAATTTTCATTTTTCCCCCACCCCCCCTTCTTTTTTTGTCCTCTATTTCGTCTTTATTTCTTCGTCTTTATCAGCCTTCGTTTTTCTGTTTTTGTTTTGTTTTGTTTTGACGAGATAAAATATATTTATACTTCATAAAGAGCAATATCGTCTTCGAAAGTAATTGCGTTTTTGGTCGTCGGATCAAAGTCGATTAAAGATAAAAAAGAAAGAAAGAAAAAAAGAAAAAAGATAGAAGAAAAAGAAATTATTAAATCGATTAATATCGTTTTGCCTAAATGAGTTTGTTTAAGTGGCCGGATTATTCGACCGATTAATTGCGATAAGACACACGTGTATATTATTATAATTACACGTATCTAAAATTATTTCGTAACTATCGTTTATTCATATTTTTTTTTCGAATTTTCGAAGAAGAATACGATTGACTACCTTCGAATATATATATAACACATACACGTACATACATACATACATATATTTTTACTGTACGCAGTATAATAAAATGAAACATATTTACATATTCGCGAATGTAAAACATATATACAACCGAAGTTTTCAAATATTTCGATAGACATTCGCTTCTTTCTTTCTTTCTCGTTTTTTTGCTTTTCTCTTTTTATCCGATACATTCTCGATTTTGTCAATCTTCCTCGGTTTGACTTCTTCTGTCGGTATGTCTGTTTCTGTTCTTAAGTAAAACTTGGATTTCCTGTTTACACAAGAAAGTAATTTAACGTGGGAGGAGGATACAGAGAAGGGATAGATAAAGATAGAGATAGACGCAAGAACAGATGGAGAGATAGAGGGACAAATACACACACACACACACACACACACACACACACACACTGTATACATACTTTTAATGTTTTTCCTTTTGTCTCGGGTATGCAGAAAATCGTATAGAAAATGCATAATGTCGTTATACTCCCATAGATGAAGAAGACGTATGGCATTGTCAGTAGATCCACCAATGGTTGAAAAGTTTTAGTAGATATGAAAGCAAATAATGCTGATGTAAAACTACTGATAAAACCGGCTATGCTCTTCAAGGTGATTGGAAAGAGTTCCGACAGTAGGGTACTGGGTACGGAAGTTAGACCGAAGCAGATCATCATAAACATTATCATGGATATAACTGGTAGAGGTTGAAGCATTTCGGAATTGTAACCATGTGTTAACAGAAGAAAATGAGTTCCTATTGTCATCATACCGATACTTATGCTGCTACACGAGATGATAAGAAGCAATTTTCTACCATAACGATCGATTGCGTATATGCCCAGCCAACCATAAACGATTCCTGGAATTTATTCGAAACAATATTAAGAAAGAAAGAAAGAAAAAAAAAAAACAGAAGAAAAAGAGAAGAATTAACGTTTCTTTCGATCGAATAAAAATTATATATTAATAATATAGTAATAGTGATATGGGTAGTAATAGTAACACTAGTAATAATAAAAAAAAAAAGAAAAGTAGAAAAGTAGATTGAATAGTACCGATGGAGGTAACGATTATCACGACGGTCGACGGTGATATGAAGGTAACCTTGGCTTTGCGAATGATGATTTCCATGTAAAATACTATAGAATTGAGTCCACCGATTTGCATGAAAAAGAACAATGAGATGACGATTAAAAAAGCATTACGATTATTTGGTTCCGCCATTAGCTTGAATCTCTGGCGAAGAGTTGACACTCTCGTTTCCTCTATAAACATCTTGATTTCGTTCATTTCCTCCGTGACGTTTGATTTTCGATGATAAAAATGAATCGATTTAGCTGCATTCTCCGTGAAATTATATCGTATAAGGTAATACGGTGATTTCGGTAGACAGGGAAACGTCAAGAGGAAAATCGAAGTCAGCAGGAGGCTAATGACACCAAACCACTTGTTCGACATCTGGGGACCCATTATGTTTCCAATCACAGTGCCAATGGGTAGGCCATTAATCACTAGCCCGATTAAGGCACCTCGTATACGTGCTGTTGATATTTCGCCGATGAAAATGGGAAAACAAGTGAAGAACATGCCCATCGAAGCACCTATTGCGATGATGTAGAAAATAGGATTTATCGATTGGACGCGTTTGAGACTGTGTTTGTTTGGACTTATGAACTTACCGATGGTAAGTGAAAGGGAAGTGAGGAAAAGTGAGAGAAAAAACAAGAGAAAAGAAAAGAAAAGAAAAGAAAAGAAAAGAAACAAGAAAAAGAAATCATTTACCCGTAAGAATTCTAAACACATAAAACTCTACGGCCGTGGTGGCAAATATCATGCATATCCAACCGATCATCAAGGGCAATCCTGTGATGACGAGCGATACTTTGCTGCCGAAATAATCCAAGGTTAAGGAACCGCAAATAGCACCGAAGAGTCGTCCCATTGGTAAAAAAGAAGCTACCCAAGATGCCTCGTCTTTGGTTATGTGAATCTCCGTTTCCTTGTGCGTGAATTTTGCCAAATACGGCGACGTCCAGCCAGCCACAAGACCTAAGCTTACGGCCAGTACAGTCACTGCGATGAGGATTTGACATTTCTCTGTATCGAATTTAATTTTACCAACTACTTGGCGAATACATTTTTTTTTTTTTTTTTTTTTCACTACCACCTCCCCAAACTTTCAATTGCCTTTTTCTTCCTAACTAACCGCTGGCAGCTGTCAACCACTGAGGCCACAAGTCAAATGCATTCGTCGTACCATTTCCTCGTAACATTTTTCTGTTTCTTTCTTTCTTTCTTTTTTTTTTCACGTCTTTGTTTCTTCTCTTTTCTTTTTCTCTCTTTTTTTTTTCTTTCTTCTTCTTCTTTTATTATTATTATTTTTATTATTATTATTATTTTTATTTTTTATTTTTTTATTTATGATATTCTTTCAATCATCCGCAAGACGATACATTTTTTTACACGCTCGATTAATCTTCTTTGTATTTACATCGTCATTTGTCGCGTTTATATATATATATATATACATATATCTAACGAGAAATAGTAATGTTCTCAGTATATTTTTATTTTTTGTATTCTCCTCGAGTTGGCATTGACAATTTCAGATATCTATATCTTTTGTTTCATTCGTTATTAAACAAATAATGGATATCGATACAATTTATCGAAGAAACTTCAATTTGAGAAATCAAACTTCTTTCTTCTTCTTCTTCTTCTTCTTTTGCTTATTATATTTGTCCCTTGAAACGAACAAGTAGATTCTCTGTTTCAATCAACTCTCCTTGCGTCAGTCGAAGAAAAGTGTTTGCGTTCTATATGAGCCACGTCTTTTCATTCACGACGAGATTACTCTCTTATCTCTTCCATTCAAATACGTTACGTGTAACCATCTAAGTTACAAGAATTGCCACTTGTCCGTAAATAACATTTAAGACTTCGCGAAACGATCTTATTTCGTTTAACGAAGAAGATCGTCATGAAAATACGCGAAATCGTATTCGTTATCATTAAAAAAAAAATATATATATATATATATATAAAAATAAAACTCGCGAGGTACAGAATAAAAACCAAAAAAAAAAAAAGAAGAAAAAAAAATAATAATCCTTCGTTCTATCGATCCCTTTTTTCTTTTCTCTCTTCTTTTTTTTCTTCTTCTTATTCGCAATTAACCGTAAAAACGGAAAGAAAATCTATCATCGTTTTTCGGACGTAAAACAAAATGTTACGTATCTATCGGCCGTAGTTGAGACTAGTGATAAATTAACATCGATCTGTCATTGTCGTCGTTATTGTCGTCGTCGTCGTCGTCCTCGTCGTCGTCGTCGTCGTCGTCGTCGTTGTCGTCGTCGTATCTTATGGTTTGTACTCGATAATAAGCATGCCCTCGTCAAATTCAATTATACGATTCCCGAGGGCATGTAACCCAATTTGCACGTCATCAAGCCGACTATGAAACTAGTTCGAAGACCTCGGGTGTAAACTGACCACGTATATCAAATATTGAAGTTTCAGGATTGCGCTGGATTGTCCTGGGGGACGGCGAATAACTGTTCGAAGTTAAGAGAGAGAGAGAGAGAGAGAGAGAGAGAGAGAGAGAGAGAGAGAGAGAGAGAGAGAGAGAGAGAGAGAGAGAGAGAGAGAGAGAGAGAGAGAGAGAGAGACTGAAAGAGAATCTGTGCGTGGGTGCGTGAACGAAAATAAATTAAAAAAAAAAAAAAAGAAAAGAAAATTACAAAGAAAAATATATAGTAGAAATACTTTCGTCGGTCGTTCTATTTTCTCGACGAAGTCACGTTGCACTTTTGAAGTATTTTTCTAAGGATCTCGTGTATACGAGTATCGTAGAGTACGGAGAAGAAACTTCATCTTATTTATTTAGATTTATGCGATGGATCGTTCCTTTACTCGAACAGTGAGCCCCGTTACGAGACGTTTGCGATGGAATTAAACGATATTAAAGGATATGAAATAAAAATTCGCATGATCGCTTTCGAAGCATAAAAATTTCCGATGGTTACATGGTACGACGTTGAAAAGCTTTCTTTTTCTTTTTCTTTTCTTTTTTTTTTTTTTTTTTTTTTAGACTTTTCATCGGGCTTATCTCGTCTAACAATTTTGTTTTTACGTTTTTAAAGTAAAATGTGTATTTGCAAAAATGGGGAAACGTGAAAGAACATTTTATATATATGTGTGTGTGTGTGTGTGTGTGTGTGTGTGTGTGTGTATCTAGAAGTATTAAATAAAAATCGATTAATTTGTAAAACAAAACTGAAAGAAAAAAGATTCTTGATTCATCTTAGATCGTACATTGATCGATAAGAATTATTGTTAAAAAAAAAAAAAATATAGGAATTAGCGACATTTTTTCACGCCATTGTCATAATTAACAATGTTACAATGTTATACATTGAATCTCTCTATCTCTCTGTCTCCATTTAATTTTCGTTTCACTCGTTTTCGTTTATCCGATTAAATTTAAAAAGAAGATTCCTCATTCATATTACATCGAACATTGCTCGTTAAGAATTATTAAGAAACAAATTATCGATCGATATTTTTCTATGTGATCGTAACAATGATTTAATACTAAATATTGAATCACTTTCTTTCTTTCTTTCTCTCTCGTTTAATTTTTTTTCGTTCATCCGATTATGACATCCAGAAAGAAGATTTTTGATTCATTTCAAATGGAACATTGTTTATTAAAAATTATTAAGAAACAAAAAAAAAAAAACAAATTATCGAGCGTTATCTTTTTACGTGATTATAAATAAAAATGATGTACAATATAGCAAATATTGAATCTCTCTCTCTCTCTCTCTCTCTCTCTCTCTCTCTCTCTCTCTCTCTCTCTCTCTCTCTCTCTCTCTCTCTCTCTCTCTATACATACATACATAAATATATATATATTTTTTCTCTCTCTCTTTCTCTCTTTCTATCTCTCTTTCTTCGTTCATTTTATCGGTCTTTACACTCATACATTTATGCATTTCTCAAGTTCCATGAAGCAACGCTCGTAGTTTATGATGTCCCTTTGAGTGGGCGACTTGCCTTTCGCTTTAAACGACGGGCCACAAACGACGAAAAGAAGACACGCCGAATGCAGATGTGAAACGTTAAAGTGTCGGAAGCTTTAAAACCTTCTTCCACTCTCTTTTTCTCTTTCTCTCTCTCTTTCTCTCTCTCTCTCCCTTTCAAAGTTACATATAATACAAAGTTGTGTATGTATATACGTATTACTCTGTATGTGTTACTTCACTTTAGGCACTCGAAAGTAAAGGACGTGATCGCGTAGGGAATGGGTTTAACGAAGATGGTCCTACGAAGTTTTATTATCTTAGAGATATGAAAAAAAAAAAAAATAAATAAATAAATAAATAAATAAAGAAGAAGAAGAAAAAAAAAGAAAGAAAGAAAAAAAAGAGAAAACACATTGGATTTAAAGATTGCGATTAGAGCGAATCTTAAAAGAATTATTCTTCTTGATTGAACGATAAATTATTGTGCGATTTGAGTGACGAATAATATTTATTATTGTTGTTATTCATTTATTTCTTTACTTATTTATTTATCTTTATTTATATCCTTTTGTTTCTTCTTTTCTCTATCTCTCGTCTCTTCTTTCTCTTTCTCTTTTTCATTTTTATTTTCTTTTTTCTTTTTTCTCTTTCCTTGTTTCTCTTTCCTTTCATCTCCTTCTTATTATGTTTGTCCTTTTCATTTTCTGAAACGACAAAGAGTGTACAGTGTATTTACACGTTGCTGAGAAGAGAAGTACGCTCGAGAATGGTAGTTTCATTTTCGTCGCCCAAACTGTAAACTGTAAATAAAAAGGAAGAGTGTGTGTGTCGATGTGTATGTACGTGTGTATGTGTGTATGTAAGAAGGAGAGATTGTGGTTACAGAGACGGATTAAAGTCGATGTTAAGATCCTGCAGGTGAAGAATAAGACTGAAATACTTTCTCCTAGACTGAAATCTTCTATCTTCTTTCCCTCCCTCTCTCTCTCTCTCTCTTTCTTTCTGTCTCTCTCGTCGAGGTTTATTTCCTTTAAAATATATGCACCTAACCGAGAGGAGTTTCTTCAAGAAAAAGTAAATTTCACGTCTATCGTCTCGTTCATTCTCACGAGTCTGCTGTAAATATTCGAGAGATTTTCTTTTTTCTTTTTTCTTTTTCTCTCTCTCTTACTCTCTCTCTCTCTCTCTCTTTCTCTCTCTTTCTCTGTTTGTTTCTATCTTTTTTCTCTTTTCTTTCGTCTCCTTTCTCTCTTCTTTTTTTTAGATCCCTTTTTCCTTTTCAAACGCAAAGCGAGCATCCTCTCGTACCAGTTTGTATTTTGAGAAGAATGATTCGAATGTGTCCAATATCCTTTATCCATTATCTACATTATCCTATGGGGAATGTGTTTACAGAGAATCTTAATTACGGTGATATCGATTAAGTAAAGCTCTGTCGTGATTAATGGTTGAAAATGTTTGATCAGGAATCGTTTGCAAAGCTCGAAAGTGGTTACTATATTTTTCCCTCGGGCTAAAGCACAGAATTTTCTTCGGAATCGTCGAATAAAGAAATAAAAAGGAGGTAGAGAAAGAGATAGATAGGTAGATACATAGATAGTTAGGTAGATGGATAGAAAGAGAGAGAGAAATAGAGAGAGCGAGAGAGAGAGAGAGAGAGAGAGAGAGGTAGAGAAATGGAAAAGACGAAGGATACTCCAGATACTGAGTTATGGTATTCTCATGAGATAGAAAGAGATAGAAAAATAGATAAATAGAGAGAGAGAGAGAGAGAGAGAGAGAGAGAGAGAAAGAGAGAAAGAGAGAAAAACTGTACTTAGTCGAAACAGAAATAACAGCAATTAAGATCGAGACAAGTACTTAGTCGTATTTGTATGCAAGAAATAACAGGATCCCTAATGAGTAAAATCATTGTCAACATTTTCTTTTCTTTTCTTATCGGCTGATAATTTATTTCTTGCACATTTGTGTAATTCGTAATCGAACACGATGATATTTCTTTCTTTTTCTTTTTTTTTTTTTCTTTTTTCTTGTTATTTTTTATACTCGTTAAAAATTTTGTAAAATCAGTTGGTTCTTTCTTCTTTCGGATTTAACGACAACGTTTTAAGATTTGTATCAAATATTTAGATTACAGAGTAGATGGATCTTTCTTTCTCTATTTCTCTATTTCTCTATTTTTCTATTTCTCTCTCTCTCTCTCTCTCTCTCTCTTTCTCTTTCCCAAAATGTTATAAAAAATTTATTTTTACATCGCACTGCCGCGATTTAATTTCCGCCGACTTTATTTCTCCTATAAAAATCAACTTCTATCGTTATAGAGTTAAAACAATTATTTTTAAATTAAATTCGTATATCGTGAAAGATTCGAATAATTGATTTAAAATATATCGCGATATTCGTTAAATAAAATATTGTGAGAAATTTCGTGGTATTCGAATGTACGAGGACCGGCTCGATAAAAAAGTACGCTACTAACTGTCGGTAATTATTACGTCGCTCGTAATACAGATGGCAGACTAAATGGCGCCACTTGGAAAAGACGAATCCTTCTGATTGGTCCTTTCTACGCGCATTCTCCACGCGCAATTATTTCAAACCTGTTTGAAACACAATCCTCTTGTTGATTACATCCTGTAAATTACGTTTCGTGATTTCGCGGCAATCTTTCGTACTTCTCCGGATATAAAAGTGTCATCGTGTTCAAAGAAAGTTCTAATCCAAGAAAAAATTTATTGAGCTCGAGCGAGATGAGAGATAGAAAACGTCGAAGTGAGTTTGCGAAATTTCACGAATTTTTCATTTCGATCGTATACCAACTACTAACCTACTTTCTAGTTATATCGTGCTATTATTATTAAAACTGCGTTTATATTCGATACAATTTCACGTTTGTTCGATCGCCTAATCAAATAGTAATCGCGACTATTCCATCGGATTCTCTTGGCTTTTCTTTCTTTGTTTTTCCCTTTCACCTCTCTTCTTTCTTTCTTTCTTTTCTTTCTTTTTTTTTTTCCTTTTCTTTTCGTTAAGCTCGATACACACATCTCGGTTTTCAATCGTCGTTCCGATTGTTCGGTCACGAACGATCGAAACGTTTTATTTTCTTTCATTGCAAATGTTAAACGTCATTAACGGATTAACACGAATACCTCCATTATAAATTACATCTAATTTACCGTAATTGGGGGATCGAATTAAAAGTGTGTCTTCGTGAATCGGCCATTATCCTTTTTTTTTTTTTATAGCGATTTTTTTTCTCCTTTTTCCTTCTTTTCTTCCTTTCGTTTTTTTTCTTTTTTTTTCTTTTCTGTTATCAGAGATAGAGGATACGTTTCGAATTACCCACAACGATCGATGAAAATAAAAAGACGAAAAAAGATCGTATAGCATTGATGCTGAGTTACGAGGGAACGAATATCCGAACGGAAGCTTAGCGGAACATTGTGTGTCATTAAATCGCGCGAAACTTTTCGAACAAACGTCGAAATTCGGGGACGAGGAGTTCGTTGCGACGTAATCTGGACTGACTCGTTAGAACTTGTTCGGAGGTACTGTTTCGTTGTAATTCCCATGTCCGAGTTCGGTTCGGTCATTTTCTCATCTCCCGAATTACGTAACTTCTCCTATGTAGGTAGCAGTAACGGTAGTTGCTAGGCTATACGCGCAAAATACGCACGGTACGAGCTACGTACTATTTTTTCCTTTCTTTTTTTTTTCTCTTTATTTTATTTTATTTTTTTTTTTTTTTTTCGGGAAAATTTTTCTTCAGATTTAATTTCTTCGCGACGATCTCGTTCACGTCGTTATCGAAGAACAAAATTAAAAAATAAAAATAATTATTTACTTAAAAAAATGGAAGAAGAACGTACGATCTTGTTGATATCTTTTTTTTTTGTTTTGTTTTTATTGCTATCTTTTTCTTTCTTCTTCTTCTTCTTCTTCTTCTTCTTTTCTTTTTTTTTTTTTTTTATTTAAATAAAATATTTTATGCTCGTTCGTTCATTATCTCTAACTCATCCGTATTTTTCTTCCCTTCTTTCTTTTTCTATACTTTTTCTTTTTTAATCTGTATTTGAATGGAATTGAAGGGAAATAGGATATTACGAGATAAGTTATAGGTAGGTATTATACTTACTTAACAACCACCATCTAGAATATTCATAGATCTCAGAGTTCGTTCGTTAATCTATCTCGAGCTACTACGGGCTTTTAGAATCGAAATTCGAATAGAAATATATACTTCGGAATGGAAATTATTATTAATTTACTTACGAATGACGCGGTTAATTACTTGCCTTGAAAAGACATCTAGTGTCGTCTATGTCGATGAACGATTGTCGTAGAAATCAAAATATTAACACGTCGATGTAAATATAATTTCGGAGTACATCGCCGAGTACATAGTATCATCTCATACGGATATACGTAGTTGAAAATTCTTACAATTTACAATACATTATCTTCTACGCGAGTCGAATCAAATATTACATTTGTTTTATATTAATAATTTCAATTCAATAATTTACAAAATATATTAATAATTGAAACGCGTATCGTAAAACGAAGAACGACAGCGAACCTTAGTAATGTTATTTCGACGAATACAAAATGAAAACTAATGAACGACTTGCGTTGAAAAGATGTATCACCTATATCGGTAGACGATTGTCGTAGAAATGAAAATATAAACATGTCTATTTAGATCATCGTCGAAGTATAATTTCGGAGTACATCGCGTTATCGACGTAATATCTCATACGGATATACGTAATTGAAAATTCTTACAATTTACAATATATTATCTTCTACGCGAGTCGAATCAAATATTACATTTGTTTTATATCAATAATTTCAACGCGTATCGTAAAACGGAGAACGACAGCGAACTCAGTGTTGTTATTTCGACGAGTACAAAATGAAAACAAGTAATTAATCATTTGCGCCGAAAAGACGTATCGCTTATGTTTGTAAACGATTGTCGTAGAAATAAAAATATAAACACGTCGACTCCACACATCGACTTAGGTCATCGTCGGAGTACAATCTCAAAGGGTATCGCGTTATCGATGTAATATCTTATAAAGATGTACGTAATTGAAAATTCTTACAATTCGTAATAGATTATCTTCTACGCGAGTCCAATCAAATATTTACATTTATTTTATATTAATAATTTCAATCCGTATCGTAAAACTGAGAGCGACAGCGATCTTATTGATATTATTTCGACGAGTACAAAATGAATACTATTAATTCAAGTAAATAATGAAAGTAGTGATTTCGATCGCGATGAAATTGTTTTTTTTTTTTTTTTCCATTTCGGAAACGATACAGAATCATATCTAATGACGAGGAAGAAATTAGAAACGATTGTGATAATGACATTGATCTTATGTGTAAGAAATCGATATCTTTGAATGGCACTGAAAATAAAAACAGAATACGACCTTGTGGTATTACGCATACCAGACTGTTTTGAAATGTACTACGATGTAGAAAATCATTGATAAAAATAATATTAGTATTTATATCTGCGTAAAATTCTACCTGTAAGACTTTACGAATCTTTTCGTTTCAAGTGATGCATCATGGATATAATAATTGTCAGCGCAAGTGGTTAAACAACGTAACGTCAAATATCATTTTAGATTATTTGGTATCGAGATATTGATGTAACAAATTCGGCTCAATCGTGCGCGCGCGCATGACAGAAAGAGAGAGGGAGAGAGAGAGAGAGAGAGAGAGAGAGAGAGAGAGAGAGAGAGAGAGAGAGAGAGGGGGAGAGGGAGAGGGAGAGAATATATTGACGCAATTAATCAGTATTGTATCTATAAATTTGATTGAATCGAATTTGTCCGTGCATGTTTGTGTATAAGAAAAGTAAAAAGGATTTATATATCATATTTTACACACACATATATATATATATGTATATATGTGTGTGTGTGTGTATAGAAAATATATATATATAAAAATATATATGAAATAAATAAACTTTATATAGCGATATATGTATATATATATCCAATTAAAGTATAAATACATATATATGTATACATATAAAAATATATATATATATGTATGTATGTATATATATATATATATGTATATATATATATATTGACACACACACTACATATATATAAATATGTATATATGTATATGTATATATGTATATTTTTCTTTTGCTCTTTTTTCTCTTTAAACGATTTTAAATGCGTATGAAAGAAAAAGGAAGAAAAAAAGAAAAAGGAAAAGAATAAAAAATAAATAAAAACGAAATAGTCGAATGGTCGATAAACTTTATTAGATTTCTTTTTTTAATCGAGTTTCTAAAACGTTGGCACTTCTGGTAATAATTATTCATGGTACCCAAGAGTCGACACACTTATCATCACCTATCTCTGTTGAAAACTCGGCATAGAGCCAAACGGGAGAGTACCTACCTATCTTCGAATGAAAAAGAAGAAGCACCCAGGCATCGTTTTATTCGGTCGTTTAGCAGAAAGCGAGAAAGAGCCTGACGTTGATCGAATGCGAATACTGATTTAAAGATTTGCATGTATAACATATTCGAACTTCTCCTAACTTTCTCGTTTCTTATAGCCTTCATTATGGATGGGATTTTCTTTCCTTCCTTCATCTAAATTTTCAGATCAAGAACTTCGGCGTTATCGGACCACATTTTATTTCTTCTGTTTATCTTTTATCATAACTGTAATATTTTCGTCGGTTTGTTTAGTTAATCATTTAATATCGTCAAAATTTCGAAGAAAATTATATTATCCAATAAAAGGATTTTGTTGAATTACATTTTTAATTAAAATTATGCATATTTCAATGTCATACCGTAAATTAACGATAAACAGAAAGGGTACTCGCAATGATCGATTTTTTTTTTAATTTGTCTTTTTTTCTGTTCGTTCCGTTCTTTTTTTTTTTTTTTTTTTCTGGAATGAAAATAATTTTTCACTGAAATACCGACGATCACTGGAAACTACTGCAATACTACTGCAACTCCATCGAAAAGCTCTTTCTCTTTTTATTTCTATCTCTCTTTGTAATCAGTGCCACGGATAATACGACGATTTTTGACGTTTGCTTGTTGACGCACGTTTATAAAATCGCACGAAAATAAAAGGAGGAAAGAAAGAAGAAAAGAAAAAAAAAAACAATCTTCACCAGCTACAATCGCGTTTCGTGGGAGATTTCATCTTTATTGGCTTCCTACATTTTCTTTTTCTTTCTTTTTCTCATCTTCTTTTTTTCTTTTCTTTTCTTTTCTTTTCTTTCCTCGTAAAACAACTTGTACGAAGTTTCGTAAAATGTATCTTTCGTTGAATGCGCGTACGTTTTAAAATTTGCAAGGAACAGCTAAGGATTATTAAATTCATTAAATTTTTATTGACACTAAGAACGTGGAAGTATGTAAATTTTTCGAAAGAGCAGAATGATATTTTTCTTTTTGTTTCTCGCGAAACAATTTCTACTAAGATTTTTAAAATATATCCTTCGTTGAGTAACGATGAGCGTTCGTTAAAAATTTTCTCTGCGCGAATAATGCTTTTTGGTATATTCATTAAATTTCTGCCGACAGACGTTTGCACAAAAGTATGTGAATTTGCGAAGGAACGAAAAGATTTCTCTCTCTCTCTCTCTTTATTTCTTCTTCTTCTTTTTTTTCCTTTCTCGAAAACAATCTGCACTCAGTTTCTTATGATTTATCCTTCGTTGAGTAAAACGATAAACGTGCGTTTAAAATTTTCACTACGCCAAATAATGCTCATTAAACTCGTTTAAATTTCTGCTGAACCAAACGCAACACAAAAAAAAATATGTGTATGAATTTGCGAAGGAACTGAATGACATTTTTTTTTTATTTATTATTTATTATTCATTAAAAAAAAGAAGCTTTTATTCGGTTTCTTAAAATTTATCTTTCGTTGAATGCGCGTTCGTTTAAAATTTGCCATAACCAACTACAAATCTCATTAAACTCGTGAAATCTTTCTTGATAGAAGAAACAACGTTGAAATATTTGATTACATGTATATATAAATACGTGAAGAGAGGAAGAAAACGATTTTTATTTATTACATTTCATTCTTTTTTTTTTCTCTCTTTTTTTTTTTTTTTTTTTTTTTTATAGCAAAACAATTTTCACTGAGTAACTTGAAACGTATCCATCGTCGAGTAATGATGTGATCGTTCGTTAAATATTTGCAATATACAAATAAGGCTTATTAAACTCATTTAAATTTCTGTTGACACGCGCAACGAACGAATACATGAATTTGTGAAGGAACTTGGAATGTTTTTTTTTTTTTTTTTTTCTTTCTTAATTTTTCCTCTAATAAGAAAACTTCGACAATTTTCCTAAGAGAGAAGAGGAGAGAGAAAGAAAGAGAGAGAGAGAGAGAGAGAGAGAGAAAGAGAGAGAGAGAGAGAAAGAAGAAGAGAGGGAGAAAGAGAGAGAGAGAAAGAGAGAAAGAGAGGAAGAATAGGGATAGAGAGAGAGAGAGAGAGAGAGAGAAATGGTTGTGCAGGTGTACGAGAGGGAAAGGGAAAGGAGGCCGCGAAAGGGACACGGGGGTGAGTCGACGGTAGTGGGGAAAAGGGAGGAGGGAAGGTTTCCGGGGTGGTAAAGGGGCGATTCCGTGCCAGTCGGCGGTCCGAAGCCGCTCGGTACGGGCGTCATATTCGCGCGATCCCGCGATGCTTATTCATTATCTTTTATATCTACGATATCTACAAGGAATATGAAGGAAGAAGAAATAATAACAACAATAGCAACAAATCATTAGTATTTATTTATTTATTTATTTATTTTTTTTTTAAGAAGGAAATTGCCATAATCGCGAACGAAAGGTTTTCTTATCTCTGATATAAAGTTTGTCCATTGATTTTATTTCGAGGTTTATTCGAACGTGGATGTTAAGTTTTCTTTTCTCTCGAAATGTTTTGTCGCGTCCCTTTTTCGAGTTCAAATTTTACGTAACGAGGATGAAGGCCAGAATGAAGGACGTGAAGAATGTTCGAGTTAATGAAGAATTATAGTGTCAAAGAGAGAGAGAGAGAGAGAGAGAGAGAGAGAGAGAGAGAGAGAGAGAGAGAGAGAGAGAGAGAGAGAGAGAGAGAGAGAGAGAGAGAAAGAAAAGATAAAAAAAAAAGAGATTATAATGTTACTCGAGTAATAGTAATAACAATAAAATAAAGAAAGAAAGAACGAAAGAAAAATTTCGACGTGAAATTGTTTCTTTACAGTTGATCGTGCGTGTTAGTTATATCGAAGTGTATCGAGAACGATGTGTATCGACTCGTCGATACGCTTTCGAAAAGTTTGAGAAAGAAAGTGACCAACTTCGTTGTCGTTGTCGTTGTCGTTGTCGTCTTGTGTGGTAAAATAGAGTGGGTTGTAAGGGCGCGAGTATGATGGGGAATGAGAAAGGGAAGGAAGGTGATATCCTACATTAAACGCTTTTAATCATTAACTTCGTCGGGTTGAGAGCTAAAAGCTCCCACCAGGAATTACGGTATAAAATAGTAGTTTCCCTGAAAAGCTGAATTCGAGTTCCTAGAGAAAGAGGGAGGGAGAGAGAGAGAGAGAGAGAGAGAGAGAGAGAGAGAGAGAGAGAGAGAGAAATAAGATAAATAGAATACTTCGATACGTGCTCCACACGATGGACCACGAAGCTTTTCGCGTGAAAAGTTCTTTCTCTTGTAGTGATATCACGAATATATATATATGTATATATTATATATATATATATATATATTATATATATTATATATGTATTCTATTTATATTATGCTTATGTGTGTGACGTGTGTGTGTGTATTATGTAACGCGAGACGGATAATAATTAACGGACTTTCGAATAATTAGGGGAAAATTTTAAAGCCCTTCTAACGTTTAATAATTATTCCACCGAGCTTACTCTCTAATTACTTACTTAACTCGCAATTATAATTTCTCTTTAAATGATATTATTGTGAAGCCAATGTATTTCTTGGTCCTTCTCTTTTTCTTACCTTTTTTGTATTTTCCTTTTCTATTTATTTATTTATTTATTTCTTTTTTTTTTTTTTTTTTTTTTTTTGGTACGATCTTCTTCGATAGATCGATGTCATTATTTTGGCAAACGAACGATATAACGATCTATGTATTATTTGGGATAATTAAAATTCATTGATTACCTATGAAATAATGCAGTTAATGTGGACGTTTCTCTCTCTTTCTCTCTCTTTCTCTATCTATCTCTATCTCTATCTCATGAGCCAATTTTCAATACGTCCGATAGAAAATTTATGTAGACATGGGAGACCGGGAACGTGTAATTTAAAAATGTTTTCAACGATATTTATATTAACCGAGCAAATTTAACGTATACTTGTACGATCGTTCAACGTGATACGTTAATAATTAATTCTTTTTATATTTTCTTTATTTTAATACATATATATATATATATATATATATATATATATATATTTTTAACTGAACTTTTAAATTCGAACGATATTATATCGAAGTATCTGATCTCTTATGGGCCAATTTTTTATTTCTTTTTTTATACGTTATATCTATACGCACATAAGTCATATATATATTCAAATTAGATATACTTAAAAATGAATATTAAAAAAAAAAAAAAAGAAAAAAGAAAGAAATACTAAGAAAAAGAACATTTATGAGGATAAAGAAAAAGAAGAAGAAGAAGAAGAAGAATAAAAGAAAACATTTTTGTAATCCACCAATTGATCAACGTAACTTCAATATTTAATATCGTATAAATAGGTAACGATAGAGCAATAGACAGAATGGTGCCGATGTATTTTACGTACGTATGTACGTACGTACAAATTGTAATAATAATTTTAATGAGAACGAACACTTCCTCCTATGTAATTACGTATGATTTTCTTCGAATCGTGAATGAACGGGATCCCTTATGATCGTACGCATTTCGCTTCATTCGTAACGACGACGAAAACGACGACTTCGACGACAATCATTAACGACGTTCATTATATTATATATATATATATATATATATTTGTGTGTGTGTATGTGTGAATGTAGATATACATATACACACACATATATATATATGTATATATAATACTAGTTTCCAAAACGATGTTGATCGTTCGTTGGTTATTAATCGACTTGTTAGTCGTAATTAATGCAAACGATTAAATACCGTATCCTTCTTTTTCTATTTCTGACTCACTTACTCACTCAATCGTTCTTTCTCTTTCTCTTTCCCTTTCTCTTTAGTTCCATCGACTTTTGTATGTAGGATGAAAAACGAATCGTTTCGTTAGCCCGTAAATTCGCTGATCGAAGCTCGATCGAGATAACGCGAGTCTCGTTCGTTCGCTCGTTCGCTCGTTCGTTCGTTCGTTCGTTCGTTCGTTCGTTCGTTCGTTCGAAAATTCGAAAATTCGAGTTAC
>NC_057685.1:1460830-1470830 GCF_014466175.1 Vespula pensylvanica | reverse complement strand
TTTCTCTTAACAAATTTCAAATGACACACGACGTACGAATACGAAACGAATATTTTTTCGTTTTTCGAACGAATTATCCTGTCGTTGAATTAATGACACGCCAATTACGAGAATACTACGTAATCATCGAACAATAATATATCATAAATATATGCGATGTAAATAATCGTAATACGGAATATGTAGGCTGAATATCGAAAACTTTGTCATAATCAATTTATTCGATATTAATCGTTTAATAATCCATTTTTCGGATTGATCCGAAAGATTCGCAGGCGTTAAGCTTTATTTCGCTGTTCATAGGATAGAAAAGGAAGAGAGAAATGAGATGAGAGGATGATCGAGTAGTAGGAATAGGATGATAGTAGGAGAATGCAATCGAGGAGAGAGGAGGGTGGAGAGGGTGGGAGAAGGAGTGGTACAAACGACGAAGGTAGGTTTTTGGTAGGGACAGAGATAAATATAGAGGAAATAGACTGGGAGGAATTTCAAACGTTGATTAGCGAACCGATCAGAGAACGTAACTGTGAATGGAACGAAAATTGGTTAGTTAGGATGACGGTTTTGCACGTCGTATCGTAAGCGATGGTGATTGGGACGCGCTCGTTAAAGCTTGTTCTTAGGGTACCCTCTGATCGGGTAAGAGAACAAGAGACCAACCCTACTACTACTGGTTGCCGTACTAACGCCTCGGGATTATCGTGGTTTCGCGTTACGGTCCAACAGTACTACCACCTACCAACCTACCTACCTACCTACCTACCTACCTACCTACCTACCTACCTACCTACCTACCTATCTACCTACGTATCTAGTTATATACATACGAAAAGCTTGGAACGTATTATATCGGTGTCCCTGCGCTGCTGGGTCATTCTAACTGTCCTGAACAGAAAAGAGATTAATTAGTTACCGTTAACACGACTTGCAAATCTACGGAGAATCTTATTCTCTCTCTCTCTCTCTCTCTCTCTCTCTCTCTCTCTCTCTCTCTCTCTCTCTCTCTCTTTGTTTTTCTATTCGTTTTTCTTTCTCTCTTTCTCTCTTTTCCTCTTTCGTTGGCCCGGACGATTTTATTTCGTTTATTTCTTTATTTGTTTTCTTCTTTCGGTAGACTTTTTTCATTTCTCATTTTATTTTGTTTTGTTTTGTTTTGTTTTGTTTTGTTTTATTTATTTCGTCTGTTTTTCTTTTTCTTTCTTTGAAAATCCAGAAAATTCGTGTAAATCTATTTAACGATTAATGTTTATTTCTTTCCTTCTTGTATTTAATTTTATTTATTATATGTGTGTCTATGTGTGTGTGTGTATGTTAGTAAAGAAGAAAAATGAAAGAGCATTCTCTTTAGGATGGTATAACACTTTGAAAATCGAAAAGACGAAAGACTTGATTTTCTTTTTATTGTTTTTTAAGGATTGCAATTGGTCGGTATCGCGAAGAATAAAAAAGTAAAGAATGCTTTTTACAACTCTTTTTTTATTTGGGCTCCTAGTAACGAAAATTTAAATGGGACATTTTGAAAATTTATTTCTTATATATATATATATATATAACGTTGAAAATTTCATAGAAATTGATTAGTTTCGTTGCTATGTTGCTATAAACATTTAAAATTGATGAAAAACATATTGTTTTTACTACGTGTCGCCTAAAATCTGCAGACTTTTTTGCTTTTTTATTTTTTTCCGTGGCCTGTCGCTTATTTCCATTTCAATTGATTTCGATAAAACTTTCATATATACGTATATAAAATATAAATCTTCAAAATGCGTCGTTTAAGTTTTCGCTAGGGATTGAAAAAAAAAAAAAAAAAAAGAATTATACTCCTCTTTCTTCCGAAACAATCAGCAATTTTGTTTTCTCAGAAATTCTCTTTCTTCTTATTCGTCATTTGATAGATTAATTCTTGCGACTTCTAAAAAAAAAAAAAAAAAAAAAAAGAAAGAAAGAAAGAAAAAGAAAAGGAAGATGAAAAAAAAAAAATCAGGTCGTTTGATCGAATCTTAAAAAAGAAAAAAAAACGCTCAATTTTCTTCTTCACCGTAGCTATATAAAATATAATACTTGCATGCAATATACATGGTGATTCATAAATCGTTAGTTTAAACGAACGTTTCTCAAGCTAATATTACATCGAGGACCCTGTTAGATTTTTAACCGGCCAGTGAAATAATTACCCGCTGTCATAATCCGTATCCAAGCGTGGTACGTCATTAATATTTAAAAAGATTTTTGAAAGAAATGTACTATCCAGAATGTTTATGCGATTATCGCGTGATAATATTATTCGCAGTAACAGTCATAACTTTGTAATAATATTGAAAGGGTCTATCGGATTCTTTAAAATTGTATATTATCAACATTTTCTACCATTAAATTACAATTATATCATTACGTGCAAATTTTATTGATTAGGCATGGAAATGATTGGAGAAATCGTCGTTGATTGGTTCGGATAAAAACTTTTTCTTTTTTTTTTTTTTTTCTTAATTTCTTTTTTTTTTTTTTTTTTTTTTTTTTTTTTTATCTCTCCTCTCTCTCGAATAAAAAATTTTTGATCGTGCAAACGAAAAAGACGTTTCTCGTTTACCAATAAGATCGAAAGGTAATCGATAAAAATTCGCCGTTGAAACGTGTCGAAAAGTACCGAAAGACTGTAAGTTAAAATTAGTGGAATAATTCGCTCGAGTTCTCAGGAGATTAAAGTACTTCGGGTCGGTTGGAAGAAGAACGATTGGTGGAAGATCATTGCCAGAAAATGGTTTCTAAAGGGGGAGAAGGAGAGAAGAAGAGGAAGATAAAGAGAGAATGAGAGAGAATGAGAGAGAGAGAGAGAGAGAGAGAGAGAGAGAGAGAGAGACGAAGGAAAGAGAAAGAGAGCCGTTAGTGGAATTACTTGGCAGTAGAAGAGTGCCACGTCCGGGAACAACAGAACGGTCTTTTTCTACTTGGCAAGCACTTGTCCTCTTCCTCCCGTGAAATAAAACGTCTAACATAAGAGCATATCACGCTAACAGACCGTATAACGACGCGACGAGAATGTTAAAGATTTTTCAAAAAGCTTAAAGTCGAATTTACCTATAGTTCGTTATAATAATCTCTTTCTTTCTTTCTTTCTTTCTTTCTTTTATTTTTTATTTAATTATTCTTATTGTCATTGTTTATTAAGGGTTTAACTTAGGTAGACATTTTCATCCTTGAAATTGAAAAAAAAAAATATATATATATATATATACATATATGTATGTATGTATGTATGTGTGTGTGTGTGTGTATACTAGAAACGTATTTTCAGAAAATGATAAAATTTCACAGCACTTATACGGATTAAACAAAAAAAAAAAAAAGAAAAAGAATCAAATAATTTTTTTGTTTATAATCCGATGATGTGCAACTAAATTACAAGTTACGGTATACGCGTTGTAGAATATGTTGAATTGAATATTTCTAAGGTTGTCACGAATGATATTTTTATGACGTACTCACGTTTGAAAATCACTATGATGAGATGATCTATTCGGGTTTTTAATCAAAGAAAATTACTTAGATGATGAAGGGAGGTGGAGCAAAAACTTGTTATCGTTAACAATGAATTTTCAAACCGCCCTAGGCTGTTCGAGTAAAGATTGAATAACTATATCAGAGAGAAATAGAGAGAGAGAGAGAGAGAGAGAGAGAGAAAGAGAGAGAAGAAAAATTCAGATGATCATCGAACCACAAAGAAATACGCGTTTACGTCAATTACGTTGAATTCATTTAATCGATGAATTATTATTTACCATTAGATGATCCAATAAAAGTTTGTTTAATTATTGCCGTTGTCTAACGCACTCGAAGTTGTATATCAATTTGCAATAACAGTAATTATTAATTGACGTTTTTACGGGGTATTGTTATTTAAATATTTGTCCAGAAGGAAACGATTCGTCTATTGAAAATACTTTTTGTTAATGGTTAATAAAACGATTAATATATACGGTTAATAAATTCTTTTGACGTGTTTAACACAGAATAATTATATATTGACCATTGTATAATGTACATAGATGCGTACACGTAAATATGTCATTATTAATTTTATTACTAATATTCTATATATATATATATATATATATATATATATATATATATATATAAAATTCTTTTATACAAAATTTATAAAATTTATATATATATATATAAAATTCAATATTTGAAATCTAGGATAATAACGCGATTAATATTATTATTATTAATCATATATTGAGTATTATATAATATATCTATACATACATATATATATATACGTATGTACAAATATAACTAATAAATATATGTACTATTACTACATTATACTACTATTATTACTATTATATTATATTTCTGAATACTTGAAATCGAGAACAATAACGTAATTTTCGAGAAGTCGTTTGTGAAAAATCAGAAATTTTCGCATGTGTGTCCCAAGAACAAAACGAGGATCACGTTCATTAAATTATAACTGCTCCGGTAGTGTCTTTGTTACCACTCTCTCTCTCTCTTTCTCTCTCTTTCTCTCTTTCACTTTATCTATGATACGCGTCGTTGAGAGTAGAAAAATGGGCTAAATTGGAGAGAATGTTGCACATGCAAACTATATCTGTGGATGGTACGTCTAGTGGATGGATGCAATACTACTCTACTCTAGGAAAGTGAACCTTCGTGTAGAATAAATGGATAAGGAACGGATGTAGGACACATGAGTGTGATAGTGAGAAAACGAGATAGAGATAGAGATAGAGTTAGAGATAGATAGATAGATAGAAAAAGAGGAGAGAAGAGATAGAAGAGAAAAGAGAGAAAGAGAAAGAGTAGCAGAGAAATAGATAGATGGATAGATAAATAGACGAAACGAGATAGAAAGAGAAGAAGAAGACGGTGAGGAGTATCTATTGGAAAATCATATTTTAATTTCAACTTCTTCGACGAGGCCATTTCCATCGTTTCAAAGTCAATTTCCACGATCATTCTCTCCTTTTCCTCTCTCTCTCTCTCTCTCTCTCTGTCTTTATCGTCATGTTAATTAGAGAGTAACACACTCTATTTTTCTCTCTCTAACTTCTCTTTGAATCGATCAAAGCGCTTGAATTATTATAGAATAACGATCGAGATGGCGCCAAGAAGAAGAAGAAAGAAAACGAAAAAAGAAGAGAGAGAAAAAGAGAGAAAGAGATAGAGAGAAGGATCGAAATAAAAGAAAAAGAAGAAAAAAAAATATATACGAAGAGGACAAAAAAATGAGAAAAGAAAAAGAGAACGGCACGTTGGATCGGGTGAAAATTAATGTAACTTTGAAGAGGCTTAAACGTAGTTTAAGTTCAGTTACGCGTGACTTCGTTGAAAGCGATCATAATTTTCGAAGCTCAGTCTGGTTATCATCCTCTCTCTCTATCTCTATCTCTCTCTCTCTCTCTCTCTCTCTCTCTCTCTCTCTCTCTTTCTCTCTTTCTACTTCCTCTTCTACTCCTTCCTCATCCCCACCCCACGTTAGTAGTTCCTTTAAAGCGGTAGAATATGACGATAAAGAGAACGTTACACACCCCCTTCTCCCTCCGTTATTTTCGTCGTTCATTAGCGCGCGTGCTGGTGACACAGTTCCTATGCAATAATTAAAGGGTGTCTGCCTGGTGTGTTCGTCTAATTAAAGCGAGCTAATTACCAGCTGAATTATGGGACTTGCATAACACCACGGCCTTAACACCTGAGAAAAAAAAAGCACGCCTTTCTTTCGCGTTTTCTCTTTATGGTTTTTACACTTTTATCTTTTCCTTCGTTGTTATTATTTTTCTTGTTTTTCTTTGTTGTGTTGTTGTTATTATTGTTATTATTGTTATTATTATTGTTATTACTACTACAAGAAATATTTTAACTTTATCGTCGTATAAAAAAAGCTAAGAGCGTGGGGGGATGTAAAGAGGGGATATAAATTAGAGACGGTATGCGTTCGTTTTTTTTTTCTTCTTTTTTTAAATGTTCCTTTTTTCTCTTTTTCTGTTTATATATATATATATATTTTTTTTTTGTTTTATACTCTATTTTTATCGATCAACGAGGGCGTTTATATTTTGAGATTAGACGAGACGACAGAAGGGATAAAAATGTTGGCCACTATGGAACGGCGCCGATTATGTTGTCGATAATATTTTTGAAAAAAATTATCCGTCCGATAAGCAACGAGCCTCGTATTAACGTGTATTCTTGTATATACATATATACGTGTATGTATATATCTACATATACATACATACCAAGCAAAATATCTTTACGAATTAGGGATTTACGATAAACATGGCAACCGTCAATGTTGATAGACGACATCTTTTTTTTTTCCTTTTTCTTTCTTTCGTTTGTTTTTCTCTTTTTTCTTTTCTCCTTTTTTATTAATGGAATTTATTTTTCATGTCATCATTATCGTATTCATTCTCTCTCTCTCTCTCTCTCTCTCTCTCTCTCTTTCTCTTTCGTTCTTTTTTCTTTCTTTTTTTCATTCACACCTACACGTGAAAAAAAGTCGAAACGATAATAATAATCAGGATATGTACGTGATAAGTTCAACACAAAACGGATTATTATTCCACAGTGATTAATCCTTTACTTTATCGTTTCTACTAACCAACACAGTAACTCTCTTTCTCTCTCTCTCTCTCTCTCTCTCTCTCTCTCTCTCTCTCTCTTGAGTTCTCCAAAGAGATTAAACATTCGAAACTTGAAATAATTCGCTGACGTGTCATTCCATCAGTATGCAGTTAGTATACTTACTTAGTTATTCGTAAAAGTGATATGACGGATACGTAATAACATACGAATTTCATTTGGATATAACTATCTACTTACATACACACACACACGTACATACATACATACATACATACATACATACATACATACACACATACATACATACATACATACATACATACATACATACATACATACATATATACGAACTAGATCGTAGAAACAAATACGAGTATAACAAGGGACGAAACATATAAGTTCTTGAGTATGATTATACGAAATAATAGAGAATGTCATAGTTGATTGTTATTACAGTTGTTGTTGTAGTTATCTTCGTCCTTCTTTCTCCTCGTCGTTAAAAGGACGAAAAAGGACTTTACTCTTGTAACGTGCTCGAGTAGAAAAGTGGCAAATGGAAAGACGTCAAAGTGGCTTTGACGTTCGTAAACATCGCGAGAGAAGCATTTCCCTTCTTCGCTCAGCTTTATCACCCCACCTTAACCCCCAACCCACCCTTCTTCCAGGGTTGTATCCGTTGCATTTTCTGACACGCTATGGAGAACATTCTCGTTACATTTGAGATAGAGCTAAGAAAAGAAAAAGATACTAGGGAGATAGTTTCTTTTTTGTGTGTTTTTCTTTTTTTTTTGTTTGTTTGTTTGTTTGTTTCTTTCTTCTCATCCTTTTCTCTTCTTCATTGGAAACGTGTACGTGTCTACGAAATGTTTCGTTGAATCCTTCCTCGACGAAGTCGACTTCATATCCGGGTTTAAGATGTAACGTTCGTTTACATCGTTCCCACGCTCCGTTAGATTCGGGAACAAAGCTCTTTCCAGCTTTTCTAGTTGAAATTAGTGAAGGGTTATTTAACTTAGCGTTTTCTCGACTATACGATAGGTCGATAAACGTGTTATGAAATATTGTTTTTATTTATATTTTTTTATTATATATATATATTTTATTATTAACATTATTTATTGTTTTCACGGAGCGGGGTGAAAGGTTTATTGTTTTTTTTTTTTTTTGTATAATTAAAATTTGACCCGCTCAATTTAGGTATTATTTATATCTAATCTATTTGATAAAACGATATAAAGTTTTGCTTGATTTAATGGGTTAGACAAATATTTCAAGATTATATATGTATGTGTATATATATATATATATATATATATATATATATATATATATACATAGAGAGAGAAAATAAAATTAAGTGCCTTTTATTGGATGAGAAAAGGTATATTTTTATTATTCAAAAAAAAAAATATATATATATATTTTACCGTGGGCAGAGATAAAAGAGGATATACGTGATGCAAAGCTTTTTTCTCCTGCATTTTTAATCAAGTGCTTTTATAAAATAAAAAGTAAAAGGAAAATAAGACAAGAAAAAATAAGAAAAAGAAAAGAAGAAAAATATTACGTAGGAAATATTTCTCTCGCTCAAGAAGCATAGTTTTCCGAACTATGCTTTCGCGATAAATCAATAATATCGCGCGTTAAATAATGCTTCAATAATTTTAACTAGAAAATCTAGAAAGAGAGAGCTTTGTTCCCGAATCTAATGGAACGTGGAACGATGTAAACGAATATTGTTACATCCTAAACTCGAATATAAACCCGACTGTATCGTGTAAAATTATGATAAATTAATATCGTTTCTCATTAATATTATTTTACGACGGGAGAGGAAAGTGGTTTAATTGTTCTGCATAATTACAATTTGAGAACGGACGTTTATTTCTTTCTTTCCTTAATTATTCTATTTATTTACCTGTTTAATTTATCTATTATTAATATCTATTTAATCTACAAAACGACATGAGAATTGCAGAATCTTTCTGAAGTGTTACGTCTTTGGAAAAAATTCGGGAGAAGTTGATTTAATGGGTCAGAAAAATATTACGAGAAAAAAAAAATATATATATATATATAAAATTAGATACATTTTATTGGACGAAGAAAGGTATATTTTTATTATTCAAAGAAAAAAAAATATATATATATATATGTAATATTTTATCGTGGGCAGAGGTAAAAGGAGAAGAATATACATGATGCAAAGCTTTTTTAATCAAGTGGTTTGACAAAATAAAATAAAAACTTTGAAAAATAAAAAAAAATAAGGAAAAAAAAAACATTAGAGGAAAAATGTTAGAAGAAATATTTCTTTCTCTTGCTCGTCTACATACAATACATACATACATAGATATATATATATATATACACACACACACACACACATACATTTTTTTCACATACTTTTCATCGTTACATTTTCATTGCGAGATATAATAATCGGTAATATTCATTATAAGTTTTGACGTAGGGGTTTAACCATTTGGAAGATGGGTTAGAAAGGATGTAATTATTGTTAGGTATAATGGAGCTGCTTTGTCGGATCGGAAGGGAGGATAGAAAGAAAGAAAGAAAGAAAAAAAGAAAGGAAAAAAAAAAAGAAAGGAAGAAAAAGCAAAGTCGCTTCTGCGTTTCACGAGTCGAGATATCGTTTATCTACCAATTCGGAGAAGAATGGGATCGTCGTTTGTTCTTTGGAATTTTCTCTATCCCATTTTATTTCCTGTCTATCCCCTCCTCCACCCTCTCAACCATGGAAAGAAAAACAATCGTTGTTTTTTTTTTTTTCTTTCTCTTTTTCTTCGTCTTTTTCCTCTGTTTAACGAAGTGGATATAATTAGTATCGTAATTTTTTTCCTTTCGAAAAAGGAAAAGAAATAGAATATAGAAAAGAGGAGGAAGGAAAATTTCGAAGAGGGAAATTTTTTGTTCGGTTCGTTCAAGGAAAAAGAAGAAGAAGAAAAAGAAAAGGAACGAAAATAATAATGCGTAGGAATTTGAACGATCGATCGAACAACGCTAAAAACTATGTTGTTTCTGTTAAATATATTTTTGTTATTTATCGGGCGATTAGAAAAAAATGAAAAAAGAAAAGAAAATGAAGAAAAAAAAAAAACCAGAAGGAAATTAATGAAAGGATTATTTATTGTCAAAAGAAATCTTTTTTTTTTTTTTTTTTTTTGTATAAAATTATCAGAAAAATTTGTCAAGTATCAATTTCGTTAAGTTTTGTTATTTCATGGTCATAAATATATTTTTATCATTTATCGGGTGAATAGAAAAAAACGAAAAAAGAAAACGAAAGAAGAAAAAAGAAAGAAATTAATGGAAGGATTATTTATCGTCAAAAGAAATGTTTTTTTTTTTTTTTTTTTTTTTTTTT
>NC_057685.1:1449670-1460813 GCF_014466175.1 Vespula pensylvanica | reverse complement strand
AAATTATCAGAAAAATTTGTCAAGTATCAATTTCGTTAAGTTTTGTTATTTCATTGTCATAAATATATTTTTGTTATTTATCGAAAAGGAAAAGGAATACTTATCGTCGAAAGAAATTTTTCTTTGTAAAATTATCAAAAGGACTTTTCAAGTATCAAACAATTTCGTTAAGTTTTGTTACTTGATTGCCATTTAGGGTAACAAGCATAAAATGTTATTGTCTTGTTCATAGCTTTATGATGATAGTAGACGTAGACGTAGACGTAGACTTGTGGGACTATTCTGAAGCTTTTCATAGTGGAAACTCCTTTAGACTTCGATGCTGATATCCTGGCAATGGCCACCTTCATTTACCTTCTCGAGGACGAAACTATGCCAAGTATTACGGTTTGTCTTTGCTTTATGGTTCGTCCGGTTGAACGTCGTCCCACTTCATGAAATACGGCTTGGCTTCTGAGTAGAAACAGCAGGATGTTGGCTGGGTTCTGGCTATGAGAGAAATCGATATTTCATTGGTTTAGGGTCGATAGCTTCATCGTGAATTTCGCGAACTGATAATACCAGCTAAAAATTTGCAAAATATTCGAAAGAACTAGTTATTATTTCCAAATACGCAGATTTATATTATACTTATTTCATGATCGCAAAAAACGAAATATGGAATGTTTGAAATTGATATGAAAAAAAAAAAAAAAAAAAAAAAAAAATTGACCGTAGCAAGTATAATTGTTGCGCTTGTTCGCCGTGTGTTTTTACGCGTATTCGAGAGCGAAAAGATGAAAGTAAAAAAAAAAAAAAAAAAAAAAAAAAAGAGAAAAATCTCGCCGATCGCTCAAAAACGTGTAATATAAGTTTTTTAATATCCCATACGGATTGAAAAGAAGTTGAACGATTCGATATTTATATGGACTTTTGAATATCATTATGATCGATTGTGAATCAATTTTTTAATTTTTTCTTTCCCCCAATGAATTCCTTCATTTTCTTTTTTTTTTTCGTACATAGTTGTATGTCATTTGTTAAATACAAAAGCATGATTTTCGTTAGACTTTTTGACGTTAACAAACGTTTTTCTTTTCTTTTCTTTTCTTTTCTTTTCTTTTCTTTTCTATTCATTTCTTTTCTTTTCTTCTTTCTTCTTCTCGTTTCTTTTTTTTCACGGTTTTATACGCGATCTTCGGGACGACAATAAAAATCACGAAGAGGACGGTTCTTATCTCTTTTTTTACGGCTTCTGCAATCCCACAATTCCTTCTTTTGTCCTCCATCATTCCTTCCTCCATGTTTGCTTTAGTAAAGGGAATACCACCGCATCATCGGTACGCGAGAGTCGAGAAATACGAGACGACGCATTGCTTTCCCGTGTAAGGGAAGCTGCGATTTATTAAAAAACTATTTGACTAAAAGAAAAGTCACGACACGTGATCTCGGAACGATTGTTAAGGTGAAAGAAGAAGGATGAAGGAGGTTAGGGATGTACGATAGGGGGAAGGTACCACGTTCTTACGTCGACTTCTCTTCAGAATTTCATTTAATTAAATCGTTTGCCGGTTCAATTAATGCACTTCGACGACCTTTTTCTCTTGTAAAAAAAAAAAAAAAAAAAAATATTAAATTAATCTTTTGTACTTTTTATACTTCACCCTCCCTCCCGGTCCCTGTAAATTTCAATTTTCCCTTAATAAGATAAAATAAAGTGAAATAAAATGGAATAAGATAAAATAAGATGAAAGGAGAATTGACAAAAAAAAAAGAAAAGAAAAGAAGAAGAAGAAAAAGAAAACGAGAATGGAAAGAAAAAAAAAGGAAAGAGTAAAGTTAAAAGGAGGTTATCGAATTTTCTGTCTCTCTTTCTATACTTTAAGAAGGGACAGAATTTCTTTGAAGATTCAAGACTTGACTTGACTAAGAAGAAAGATTTTTGCACTGAAGAACGAGTTACGTTCATCCCGTTGTATGTAATAACGAAAAACGTCATCGGATGCGCTGATGCGGAAAAGAAGCGTGTTGTATCGCACGAGCTCGACATCGCCGTTTGGTTTTTATCTTTATTTCATATCTTTTAACAAAACCCTACGAATCGTTTCGAGCATTGTGGTGCATCGTTTTTAAGAGTTACTTGCTTCTTTATTTGCGAATGAATTTCAAATCGATTGATTGTGACTGATGTTCGTAGAGACAAGATTATATCGAGATAAAGAGATGAATAAATAAATAAAGAGAGATTCGTTTATGCTTTCAATTAATAAAGATAAAAGAGAGAAAAGAATTAATCAAAATCGAGCTTCCTTTCTTTGGTTTCTTTATGTTCGTTCGTTCGAAGGGGTATATAATAAAAGAGAGATCTAGAGATAAGTTCGATGAAAATTTAATCCGACGTTTAGGGACTCCTAAAAGCAAAAACATAATATTCTATATCATCTAAAAAGAATCTTTAAGGAAGATGGTACTTATATTTTCAGAGGCCCATAGGGCGTTGGAGCTCCTCGAGGATTATCACGCAAAGCTGACGAGGCCTCAGGATAAGGCGTTGCGATTGGCCATCGAACGAGTCATCCGAATCTTCAAAAGCAGACTCTTCCAGGCTCTCTTAGGTAAGATTCGTATTCAGGCTTTCGTTTAGAGAGATAGATATTCGATTAGTACGTTTTATAATTTTCGATATCGATTTTATAATATTACGATATATTTGCAAATTTTTATTCGTAGAGAAATTAAGAAAGAAAAAAAAAAAAAAAAAATTTGTCAGTATCAAGTCTTTGCAAATCGAATGTCGCTCCTTTGCAAAATCATTTTTTGTTAATGCTTCTTCTTCTCGGATTATCGTTTTTCGATTCTCTCGAATATAAAAATTTCAAATGACAGTTCGTCAGAATTATTTCGAACGGCGTAGAATCGAACGACGCTGCGATAAATTCTACGCGAGTTTATATTTTTTCTTGTTTCAATCTCGATTCACACATTTCCTGGAAATTACTCTTTCTCGGGAATTGTAATAATTCCAAGCAAAATATAAAAACATCGATATAACCGAGTTTCTGTCCGGAGACTCGCTTCGGTTTAATCTAAAAAACAAAAACACAAAAATTGAATCGCTTCGATTCAACTTTCCTGCAGAAGAGAAATACGTAACGATGAGTTTACAATTATGTATTCCATATCCAACGAATCGTTAATTGCTATCGAAGCAAGTATTTACAAGTTATTACACGAGTCTTACCATTGCATAATAGACACGATGAAATTATAAATTTTTTTATTGAATTATTAATAAACAAAACATAAATTTCCTTCGAAAACGAACGAACGATGTTTGATTTGAAAAACTCGAATTTGTAATCACTTTGAAGTGTTATCTTCGTCGTTTTGGATTTCGAGTTTCATCGAAAACAAAAGGTCGAAACGAATCGATATTTTTTTTTTTTTTTTTTCTTTTTTTTACTTAATACAGAAATAAAATAACAAAGAGAAAAAAAGAGAAAGGGAGAGAGAGAAACGTCTTCTTCGACGTTTCGTTCCATAGAAAGTAGACTATACGTTTTACATGGGTGCGAAGCGAGAGTTCGCGATGGTGTTGGTACACGCAACATCTTAATACCTGTTTCCAAACTGCAAACATAAAGGCGGATATTAAAAAATCTCGAGTTCTCTTTAGCTCTGCTTTCCCTACCATCATGGTAGCCCTTTGTCCGATTCTAAGTGTACAGGTAGCCTTCTGAAAAGCACTAGTAGTCACGACTACGTCACGACTCATTTACATTCACGGTTTCCCTCTCGTTAGTTCTTCCTATCTTCGCTCGGCAATTCTCTTGGTAAATTTACTCTCGTCCCTTTCTTTCTTTTTTTTTTTCTTTTTCCCTTTATTTCCTCTCTTTTTTCTTCTTACCTTCTTTTCTTTTTTCTTTATATCCGTACCGAAGTCGCTGCTTTTGTGTAAGAACAAATTCTTCGACGTTCTTCCAACAAATTTTTAACGCATCTTCTCGTACTTTCTCATCGATTCTCGTCGGAACGACAAAACGACAAAGATTTATTGTAAAAATCGTATTTATAAAAAAAAAAAAAAAAAAAAAACAGATTGATTATTATTTTTTATCGAAAAAAGCAAAACGGGAAAACAAATTATAATTGAAACGTTTCAACGATAGCGATAACGCTCCTGTATATATATATATATATATATATATATATCTTTTTTTTTTACTTATTTATTTATTACATTGCAAAATAGATTCAATCGTTAATATCGTATCGATCGTAATAAAATCACTTCCTTCGTAGATTTATTTCTGAGAAATATCGATAATACTAGGTATCGATATACTAGGCGCGAGTTTTATCTTCGAAATATGTCCGTAGGTCATATCTCAATTATTGGATTTGATCCCGTTGGAAATGGTGACCTACCGACGAAGAGAGAGATTTCTCTCTAACATCAAAAATCCTAGAAAGCCCTAGTGATTTTCCAAAGATTTTCTGAGATATATAACCAGGCAGGTATTCCTTTACTCTGTAATCTTATCTTATTTATCGGAATTGGCACGGTGCCTCACTCTGAGTATCTACCGTCTTTGTTACTACGAATAAAGCGGCAATGTCCGTTGAAATCCGTTGCTTTGGTGAGTATCCTCGAATTTCTTTCTTTCTTTCTTTCTTTCTTTCTTTCTTTCAATCTATCCTTTGCCTCTTATCCCAAGATATAAGACGAAAAAGATCTTCTTTTGCGGTAATGCTCTCTCGGTCGGTACGTAAGTAGGTACTTACTTACGTAGCTGGTTGTAATTAAAATATCATTTCAAAGGTCTTATTTTTCTTTTTTTTTTTTCTCCCTATTTTTTTTTGTACGAGAAAGAGAGAGAGAGAGAGAGAATACAATTAAAAAACGACACAATTATAACCCCGTCATTTTTAATGAACAATAAGAAAGCACGAATAGGAGGACGAGGGTGGGGGATGATAGGAGCGAAAGCAAACGCGACGTATTCGAGAAAATGAAACATCCTTCGTAAATTCTCTTTTAGTAGAAAATGAAAAAATGAAAACCGAAGAATTAAAAAAAAAAAAAGGTAAAGAAAAGGAAAGATACAAGGGGAGGGAAAAATGTAGAAGAATAATTTTAAAAGGAAAATTGAAAGAAACGGTGAATGAGAGCGAGAAAAGAATTGATTCGTCTCTCTCTCTCTCTCTCTCTCTCTTTATCTATCTATCTATCTATCTATCTATCTATCTCAAAATTCGAGTTTACCGAGTCAGGCTGGATTTGCATTTCAATTTCGATAGAACGAGAACAACGATCAAACAGCAAATATATTCGCACGTTTTTCGAAATCTCATCTTTCTCTCTCTCTCTCTCTCTCTCTCTCTCTCTCTCTCTCTCTCTCTCTCTCTTTTCTCTCTTTTTTTCTCTAACAACAGTAGTTAAATAAGTATAGAGGTATATAGTATATAGATATAGTTTGTTAACCGAGAGGGAAATGGGAGGGATGGTGAGGGTAAATTTCAACCTATTTTTCGCTTTCCCAGATTTTCTTTCGGCAAACTTTTATACGAACAGTTAAGGTATACAACTTTGACGAGATGAGTTTGAGAGGCGTAGGGGGAGTTTTAAAAATTAAAAAGACTTTTATCGGCTGAAGTCGAACGACGAGAGTCGACGAGATAGATAGTTAGATAAATAGATAGATGGTCCTCGATAGACGATAGAAGACGAAAAGGTAAATCCGAGTAAAAGAAAACAAAAGAAAAAAACAGAACAAAAGAAAATTTTTTAAAAGAAAAGAAAAGAGAAAGAGAAAGAAAAAGAAGCAAAGTAAAATAAGGTAAATAAGAGAAAAGGAAAAAGAAAAACAAATTGAAAAACGAAGAAAGAAAGAAAGAAAGAAAAAAGGAAAAAAAAAATTAGAAGGAAAGGGGAGAAAGCTTTTTAGATCGCCATCTCGTAAATGGCTGAATCGTTTCGCAAAGGGCGTGTAAACGGCGAGAATCACTTTAGATCGCAACGCCGTTGTTTCGGGCAACGATCATCGTCGATGCGTTGCTTCCGTATCGGACATTAGTCGGGTGCAAGTGGAAGCCGTTGTCCGGCAAACTGCATTGAGGTAGAGAAGCTTTGAGCCGTAGAGGCTAGAAAGAGAGAGGGAGAGAGAGAGAGAGAGAGAGAGAGGGATAGAGAGGGTTAGAGAGACTATAGTAGAGTTTCACAGGCGTGTGCCATAGACCGATAACCAACCGGTACTCGACGTTTACATACATATATAGTACGTACATACCTATTTGCCTATCCACCGGACTAGTCCTATCCAATTCGTAAACAATACCTGTACGATTAGGAGCTTCTGGTTTCTGGACCAATCGTCCTCTTTAACCATAAATCATTCTCGCGATATCTAATTTTAGCTTTGGTGTTCTAAATAAAAAAAGAAGAAGAAAAAGAAAGGAGAGAGAGAAAGAGAGAGAGAGAGAGAAAGATAACAAAATTGGAATTTTGACTTATCGACGTTTCACTGGAAATAATTTCTATGAAAAATGTTTCGTGTTATAAAAGTGATTGAACGTTACGATATGTATATATATATGTGTATATATATATATATATATATATATATATATATATCGTTTGTTTTCCATTATTTCATTTAACGTGGTAGATATCGTACGTATATATGTATGTGTATCTATATATTCATGTAGCATGTAATAGTTGACGCGTGCATTCAACAACGAAGTAGATATACGATTTGAATTTTATCGTCGATGAAAACGAAAAAAATTCCAATTATCTCTTCCATGTTTTTCTTTCCTTTTTTTTTTCTATTTTTAACTCTCTTCTTTTATCTTTGTTACTTTCTTTATATATATATATATATATATATATATTTTTTGCTTTATTTCATTTTATTTGATTCTATTTTATCTTATTTCATTTTATTCTTTATTACTAACAGCTCTGTACTCTGAGAATAATAATAATAATAATACTAATAATAATAATAATAATAATAATAATAATAATAATAATAATAATAACAACAATAATAATAATAATAAAAAAGAAAAGTGAAAGAATTATAATAAGAAAAAAATAAAAGATAAGAGAAAGAGGAAAAAAACAAAAGGAGAAAGAGACAGAGAAAAAGAAAGAAGGGGAAAAAACGAGAAGGAAAGAAAGAAATCATGAATTACGGATACGTAGAGTATAGCCGGGTAGAGTTTTTCTTTTTCGTTGCTTCATGAATAGAGATAGCTTTAATGCATCCCACGTAACTCGTATTTCCTTCCGGTAAAACAGCCTAACGTTTCTACCGCTATTTCTCTATACTTTTTTTTATATATCCTAGTTCTCTCTTTCACTTTTAATTTCTGTTGTTTTTTCTCTCTTTTCTTTTTTTCTTTTCTTTTCTTTTCTTTTTTCTTTTTTGTAGTTTTTTCTTTTCTCTCTTATGGTTCCTCTTCCTTTCCTTTTTATCCTACTTGCATTTTATCCTTGAAAAATTTTTATCATTGAATGTTACATTATTATTCGACTATTATTATTATTATTATTATTATTATTATTATTATTATTATTATTATTACTATTACTATTACTATTGTTATCATTATTATTATTATTACTATTATTACTATTATTACCATTATTTCGAGAGGAAAGGAAAAAAGAATTCTTACGCGTACATATATACCATAAATTATATCGAATGATGTTACTAATTTGAGAGTCACGTTTTATACATATGCGGTATGCAACTTTTACATCGTGAGGAATTTTTCACGTTTAAGAAAAAGTTCATCGTTGTGAAAAAGGGAAAACAGAGGAATTTTAGTGATGGTGGTTGGTTTGTGGTAAAGCGCGTTTTACAAAAGTCATAGTGAAACAGGTAGCTGCGTCGAAATATTTTCTAAAAGCTATCTCTCTCTCTCTCTCTCTCTCTCTCTCTCTCTCTCTCTTGGAAAGAGAGAGGTATATATATATATATATATATATATATATATATATATAGAGAGAGAGAGAGAGAGATAACTGAAATTTGTCAGACCAGCCGTGTTTCGTGGCATTACGTCCGGTGCATACGTCGCCATTGCCACATAAAATACTGCACTCGGCGTGTACTAGCAACAGCATCAACAACGCAACAACGATGGCAACATAACACCGAACTAGAGAACGTGGGCTCGTGCCCACGGAAGAGTGGGTTTAGTATGCACCTGGCCGTACGTAATTCATAAAGTGTTGGTATAAGCGAACGAAGCATCGTCCAACAGGTAAAACGGCTCTCATTACGAACTGGTGAACCATAGAGAAATTACTCCAAATTCAAACGGGAATGGAGTACTCGGGAGCGATTATCGTACGGTTGAATGATAATCATCCAAACAGACTTTTCCAATGATTACCATGGGAACTTTATCTAATCCTTCTAAACCTCTACTATCGAAAACAATAGCTTTGAAACATTGAGTATTATTTCAAACATCGATTTTATATATTTTAGATTCGAGAGGGGAAAAGAGAGAGAGAGAGAGAGATAGAGATGAATAGAATACGCGAATGGGAGAATAAATATTGTTAAATTCGACTATTATTATTGTTGTTGTTGTTGTTATTATTATTATTATTATTATTATTATCTCTTAATTCTCAACTTCATAAAAAATTGGCCGCATTTGATACGATACAAAAATTGGCCACGGACAATGATAATAATAATTGTTATTATTGTCGTATTTTCTTTTTTCTTTTTTTTTTTTTTTTTTTGCAAAAAATCCTATAAAAATTGATCAAACATTTTACAAGAGATATATACAAAGATTTTCACGGGAACATTTTTCAACGTTTAGTTACACGTTTAATGATCTAGTCTTTAAAATGCTTCCTCCTCAATTCTATATCCTATAAATATATAATAAACTAATCTCGAAATATTCATTCCCGAGTTATACCTTCCATTCTTTGATTAATAATACATATTCCATCTCGTTTGATATTTCTCTAATTCTTCACGTAACACAAAGAGAGAGAGAGAGAAAGAGACAGAGGTAGTTAGATAGAGAGATAGAAATAGATAGATTTTATTTTTCATCGGATTAGATCAGATTTAAATGATAAGTAAGATATTATCGACACCAGAAAGATTTTTCGTCTCTTTATCGTTGTCCCTTCGCATCATCATTTATTATCTACCTTATCAAAGTAAATTAATTGAATCGACACCGAGGGATATCGTCGACCGTAAACCTCAAAGTGCTCTTCCCCAGATTAAAAGATTCCTTCCTTGGGGACTTGTCGTCGTTCCCCGAAATAGAAATTTGTTAAGATTCGATTCAACGAAAGATGACGAGGATATCTGTTTGATCGCATTTTCGATTTAGAATCACGCTTGACTTTTTACAACGATCCTCTGTCCACTAATTTCTATTATTTTTTGCAAAATGTGTATCATCTTTTTTCGATAAAATACGTAGATCATGTTTCTGATCTTAATCGTTAAATGGAAAAAAAGATGAAAAGAAATATATATATATATATATATATTTCTTTTAATAAAAGTATATATAAGAGAGAGAGAGAGAGAGAGAAAGTGAAATATGTAAACTATGAATACGTAAATTATATTTGTAATTTTAATCGTTACTTTCATGGATAGAAAGACGAAAAGAAAATAGAGAGATAAATAAAGAGAAAGAGAGAGAGAGAGAGAGAGAGAGAGAGATATAGATGAGAAGAGAAAAGCAGATTGGCGAAGGACTCTCCCTCTCTCTCTTTCTCTTCTTCTCATTCAAGGCTACTTGACCCATCCTTCTTGTAGACCGAACTACTTGCGAATTTAAACTTGCCTGAAGCAGCAGATGCTCTCTCGAACTCACTTTCAGCTTTGCTGATCAAAGCTAAGGTGCTTTTCGTGTGCTCTAAGCTCGTGCGTCTGTGTGTATGCATGTATGTGCGTGTGTACGGCCATGATGCGGTTTTCCGAAATATCGAATATTAAGTGAATAACCATCAATCGGGTATGCACGAGAGACAAAAAATAAGAGAAACAGAGAGAGAGAGAGAGAGAGAGAGAGAGAGAGAGAGAGAGAGAGAGAGAAAGAAGATTAAGGAATTACATTAAATAAGGTACAAGAAAATGGGCTTTTTCTCTTACGAACAAATTAAATTTCTAATGGGCTTTAATTAAGATTATCGATGAAGTCGATAGATAAACAAACAAAACATTTCTACATTTACATAGATACATCGAAAATTAGTATATTGAAAATCTCGATAAAAAATTCTCATAGGATTGACATATCGGAAGAAAAAAATTTTCATTTCATTTTTCTTTTCTTTTTTTTGTTTGGTTTTTTCCATCTTCTTTCTTTTCATTTTTTTATCTTCTTTCTTATCTCGCAGACTCTCGCTTCTCTCTCTCTCTCTCTCTCTCTCTCTCTCTCTCTCTCTCTCTCTCTCTTAAGGCTGTTTCCAAGCGGCTGTAATCATTACACGATCCTCACGGTCGTGGCTGCGTCCGTAGCACCGTAGAAACGAAGTCTTCGCGTAATTTAATCGCCGCAAGCGCACAAACGGCACTTAATCGCATTTCGTGGCTTGTCTTCTCGTCGTCCAAGAGCGAGAGAGAGAGAGAGAGAGATAAAGAGAGAGATAGAGAGAGATAGAGAGAGAGAGAGAGAGAGAGAGAGAGAGAGAGAGAGAGAGAGAGAGAGAGAGAGAGAGAGAGGAAGAATTCCGGATGAACACGGTTTCCTCGGTCGCTTCTCTCGAAGCTTCCACAAATATTTCTTCTTCCGCTCTTTAATCTAGCCGCTACTACCACCACCGACCATTTGCACTCGCTGCAAATGAAAAACCTGCGGTTTTTCTGCTTCGATCTTTTGCTTTTTCCCCATTTTTTTTGTAACAATCTCTCTCTCTCTCTCTCTCTCTCTCTCTTTCTCTTTCTCTATCCGTCCGTCCATCTGTTCCTCGTTACGGCGAATGACAAAAATCTTTGGCGTTTGTTGTCAAAATAATCTGGACAAACCTCTTAAAACGGCTTTGTTCCGTACCACTAATGGAGAGCGGCTTCCGAAGACCATGCGAAGGAAAAAAAGAAGAAAAAAAAGAAAAAAAAACCGTATATATATATATATATATATATATATATAT
>NC_057685.1:1432170-1444670 GCF_014466175.1 Vespula pensylvanica | reverse complement strand
ATACACATTTGTACATACACACATATATATTTACGTTGGTTTTATTCGCCAAACTATCATACTACTCCGTAAAAGAAAAATGAGAGGATGAGAAAATGGATCTATTACCATTTCGTTGCTATATTTGTCAGTACGTGTTACGAATTTCCAGAAAAACTTAGATAAGAGGGAGATAGATAGAGATAGAGATAGAGAAATAAATAGAGAAAGAGAGAGAGAGAGAGAGAGAGAGAGAGAGAGAGAGAGAGAGAGAGAGAGGAAAAGAGAGAGTGTTCTCTCAGTTTCCGGTAATATTTTCAAGCGAACGTAACACAGATGAAATTGTATCCGTAAAACAAACATTCCTTTCGAGTTCTCTCGTCCGCGACACGTTTATTCTTACATTTTTCCCCTCATCTCTACCACTCCCTCGTCCCTTTAAAATTCACGGTTTATTATCCTACCACGTGGAAACGACCTTGACTTTTTAAATCACAAAGTTTCTTTTTAAATTACGAGAACGTGCGAGCCCGTTCGGTCGTTGGAAATATCTCCATGTTGAAAGCAACAAATTTTAATTGTATCAATATGTTAAATAAAAATGTATAACTTTTTAATCGTTATATTATCGTTAGTTATTTTTATTGAACGATAATGCAACGTGTAGATATTCGTAACGGAGTAAACGAGATCGACGAGAAAATATAATCCTCGATGTATCCAACCGACGATGCAGAGGGATAAGGGGTGAATGAAGATACGAGAGGAATAGTAGAGGATGTTATCTCTCGGTGCTCACGTACCTACATAGTATATATTAACAATTATCATTTAATTTGCATTAATATTCGCGGTTGGACTTGCTGCGAAGGATTTCTCTTTGCCGACGGAGATAATTATCGGAGAGAAAAGGGAAAAGAGAAAACTTGCTTGGTGGGGAAGGTTCGGTAGAAAGTAGGACCGGTTAGAAAGTTTAAGTAGTAGCCAGTTGTGGAGATTTCTGTTGAAAGCTTGAGAAAGTTTGCCTCTGTTAGAGGTTAAGATATAGTAACAGGTTGGTTACTAAGCAACAGAGAGCAATAGCAACAGAGACAGCGATAGCAATGGGAGTAATAACAACGACAAAAACAGCAATAATAACAGTAGCAGTAGCAATAGCAGTAGCAGTAGCAGTAGCAGTAGCAGTAGCAGCGTCGTTAATATCTCTGGCTTCTTGCTTGGCTGTTCAGCCATTGGTTCTGTCTACGTCGTTTCGACGACGAAAGGGTGGAGAGGAAGTCGACGTCGGAGTCGTGTCCAACTGGCGGAACAATTTGAAATTCAAAGCACGATAGGGAACGAAGAAGAAGAGCGAGAGAAGGACGGACATAGTCGACTAGATATATATATATATATATATATAGAGAGAGAGAGAAAGAGAAAGAGGGATAGAGAGATAGAAAGACAAAGAGATAGAGAAGGAGGTAGCATCGTCGTAAGATCGTTAACCTAATACTTCGATCGTTGCCAGGATCGTTGCCGTCATCAGCACTACATCGTACCGAGCTAGTCTTAGTCTTAGTCGTAGTCCTAATCTTGGTCCTAGTCCTAGTCTTAGTCCTACGGCCATTTTCTCATTCTTAGATGGAAAGTACAGAGTAGTAGTAATAGTAGTAGTAGTAGTAGTAGTAGTAGTAGTAGTGTGGTGAAGGCAGAAGGCCAAGTTGTTCTCTCATTTTTCTTCGAAATCGCTATATAGATTCGATTCTTTCGATATCGCTGTCGTCGGCATCGTGGTCGTGGTTGTAGTCTAGATATATCGATATATCGATATCGATATGGTGAGAGAGAAACAGAGGGAGGGAGGGAGAGATCGCAAAAGCATAAACTTTCGTCGTTACTACTTCCATGTACGGTGGTAAGTACACGGACCAACGACTTTTCATAGAAAAGATGATACATTCGATAGCTATATTCTTACAACCATCAGTTTAGCTATCTATATCGCAAACATTCCAAGTACGAGTAATAATAGCAATCTTGCACTAGTATATATATATATATATATATATATATATGTATGTATGTATGTATGTATGTATGTATGTTTGTATATATGTATGTGTGTATGTATGTGTCTATGAATGCATGCATGTATGTATGTATGTATGTATGTATGTAATGGTAGGAATCGTTCAACTTTAGACTTTGGGGGATTTATATTTCGCGAATGATATTCTCCGTAGTTTTGAAAGCGATGGAATTTGCTTTACGGACGATTTAATGTTCGAAACGTATAGACGACGACGACGACGACGACGACGACGACGACGACGAGTCGGACGATTTTCCGAACCATCAACTCCAAAAGTTAATATACTTTCGTTCCGTTCTCAATAAATCCGTTAGATTAATTAGATATTATTTTTCTTGTATTAACGGAGATAGTCAAGAATTTTTTCTGTAAGTAAGATATTCTCTCTCTCTTTCTTTCTTTCTTTTTTTTTTCTTTTTTTCTCATTTTTCGTTTCCACCATTTGGTGTGTAAACTGCAACGCGAAATTTATTTAATCGCGAAGGTAACGTATTTCTCCGAGCCAACGTTTGTGGTAATTTATTCATTATTCGTTATATCCTCGGGAGAATTACCGAGAGACGAGTTTTCTCCGGTAACGCACGCTAACCCGGATACGGTTCGAGGTGATACGTACGCGGACAATATCCGTAATAGCGTCTAATGCGTTTCTCTCCCTTCCGTCGTGCCATTTGTTACGTAGGGAAAGGCCACAGTCTCTGCGACTAAGAACTTCCTTTACCTACGTTTATTTTATCCGAGTTATAATAATAATAATAATAATAATAATAATAATAATTATTATTATTATTATTATTATCATAAAAAAAGAAAAAAGAGGTAAAAAAGAAAAAAAAAAGATAATTAAAAACAAAGTGATATCCACGTGTGTACATTTATATATATATGTATGTATGTCTGTATGTATGTATGTGTGTATATACGTACGTATATATGTCCGTGCGCGTGCATGTATGTCTACGCTTAGAGTACGTATGCACAATTATTAGAGCAAAAAAGAAGAAAAAAAAAAAAAAAAAAAGAATTTCTTTCCCCAAGAATTTCCTTTTTTTTGCTGAAGAAAAATGATTCGACTTAAGTCAAACTGTATACATACATAGTTACGTAAACGTTCGCGCATAATGCTCGGTCGACAAAAGAGATTGAAAAGTTCGCGACACTTAATCTCGTACCTCGACGAAATAATATCGACGAAGTAAAAAATAAAGGAAACAAAGAAGAAAAGAAAAAGGAATAAAAAATATAAGGAAAAGAAAAAGGAATGAAAAGGGGAAAAAGGAAATAACACGATAAACGAAGATGATGTAGAACAAGAAAAAGAAGAAGAAAAGAAAAAAAAAAGAGTTGATAGATAGATAGGTAGGTAGGTAGGTAGGTAGGTAGGTAGGTAGGTAGGTAGGTAAGTAGTAGGAAGGTAGTAGGTAGGAGATGAAAAATTCTAAGGGGAAAAGTCTCGAGCCGCCATCCATTGGCACTCATCTTCTACCCTAGTAGAATAGAGCTCTTCGAAAGGAACTCGATTTTCGTCGAAAACTTTTCCCTCGAGCGAAACGATGATCCAATTTGCTTGGTGTCCAAGTCATTTTACTTTCCTCGACAGACTCGTCTCGTATTCAGGAGCGGACCGGCCGATTTCCGTGTCAGAAATGCGTTGTCAACTCTCCTTGTCTTCTCTCTCCTTCTCTCCTTCTCTCTCTCTCTCTCTTTGTCTCTCTTTCTACATATATATATATATATCCCTGTCTTCATCTAGAGGCATGCAAATGCGTTCTCGAGGTTGACAAGGATTGGAAGAAGAAGGATAAAGAGCGCTAAAGCAGAGAGAGAGAGAGAGAGAGAGAGAGAGAGAGAGAGAGAAAGAGAAAGAGGGAGTTTGGTTGAGGAGAGAAACACGCGAGAAGGGGTAGGAAGGGTTTAGGAAGGGATGGGACGGACGACGTTAAGTGATTTACTTGTGTAATAATCCCTCATTGAGCGACAGAATTTATAGCTCGTTCGCGTAACTCGCCTCGTCTCGCGAGATCTCTCCCGCTGCCCAAGGGCACCTATTAACGCCAACGAGAAGCCCTTAGACCTCTATTCCCTCTCCCCCGTTACTCTTCAACCACCCTGCATGCCATCCTCGAAACTCATTACTCGCTTGCTAACACGCGCGAGAATCGCACGGTAACCGTCTTTGTTTGCGTGAGTCACGAAATCCACCCCTATTTTTTTTTTATTTTTTATTTTTCACGAAAATTTCCTTCCCTTTTTCTCTCTTGCGCTTTATTTTTCTCTATCTCGCACTCTCCATCTCTCTTTATTTCTCTCTCTCTCTCTTTTCTTTTTCTATTTTATCGCTTAGCTTCCTACCCTCACTCAACAACTTTTTATTCTTTTACTTTTTTCCCCACTTCTCTCTTTTCACCGTTCCTTTTTTTCTTCTTTCTTTCTTTCTTTCTTTCTTTCTTTCTGTCTTTCTTTTTTTTCCCTTATTCCCTATCTTTTCTTTCTTTCTTTCTTTCTTTCTTTCTTTCATTCTTTTCTTTCTTCCTTTTTCTTTCCTTTCCCTTCCTTTCCTTTTACTCACCTCTTTTTATCCCATTATAAACTGTTAACGTTCTTTTGAACTGTCGTTAGTTTTTTAAATTACTCCTTTGCCGATGTTAATTTTCTTACCAAAGGAGGGCTTGATCTTCCTTTTTCCTGTTTTCTTTTCTTTTCTTTTCTTTTTTTTTATGTTCCCCCTTTCCTGGTGTCTTTTTCTTTTCCAACGATATTTTTTTCAACACGATTAATGCTTATACCCATTTACCGAGTCACCGAAAGTACTTATTTTTTTACTTGATCCTTTACTTCCCAACACTTCCTCTTAAACGATTTCTTTTTTTTTCAATGCTTTTGCGTTTTATAAATGATGGAAGAATTTTTCTTATAAAAGAGTTATTAAAGCTTTACGATTACGAAATGCGTTAACGGAAGATTAAATTGCTTATTAATATACAGAATGTACAATAGAAGAGAGACAGAGACAGGGACAGAGACAGAGAGAGAGAGAGAGAGAGAGAGAGAGAGAGAGAGAGAGAGAGATAGATAGATAGATAGATAAAGAAATAAGATAAAGAAAGAAAGAAAGAAAGAAAGAAAGAAAGAAAGAAAAAATGAAGGAATAAGGGATGAAAAAGAATGAAAGGGTTGGTAAAGGGGGAGGATTTAAACCTTCCCCGTAAGAATCCATTTAGCGTAGATTTCCGTAGGAAATACATTGTAGAGTATGGTTCGTGGACATTACCATAATCATTCTAATCCCATGGCAAAGTCCAACGAAACAATGGCGCTAATCTATTCGTCGTCGAAATGCCCGGAGACGAAGCCGAAGCATCCTCGGGTTAATCCTAGCACGAATGTGACTAAAAGAGATAGAGGAAAATAGAGATATAGAGATAGAGATAAAGAGATAGAGATAAAGAGATAGAGAGAGAGAGAGAGAGAGAGAGAGAGAAAGAGAGATCGTATCATATGAATGCCTCTGTTTCACGAGAAAAGCTTTGAACTTAATACGGTTAACGATATCACTATCTACCTTTACCTATATATCTCTCTCTCTCTCTCTTTCTCTCTTTGTAGCATCACAAAGATTCTGAAATGACGACGATGCTTATTAACGACGAATTTCCCGGTTCTAAATAAATGGAGAATTATTGTTAACTCGTAAGATGTGTCATTTAAATCGATTCATGCACTGATATCGACTATCTTCGTTTTATACAATTCTTCTTCGTAGATTTATTGAAACACTTGTTCATCGATTATTTCAATGGAATATATTGCGTTACATGTATTTTCACGATCGAAAGTGTCTAGAATGGCGTTGTCACTTATGGGAACATACGAACATAGTCTATAATATTATATGTGTAAACGTAAGCATCTGTGTATGTTTTCACACATAAGTAAATATAAGACAACAATTTCAGGAACTATTTTCACGATGGAAAATTTCAGACCAATTTTAAAACTATAAGGGGAACGTATTTTGATTATTTTATGGGGTAGAGTTTTAGATAGATAATGATAGATAGATCGAAGAAGTAAATCTAATAGTTATGAAAACGCAAAAGGAACGTTCGTTTTTGATATTTTCATTATTTAAAAGGATACAAATGGAAATAATGAAGTTACATAAAACTCATAATTTTTCATTCTCATAATTTATTGACTTTTTGGGAATAAATACACGCACAGGCATACACACGCGAAGCATAGACATCGATGTGCGAACGTGTACGTATGAAAGATTGCTATAACCGTAGAAAATGTTGGATAGATTCGAACGCGTCTACGTCAGACATAAACGTTTTACGTAGATTTAAATTTTGCTTCCAGTCTCGAAGTCCTTTGCGCGATAAAACGTAGAACGTAAGATATAATAATAGTATTAGTGATAGTAGTGGTAGTAGTAGAACTAGTAGAAGTAGTAGTAATAGTAGTAGTAGTAGTAGTAGTAGGAGAAGAAAAACAGAGGTGGTGATGCAGGTGGAAAAAGACTTTAGACAAAACGAGAGAATGAGAGATAGATAGATAGATATATAGATAGGTAGATAGATAGATAGATAGATAGATAGATAGATAGAGAAAGAGAGAGAGAGAGAGAGAGAGAGTCGAGTAGGAAGGATGCAGAATTCGAAGGCAATATTTTACGGGTAAATCCAGGAATATAGAAGAGAAAGAGAGAGTGTGATGGTGAAATGAAGGAAGGGAAGGAGGATAGGAAGATATCTAGCAGTTTCAACCGAGCCGTCCTCTCTTCATCGACCACGAGAGAGAGAGAGAGAGAGAGAGAGAGAGAGGGAATAGGAAGGGATAGAAGGGTTGGATGATAGGACGAACGTTGTAGAGTCCAAGTCCATTTGCTTGTTGGTCGTTGAAGCGAAGTAGCAAACCACAGGATACGGGTATGGGCATGGGTACGGGCATGGGTGCAGGTATGGGTATGGGTTTGAGTTTGGTGACTTTAGAAATGCTTCTTCTTCTTTTTTTTTTTCTTCTTCTTTTTTTTTCTTTTATTTTTCTTCTTCTTTTTCCTCCCTTTTTCCCCCATTGCCTTATCTCTCTAATACACGATCGCACCGTGATATCTCTTGGATTTCACGAGTTTGGAAAACGGGGACTGACTCTACAAATCACACGATAGTACCTACAAGATGCGCCCTATGCAGGGTGATATGTATTTCTTCGACTGTTACTTTCCTTCTTTTACGACGATTTATTTGTTATCGTTACGAACATTTTCAAAATGAGGAAGTCGATTTTTATTTTCTTTTTATTTTCTCTCCCTTTGTCTCTCTCTCTCTCTCTCTCTCTCTTTCTCTCTGTCTGTCTCTATACATTTTTAAAACTTTTCCATGGGGCGGAAGAAGAAATCTTTAATGAAACGATCGTATATTTTTTGTTTCTTTTTTTTTCAACTACGGAATCGTCGTCTTTCGTTGTTTTTGTCGTCGTCGTCGTCGTCGTCGTCTTGGCGTTTCGTAATTACTGTTAAAGTTGTAAAGCAAATCGTAAGAGAGAAAGTTTTTCATGAAGAGAGAGAGAGAGAGAGAGAGAGAGAGAGAGAGAGAGAGAGAGAGAGAGAGTGAGAAAGAAAGAGAATAATTCGTCGACGTTGTCGTTAGCGATTGTTTCAATTCGAATTACGTTTACACAAAGAGAACGAAGGTTATTACGTAAATTAAGATGGAAGGAATGTAGCTAAGAGTATTCGCCGTTCCTTACTTCCCTTTCTTTTCTATTTTATTATTTTCTTCTTTCTCTTCTTACTTTTCTGATAAATAAATGAACAGTCGGGGATGGTTATTGAAACGCGTGCGTTTAAGAAAGAGATAGGTTTGCGAGAGGGGAGGAATAATAAAAAAAAAAAAAAAAAAAAAGAGAGAGAAAAAAAAAAGAAAGAGCCATTAGGTCACGACGTGGTTCTAGATAATTTTTTTCCTCTCAACGTTTTTCTTCTTTCGTTACGACGTCGTCGCGATATCATTCGCGGCGGTCCGATAAAAGTGCATGAAACGTTTTCCTTTTTTTTACGATAATAAGAGCGACAAATATCTTGAATTTTATAATAACTGAGCGCCAATTGATAGGAGAGTGCGTTATATTCGGGTTAACGGTAGAACGTAGAAGATGAAGAAAGATGAGAGAAAGGGGTGAACAAGGAGGACAACGAAGACGGGGTGAAGATTGTTGGGGAAGGGTTGTAAGTGTTAGAAGGACAGGTTCTCGGTGTTTACGAGTTCTAAGACAACTTTTCCAAACTTCAAAGATATTAGACTTTAAATGACGGTATTAGTAGTAGACTCGTTCGGTACTAACGGCGAATTATGGTTTACACTTTGCGAAGGTGAAGAAAGTGAAGTGTTAAAAGAGAAAGAAGAAAGAGGAGTGAGATAGTCAGAGGAAGGGGGTGAGGGTAAGGGGGAGGAAATAAGAAGGGGGTAAAACCAACCCCGACAGTTTTATAGATTCGAGGGAGAACGATGCGATGGGGCTTTTTCGATCCGACGAGAGGTTCGACATAGAGAGAGAGAGAGAGAGAGAGAGAGAGAGAGAGAGAGGGTGAGAAGAAGTATGTTCCGAACGAAATCGTGCGGTTCTCTATCGTGCTCGTTAAATATTAATGCCTCTGGCTGGCTCTACGATGTCTCGTTCGAGATTATTTGCGGGCACGTTTTACGATCTTCTTTAAAAGCTCGATTTTCTCTTCGAACGACGAAACGATGAAACGTAAGAGCTTGGACTTTGGTAAGGTAAGGTGAAACGGATAAGTTGAAATGGATATTACGAATTAAGCTTTAACTTTTGATAATAATGACAATCATAAGAATAATAATAATAATGATAATAATAATATATGTATATATATATATATTTTTTTTTTCTTTTATCGTTATTAATTTATCATTTGCGAAAGATTCTTTATCGTGGCTTTTAATATTGTATGTAATCAACGTAGACACGATTTTGATATTTATCGTCGGGAACGGTATATATTGTTTTTTTGACTCGTATGTTTCTAGATAAATGCGCGGCTGTGAATGATTAGTTAGAAAAAGAAAGAAAATTGAAGTTGGCCCATCCCATTTCTATATATCCTGATTCCACCCTGCTCCATCTTACCCTACTCTACCTGACGTGAACGAACGTGGGCAAACGTATAAAGGAGAGAAAGGCACGCAGGAACGAATATAGTATGTATATACGTATGTATATATATATATATATATATATATATATATATATGTTCATGCATGCTTGTATGTATATATGTATGTATTTACTTCGAAAGTCGTCACATGGTTATTCGCACTCGCACCAGAGTCCTGTTTGCACTAGAGTAGTTTACATTCGACTAGAAGTTGGCAGTCGTTTGTCCCGTTTGAATTCGATAGTCATTGCTCGATCTCTCTCTCTCTCTCTTTCTCTCTCTCTCTCTCTCTCTCTCTCTCTCTCTCTTTCTCTGTCTCTCCCTCTCTCTCTTTCACTCTTCCTTTTGAATAAGAAACAGGAATTTGAGATTTTGTAAGAGGGATTTGAGAGCACGAACGAAGAAGAAAATTTCCTTTTCGTCTTCAGGCACGATATAAGAATGATAACGTAGAACGGCGATATCGATTATCGATGCTTCATAAAGTCATAATTAAACGTATCAAATTCTCAGTGAATTCATAGTTTCTGCCATTACATTTCTCTCTCTCTCTCTCTCTCTCTCTCTCTCTCTCTCTTTCTCTCTGTTTTTTTCTCTCTCTTTCTTTCTTTTTCTTTTTTCGGCTTTTCTCTATTAATTTCTTTTCACTCTTCTTTTCCAATTATTCAGACAACTCTTCTCTCACAGTGCCGTACTCGATCTTCTTCTTCTTCATCTTCATCTTCATCTTCATCATCTTCTTCTTCTTCTTCTCCTCCTCTTCCACGTCGAATTCATCTGGTCGTTTCATTATCCGACATCTCTACTGTCTTTGTCCAACTTACTCTCTGTTTCTTCCGATTTACCGAGGATCCTTTGATAGCTATATAATTTAGGTCGGATCAACGATTCACTCTTTGTTCTCGTTTATTTTACTTTAATTTATTTTATTTTATTTTATTTTATTGATCTCTCTCTCTCTCTCTCTCTCTCTCTCTCTCTCTCTCTCTCTCTCTCTTTTCTCTTTCTTTTTTCCTTTACATCTCTCTCTCTCTCTCTCTTTTCTTTTTCTTTTTTCCTTTACATTGCCTATTAAAAATAACTATATTCGATCGGGAATCTCTCCTTTCCAAATATTTTTTCTCCTTCGTTAAAACGGAACGACGATTCATTTCACTGCACGACGAATAATACAACGCGTGTTATCGTTATACGCTGGTAGAGGTAAAAAAATCTAAGTTTTTTTTTCTTTTATTTATTTATTTATTTTTTTTTTTTTATTATTGATACCAATCGTTATTACAATTGACGATCGATCGGGATAAATAATATTTCCTTTGGAATCGTTTTACCTTCGTTCGTACGTGAATAAAAATAATAAAAGAAATTTTATCGTAAGAATGCATCGAATGTCCGTTTTGAATTTTTTTAACTGAACGAATGTCAAGATCGTAATAAATTATATACAAAATTTATCAAACAGAGAAAGAGAGAGAAAGAGAAAGAGAGAGAGAGAGAGAGAGAGAGAGAGAGAGAGAGAGAGAGAGAGAGAGATAAAGAAAGAAAGAGAGAAAGAGAGAGAAATCGCATTAAACACACAAGTAATTCGTTAGTACGTAGAAGTTCACAGAACCGAAGCTCATTCGCTTGATAAAGTTTCTCTCTCTCTCTCTCTCTCTCTCTCTCTCTCTCTCTCTCTCTCTCTCTCTCTCTCTCTCTCTCTCTTTGACTCTTACCCTGTCTGTTTCTATCTCTCTTCTATGTACTCAAGGAAAGGTAACCTGTATCAGTCAACGAATTCGTACGTAAGTCGAGAACGTAAGACGTAGATCTCAACTAGCGTAAATCCTTGATTAAATGCAGCCTCTCTCTTCATTTAGGATTCACTTGTCGCCTTCTTGTAGTCTAGTTACCAGAGAGAAATAGCCGGCTTTGGTAGGTATTCCTTTTGTATGACTATAAACGGTTTCACGCTATCGTTTATTTCTCTTAGTGACAGTTCAACCGTTTGTTAACCTCTGACCTTTAGAGGAACAATCTTGATTACGTCCTTTCTACATCATGCGTGTGTACACGACTCGTTAGGGGAAGAGAAATTATAAATTTCTTTGGTAATTTCCTTTTCTCTTTTTTCTTTCTTTTTTTCTCTCTTTCTTTTGTATTCTTTCGTAGCTAGAACGAGTGACAAAAATGATAATAGTCGAAGTAAAAGTTCTTTATACAAATTTTATATAGGATGTTATTGATAAGATGTTAGGTTTATCGAAAAGAAATTTCTTATAGGACAGAAACGATCGTTGATCCGAATATTTCAAGTCAAAGTTCTAATAGTTACTTTAATAGTTGAACAAATTTTTTTCACAAAGTTCAACGCGTTTTAATAAATTATTCAGTTAGGTGTCCGTGTAGTTCGGGTATCAAGTGGATTTATACACGCACACACACAAGCATATACGTATATATACATATATACATATATATTATATACGTGTCTCTAAGAGACGACGTACGTCTTCTAGGCCGATCTTCAGGAATGTAATTAAGAAGGAGAACTCGACTCGAAAGTGGAAATTAATGTTCGTCACAATTTTCTATCTTCCTCTCTCTCTCTCTCTCTCTCTCTCTCTCTCTCTCTCTCTCTCTCTCTCCCTCTCTCTCTCTCTCTCTCTCTCTCTTACACATATACTCTATCTTTCTCTATTACACGATTAATAAAATTATATTTCTCATGTTTCGTGACGGTAATCGATTTCGTAACGTCATCGCTACGTTGAAATAGTAACAATAGTTTCTACTAACAAGCATCACGTAGTCTTGTAATTTCAGTGATCATCCATGGCGGACTAGATCGCGACCATGACTACTGAGTAGTATAATCTCCGTAGATACAATCTCATCAAGCGATATTGCTGTAGACTGTAGGGCATATACATAACATGGTATAAATTACACTACCAGTAATTATGAAGTTCAGTCCTTCCAACCGTATCCATTGTATAATAAATAATAATTTCGTGATAATTAAAATTATTGATGTAAGCTAATTAGTAACTTTAAAAATGATAACTGATTGAAATATTTAATTAATGAAAAAAAAAAAAATATATATATATATATATATGGCGTTATGTAAGAAAAATTAAAAGTTAGTAAATTATCTATATAATCATAGATCGAATATTATATTTCGTGTTTTTCAAATATTCGACGCGTGAAATCATGAAACTTTTCTTTATATATTATTTTTTTATTAACGAATACTAATATTTAGTTATCCCTTGATTTATA
>NC_057685.1:1417170-1427170 GCF_014466175.1 Vespula pensylvanica | reverse complement strand
ATTGTATCCTATTTTATTTTTATTTTTTTCCTCCTTTCTTTTTTTTTATTGAAGATAGAAACAGAAAGAGAGAGAGAGAGAGAGAGAGAGAGAAAGGGAGGATTGCCGAGGGCAGACTTCGGTGAAAATGAGAACAAATGGAAAAAGTTGGAAGAACGTCTATTAGCCAATAACCTACATATGAACTAAGTTCAGTTATACCTTTGGGACTATGCGACATCGTAAACTACTGAACCTGTCTTAATTATATTCTTTTTTACTTTTTATTCCTCCGACTTTTTTCTTTTTTTCTTCTCTCTCTCTCTCTCTCTCTCTCTCTCTCTCTCTCTCTCTCTCTCTCTCTCTTTTAATACTGAAATAATCCCAAAGAAAAATTGTCTGAACTTTTTTCGTTCCGACTTGTACAAAAAGAAAGAATTTGATATAAAAGAAATAATATAAGAAAGAACAGTATACATATATACATACATACATACACACATACACACACATATATATATATATTCTTTATACTATATATACATATATATACATTATAATATATATATAATATATATTTCTTTTTCTCAGCTACATTATTAATTTAAACAACGCGATTATAACATTTCGTATTTGATAAAATGGAATTCTTTAAAAAAACAAATAGAGAGATAGATAAATAGATAGAGAGAGAGAGAGAGAGAGAGAGAGAGAGAGAGAGAGAGAGAGAGAGAGAGAAGTGCAATCGACTGTAAGCGTTTTGAATAAATAACGATACTTGGTTCGACTGCTATCGAAAGGCGAAATCGATAGATGTGTATACGTATGTACATCCATATATCTTGATACATATATAAAGTGTGCTGACACGTGGGAGAAACGTATGCATATGCACATATTCGTATGCCTGTTCGAACACATGACATGCCTTGGAAAAATAAATAAGGAAAAAGGAAAACTTTATTTTTGAAAGATAAGAATAAGAAGAAGAAGAAGAAGTAAAAAAAAAAAAAAAGAAAAGAAACAAAAAGAAGTAAAATAAAAAGAGAAGAGAGAGAGAGAGAGAGAGAGAGAGAGACAGAAAAAGTATAATATTAAAAACGGAAGAGGAAGAAAAAAGAATTTTGATTTATACCTAATTAAGGATTAAAAAGATATTTGATTTTATTAATTATAATTAACGAAAATATCTCATATTTGATAATCATCATTAATGAAAATATTTCATTTGGATAATTATAATTAATGAAAATATTTCATTTTGATAATTGACGATTGATAATTATTGAAAAATATATTTTATATCGATATTAATTTCGAATATTTCATTCTGCGTATTAGAAAATATTAATACACGGTATCGATAGATGGGTGTATGAAAATATCAAAATGGTTTTGCCATTTAATGAAGTCTCGTGGTTTTTAATATCGAATCGTTCTCGTCGTATGACCGCACTAATACACGTATCATACATTCGTACACATACATAAACACACAAACACATGTGCATACATATAGAAAAGGGTATTGAATCGTAAGAAGAAAAGTCTAGCTCCGGTCTACCGACGAGAGAAGATCTTTCATCTTAAAAACGCATCGAGGTTAGAGCTGGTAGGGTGGTTGGATAGGGGGTGAGAGTGGAAGGGGTTGGTTTGTTGGTAGCCCTTTTAAAGGCTTTTCGATGGTACCAAAGTACATCATCATACCATGGAAATAAAGTTCAATACGATTTTTTTTTTCCTAGTGCGATTTATAAAAGAAGTCACGTGGTACTAACTGTCAGAATAAAAGAATCGTTTGCATGGGTCGCATTGAATGGAGCTTAAGTTAATGCTCCCCTGACCTCCCCTTCCCACCCTCTCCTTCTTACCATTTCACCTGAGATTTGAACTCCGAAAGAGAATTAGGGTTGAACGAATAGAAAAGGGAATAAAAAATATTTCTCGATCCTGAGAAATAAATGGGAATTTTGTTGTTTAGTTACTTACTTCGTTACTTACTTACTTAGTTACTTATTTACTTAGTTACTTACTTACTTACTTACTTATTTACTTAGTTACTTACTTACTTACTTACTTACTTACTTACATCGTTGATTAAATTCCTTTAACATTTTTGGATGTAAATAAAAATTTGTTTAACAGAACGACGTTGTATATAAAGAAAAGAAAACGAAACAGGACAAAAAAGAAGATTTAAAAAAGGAAAACAAAAAAAAAAGTATACTCCATTACGAGCAAAGGTTCATGAGAGTCAATTCGAAGGTAGTCTGCGAAAGAGTAGAAATAAATATTACAAGCTTGAAGTTTAAATAGATTTCTCGTAGCTTTGCACAACTAGAAGAGGAACAGCATATCGTAACTTTATCCGTCTATCTATCTGTCTCTCTCTTTCTCTCTTTCTCTCTTTCTCTCGGTTGCAGTGGTTTTCAAACTCTCGTCATTGCCGCAACTCGTATGTATGTATACGAGGACGTATACTCGTAAAGCATACACCGCACGATTTTATTACGAATGCTTTTAGCGAAATTTTCAGGTAGAAATTTTCAAACGATTTTCTTACATACATAAGTACAAACGTACATTGGTAAATAGAAGATACGTATGTAGAACATACGTAATATTTATATACGTTACATATCATTTTTGTAATCACTTATGAGCTCGAGAAAGTTCTTTATTTCTTCTTAAATATATTATGATCGTAAATCTAAATCTAATTTTCAAAATCGCTCTCACGATCGAATCCATACGTAGATAGAACGATATCTGTTGTTTTTCTCAAAAGTCAGTTTAACGTAGAACAAATAGAACGCTTAAACCGATAGTATCATCTTGACGGAGCATTCATCTTCTCCAACTATCTTCCATTGCTTCATTACATTATGGACTTTCCTGGGGTTTTAGTCGATTATCGTTTCTCTCTCTCTCTCTCTCTCTCTCTCTCTCTCTCTCTCTCTCTCTCTCTCTGTCTCTCTTTCTCTTTCTCTCTTTCAGAGAATGAAGTGAGAAAATATGTATTTCTATTATGAAGAGAGATTCTACTGAAACAGATTCTGCTTTTCGATCGATACCTAAGCATTTCCCTTTCAGAGCTAGACTGATAGTAACTTCAGAAACAAACTCTCATTATTGTCGTTTCAACTTCGAAAACTTTTCCCTTTATTTTCCCTTCTTTATCTTCTAATAACTCTGTTACGATTAAACTTATGATTAATGTATTTATTATTTGTCGGTATCAAATAGTTTTGCAAGATGTTTTCCTCTTTCAAATTTATAGTTGTTTTTCTCGTAAATAATTCCCATCTCATTGAGTTTAGTAAATTTTCAACTGGATTTTTTTTATTCGTTTTTTATTAGTCAGTAAACTATGATAGAACGAACTCGAACCATCGCGGTACTTTTCGTTCCTCGGTTGATAACTTGTACTCGCAACAATCTTCTTTACCAACGGTCGAACTTCGTAAAAGCTTCACAGATCGATAAAGTAGTAACGCCGTAGGTAACGTAGTTTCATATATTTTTCTTACCATCGATTTAGTATTTTCCTATTGTAGGTAAAACAGATTTCTTTATAGATTTTTGATAATGACCGATAGTAGGTTCGAATTGTCAAAGAATTTAGAACTTGGGACTCTATCCGTTTTATACATACAATTTTGTCGATAACTTTTGCTACAGTAGATTATAATGAAAACATTTTTTTACTTTATTTTATTTTATTTTATTTATTTATTCATTTTTTCATTTTATTCACTTTATTTACTTTTTAACATTGTCTTAATGTTATACTATTTATACAATATGGTATCACAATAGATGAATGCAAATAAAAAAAGTTTGATAGTAGTAAAAGTAATAGTAATAGGAAGGCGATCAATATGAATCCAAAGGATAGCTTTTAAATCTGAGCTTCATTCTTCATCGGTCATTCTCACCGTTACACCCTAGTCTCTCACCCTACTACTCCTCGACTCCCTTTTGACCTTTTTTCCGGTCAATCTCCAGCCGACGCGCTCTTGTATACGTCGGATGAATAGCGTTTAAGTGAATTGATGGACCTCCGGTGGTCGACATGTCGAAGTAAAGAGACAGAATGAGAGAGAGAGAGAGAGAGAGAGAGAGAGAGAGAGAGAGAGAGAGAGAGAGAGAGAGAGAGAGAGAAAGAGAGAGAGAGAGAGAGAGAAAGGGAAGAAAAAAGAGCAGTAGTAAAGCTAAAAGAGAAGAGGAATGAAGAGGGAAAGTAGGGAAAAAAATTTCTCACCACAAAAGCCACGAGGATGGATCAGCTATCAGTGGATTTATTGGAGGAAGGAATTATCGTTTCGTGACCATTCTTACACGACTGATCGCCTGTCCGCGAAACGTCAAAGTGAGATTTGTGTAGAAAAATTAGTTAAATTATATATACATACATACATACATACATACATACATACATACATATATATATATATATATATATATATATATATATATATATGAGTATAGAGAAAAATTAGTTAGATTAAATATATACAATATATTCGAATCGTTTTAATAAATGCTTCTTTCCTTTTTTTCTTTTTTTTTTTAATGAAGATTCAATGAAGCGTCATGTCCATGCTAGGAAAAATGAGGCAAAGAAGAATAAATTAAACAAAGTATTATATATATATATATATACATATATATACACACGTAGGTATATAGAGTCAGAATCAATAATGAAAATGGTGTCACGTAATTAAAAGGCATATCGTACAATTCCTCTTAGAATGAGACTTCAACTCGAGTTTCTGTGATATTTCCTGAATGTTCCTGAATGTTCCTTTCATCTCTCTCATAGTTCTTCTTTTCTTATATTTCCCCATCTTTCGTGGCTGATAAGGAAACGTGTTTAAGGTCGAGGATGAAGAGAAAAAACTGGGAGAAAACAAAAAGAAAAAAGAAAGAAAGAACAAGGGACGACCGTGTTGTCCGAAGCAATGAGTGTTATAGAAAGGGACGAACGATTAAAGAACTAAATGGTTCTTCTGCTAGCGAGAGCAGCAGATTCGTGTCCTTGCGATGGAAAAAGATGATGCTGCTTCGGTGTTTTTCTTCATCTTCTCTCTCTGTCTCTCTCTCTCTCTCTCTCCATCTCTCTTTCTTTCTTCGTGTTCGTGAAAACGATTCACCGAGCACCGAACCACACGGTAAAATCAGCCGGCAGCAATTTATATGATAATTGCTTTGCTTCTACCCATTCCTCTTCTCATCCCCTTTCCCACCACCCCCACCTCTAGTCACTCGGAATTCTTTTTCGAACTTACTTTCCTTCGAGGAAACTCTTTAACGAGCGTCTTTTTCTTTTCCCTCTCTACCATCCCCATCCCCATCGTCATCGTGTCTCTTCCGTTCCTCTTCTTTCACCTTTCCTGTTTTTTTCCCTTCTCTTTTGATTTCTTTCTCTCCCCTATTTCTTTCTATTTCTTTCTCTCTTTCTCTCTTTCTCTCTCTTTTTCTCTTTCTCTGTCTCTGTCTCTGTCTCTGTCTCTTTCGGCTGGATGATGAAAAGACGGGATGAAAAATGTTCCGGAACGAAGTGGTATTATGGAAGCACGTTACAATCTCAAAGAATTTTTGTATTTTTCTTTCTAGATTTAATTCCTTTATTATTTCTTAATTCATTTTCTTTTTTTTTTTTTTTTCTTTCTTTCTATTTTGAAACACAAATTTTTACATGTAACTGTGGTAATAACAATGCTTCAAAAAAAAAAAAAAAAAAAAAAAGAAAGGAAAAGAACGAAGAATATATTCGTTTATATTCGTTTTCATCAAGAATAACGTATATATGAAAATTATATGGGGGATACGTCCTGTAAACACTTTGAATCGGATGAATCGTTTGTTAATAAACAAAATATTCGAAAAAATATATGGCATCATCCCGTATAAATATCGCAACGTTTGCACGACCAAAGATCCTTTGATGACTTCGATGATGCTAAAGGCCAATGTATAAACGTTTATTTTCATGATCGTTTAGTCGAGCCAACTAACTAGCTTGTAAATTTGTAGCGATACGATTCGATTAGTTTGGCATAACGCGTAACGTGTATACGAGCCGCTTGCGCGCACTCGTGCGAGTAGTAAATTCTTTTAAATGGTATCGTAAATCGATTAGTTAGCATATCAAACGAATATTTCTATTTCATTATTTATTTATTTATTTATTTATCGATTACGTCAAAAATATCGATGTTTATGATGAAAAGTATTTACAAAGGAATGGATAAGATTTCTTTTCTTTTTTTCTTTTTTTTTTTTTCTTTACATTTCTTTCATATTTCTTTTTTTCTCATTTCTTTTCTGTATATTTTTCTAAATTCTTTCCTTTTTTCTTTTTTTTTTTCAGATTTTCCACGGGAAAATTTATTTCAGACGAATTTTTTGATTTCACTCTTTTTCTTTTTTTCTTCTTTTTTCTTCATTTTTTTTTTTTTTATTTTTATCCCTGCATTAATATATAGTTCGTACCAAATTTATCGATCGGAAGCTCATTGATCGTTGAATGAAAGTATTTGTAAATTTCGATATTAAGTAATTTCGGTATTTGATCAGAAATATGTCCATTTTAATATTATTCAATATTATAGAGAAAAAAAAATGATTGCTATTAGGATATCTTATTTTTTTTAAATCATAAGTAATATATACATATATATATATATACAGTTCTATGCAAAACGATTAGTAAAAAATTCGTGGAATGATATGATATAACAATGAAAGAGCTTCTCGAAAAGAAAAAGGTTGATAATCGTGGTAGACTTTCTCGAGGGGCTATGTGAAAAATACTCACGAGAGTGGTTCTAGGATTTTTAGTGAAAAAAAGCACGGCGATACGTTCTCCGACACGATGGTTATCGATTTTTCAACGATGACGCATTCTGCTAAGTACGCGCTTGATGCATATGTGTTTATGCAATGTGCGCACTCTGTGCTGCGTTCCAGAACATTTCGAATCGTATTTACGAAAATAGAGGTTTTAGCGTTTTCCAAATTGAATTTGTTGTAAATAATTCCTCTTCGTACCGTTCTCTCTCTCTCTCTCTTTCTCTCTCTCTCTCTCTTTATTTCTTTTTTATCAAAGGGTATTCGTATAAAATAAAATAAATAAATAAATAAATATATGAATAAATAAATAAATGAATGAATGAATGAATGAATGAATGAATGAATGAATAAATAAATAAATACACATATAATAATCATCGGAATTATCTGCAAAAGGATTAAATTTTTAATTTTACGAATGTTTATTCAAAAGAAAAAAAAAAAAAAGAAACAAAATATTTCGAAATCGAAAGACCGTGTTAAAGTAAATTCGAACGAAAATTTATGAAATTCAATTTTCAGTTGTATGAAAAGTGATGGGTATTTCACGACGCTCATCATTATCTGACAAAAGCAACTGAAAATGGAAGGTTTGACGAACGTCGATTAAAAGTAGTAAAGACCGTTTTAAAAGACGGATGTATCTCTGAGATTTTTTCGATGTACCTTTCGCTCTCCTAGAGAACATCTATCCATCGTGGTCTCGCTAATGACTACACATTTCCAGACCAATCTCCTTCGCTATCCTAAATCGAGGACATATATCCTCCAGAACGAAGACTTTACCGTGCTCCTATATGTTTCTCAGTATTTGCCGACGAGACAAATGCTCGTTACGAACTTTAGCTGGTCCGCTCTTAGACAGACTTCTTCTTCCCTCTGTTGAAACTTTACCGAGATTTTTCTCACCCTCGACGAGAGATCGTTCAGCTTCGAAAGGTTTTATACGGTGTATATAATCTCACTTTTATGACATAACTAATAAATTGGAATTTAGATAACTCTTGTTACATGTAAATCGTACAGATTTATAACAAAAAAAAAAAAAAATATACACGCGAAGAAATTACACGTGTATGTATGAATGTACGTATATGCTGTTGAAAAGAATACTGTTAAAAGTTTGATTTTTTATTTACGATTATACAGCCTAACATGTAGTCGATCGATTCATTCAGAATCATATTATTTAAGGACTCACGAATTTGTTATATGATTTAGTACGTTTTATAATTATAATAAGTGATCTCGTACGGCACCTCGTTGAATTTATTTCTCCAAAAAGAATATTCTCTCCAAAAAAAAAAAATATATATATATATAGTTCCATTAAAAAAAATGACTTTTGACTTTGAAATAAATTTTTCTCCACTTTACTGGCTTAAAAAAGAAAAAGAAGAAAAAAAAAAAACAGGCACCATACACCAACGCGACGCTCATTCCACACGAAATAAATTCGTAAAGAAATTTTTTTAAGATCAGTATCCCACGAGGATATTTCAATTTGTCGAGATGATACCTTGTGTATATGCGTATACTTATTTATATTTTATTAATAATATTGATTTATTTGGAAACGAATGTACATGTTCGAATCGATAGAAATTTTAATAATAAATCAAATATTTAATACAGAATAATCGGACACGTGTCACGGATAACAAAATGGCCAACTTACGAATGATATATTACAAAGTAAAATAATTGTTTACGAGCACGTGAAATAGGGTGCGTATATCCCATATACCAAAGAGAGAGAGAGAGAGAGAGAGAGAGAGAGAGAGAGAGAGAGAGAGAGAGAGAGAAATGGAAAGAGAAGGAGCGTTTTGATCAAAATTAATCATAAATATATTTCGAACAAATCTACTATAAATCTTCAAAAAGAAATTTATTAAGAAATTAATCTGTTTAATATAATAAAATGTTATACATAGATTGGAAGATAAGATTGGAATTTAATTTCGCAATTTAATATATCCGATGATCCTTTTTCCAGTTTGATCTTTGGCAGAGTACGCGATGAGTTTTCCAGAGTCTCGTGGAAAAAAGAATAAAAAGGAAAAAAAAAAAAGCAACAGAAAAAAAATAAAAAGAGAAAAGAAAGAAAGAAAGAAAGAAAGAAAGAAAGAAAGAAAGAAAGAAAGAAAGAATAAAAAAATGAAAAAAAAAGAAAGATGGAAGGAAAATTCGTTTATCGTGTATTCGTATTACATTCTCACAGGGGACAGCGCGTAGATACTTTGCGAAGTGAGTAGATGGGGTACATGGGGTAGATGGAAGAGAATAGAAAAGAGAGAGAGAGAGAGAGAGAGAGAGAGAGAGAGAGAGATAGAGAGAGAGAGAGAGAGAAAGTGATAAAGTCGAAGGTCTTTCTCTTTTTTTGGTTCGTAGCAATCGATTTGAGGAGTTCGCTTACACACTTTGGCTCGCTTTACCCACGAGAATTCTTCGCGCTTATTACTTTCCACTTTGCATCTCCTCAAAATCGATACGAGTTCGTCGAAATGTATCGAAATGAAAACGATGCAGGGTCATACGATGTAGACTGCGTATCACTTTCGTTACACGAACGTTTTACCTTTCGACGAGGAACGTCGAATGATATCGATTCGATTTCGATTCGACTTGACTCGAATTAATTTCGATTACACTGGTAGTATATATATATATATATATATATATATATATATATATATATAATTTAATCACTTTTCGTTGAATCGATTATCCTTTTGATTTATCTTTTCGTAACTCCGTGTGTGTATGTCTGTGTGTGTGTGTGTGTGTGTTTCTAAAACTTTTCGAAAAAATAGAAATTAAAGAGAGATGATAACGCGCGTTAATAAGATATATTGAGTTTCATGAGAAATAATAAATTCATAAAAGAGGAATATAATTTTATACTTAATTTTATCGACCACATTAACACGTGATCATTGTTAAAATAAATATGTTGTTTATGAAAGAATAGAGAGAGAGAGAGAAAGAGAGAGAGAGAGAGTGAGAGGAGAAGGTAAACAATGTACTACCGAGTGAATATCGATGAGAAAAACAAAGTTATCTATTTTATGACAACGCATATGTTTTAGAGAAAACATCGATACATTGATGTTACACGAACACGATGTTATAACATCGAGCTGTACTTTTAGTTGGCCGT
>NC_057685.1:1391468-1417070 GCF_014466175.1 Vespula pensylvanica | reverse complement strand
GAGAGAGAGAGAGAGAGAATACAGGTGTCTCTTATATTTAGGTAAACAATCAGCTACATATGTATTATTACTTTATCGATTTCTTATCTATTCAGACAGCTTCATTAATTAACGTTAATTAAGTTCTATCTAGTCGACGAAGTTTCTTCTCTGACGAAAGTTTAAGATGTTCTTTTCACGATAATAATGATCGCTCGAAGGGAAGCTCGAAGGTAAAACGAAGGTATAGGGTGGTTCGAAGGGAGTGGCCAATTTGAACCGATATTTAGTAAAATTTTCTGTCGAACGTTTACGATCGATGGAGATTTAATTTCCTGATTTTCCATATTAACACACGTCCATGTTGTCGGCCAGAACTAAATAGCATTTTGGGGATTCGGGGTGAAGGGGCGTAATCGTCGGAGATGAACTTATTCCCATCCATGAAATTAATTTGGAGAACCAATTTGCATCGAAGCTTAATGCCGTTACGATGCATCTATGGTGTATAGTACGTCTATAACGTTACGCGTGAAATTGCTATTGCTTTATCTTTCTCTCTCTCTCTCTCTCTCTCTCTCCCTCTCTCTCTCTCTCTCTATCTATAACATTACTATTGTTATCTCTATCTCTATCTCACGTATAGATATACACGCGTATAGATACAAGAGGATTCAAGGATTTACAAAAGCTTTATGTATGTACGCACGAACGACGTACGGATAATTCCCGTTGTCACGAGAAAGGCCCGATCACGAAGTTAATCGATTCGAGAGTTTAACGAAAATTAATTAGTTCGGTCGAAGAAATTTTCAATGAGAATAATGCGTGTAACGGGAAATTGATAAACGACGTATAAGATATAACGAAATTTGCGATCTAATTTATTTAATTAATCGATCAATCGGTTACTCATGAATAAATTCGTATATATAAATTATTGATTTGATTCTTTTCTTTTTTTCTTCTCTTTCTTTCTTTTTTTTTTTTCGGTTTTCATTCATTTATGTAACATGTATAAATTCGTATATATAAATTACGGGGAAATTTGCTTTTTTTTTTTGGGTTTTCATTTATTTTGCTTTTGGCGTTTTTTTTTTCTTTTTTTTTTTTTTTTTTTACTTTTTTTATTCTATGGAAGGGGAAAAAACGAACGAAATAAAAGGAAGATGTTAACAACACTTTTATTTACAAGCTTTTCAAGCTTTCACGGGAAACGGATTCGCTAATATCCTGAACGTTTCGATCGTCGATATTCTCTCGTGATACATCGCAAAAGCTTTGACGTTATCTCTATGTTGTATGTATATATATATATATACATATATATATATAAAGCGATATATATGAGTACATATATCATAGATGAAGCTCGTAAACGCGTCATAGAAATTACAGTTATCCGTCGGCGAGGGATCGTTTCCTCGTAACCATCATATTTTTCATTCTAATCACGGTACACGTCATTATCGCATTCCGATAGGTAACTCGAAATGGTCATGTTTTTTCGATCGATTGATTTATTATGTATCTATCGTAAATGTCGATCGTCGTTCCCTTTTTTTTTTCTTTTATCTTTTTATACAGATATTCACATCTTTATATATATATATATATATATATATATATATATATATATATATATATATATATGAATATAAAAATGATTGAATGATTTGTAAACGTAAGAAAAAGAAGAAATTTATAAACGTAATGAAATATTAATAATGTACGAATCAATTTGTAAATGTAGTCATTAGATAATTTATTATACCAAATCCGATCGGCTTTTTTACATTGCATTTGTTTCATTGAAAAAGTCTTTTGAAAAATCTTTTGCAAACTATTTTTTACTTTTCTCTCTTTCTATTTATCAATCAATCAATCAATCAATCTATCTATCTATCTATCTATCTATCTATCTATCTATTTATCTATCTATCCATCCATCTGTCTTTCTGTATGTCCCTTCTTTTCCATCGAGACTAAGGAAACTCTTGTCGGATATTAATAAAGTTCGGTCTCCGTGGAACTCGAAAAGTATCTCTTTTCGTCTCTTCTCCAAGTACTTTAAAAACTTGCACTCACGGGAAATGAAATTCCCGCGAATTCCGGAAGGTAAAAGCCACTATAAGCGAGAAGCTTCATCGTTGCTTCGACATCATCGGAAAGGGGGTTGAAAAGTGGTGGAGGTTGGAGAGAGGAGGTAGGAGTAGGAGAGAGTGGGGAGTGGGGAGAAGATGAACAAATAGTCTAGAGAAGAGAAGGGAGAGGTATATAAAGACGATAAAGTTCTCTCTCATCTGTCGGATAAACACGAGAGAACACTAAGAGTGAGTGTAAAAGAGACACAGAGAGATAAATAGAGAGAGATAAATAGAAAGAGAGAGAAAGAGAGACAGACAGAGAGAGAGAGAGAGAGAGAGAGAGAGAGAGAGAGAGAGAGAGAGAAGAAAAGAAGATTAGGAAAACAATTTCATAAGAATATTCATTGTTCTTGGTTAGCTGTAACGTTGTAACTTGGTTAGCTGTATCGTATTTATTTATAATATCAACGTTAAATCCGCGATTTCGATTCTAACTCGTGCGTTAAAAATTTCCCGTCGATTGATGCTAACCGTTTGATTTATTTCGATAATATCGCTAGTTGTCAAATCATTCTTACAGATAATATGTTTTGGCAATGCCTTTTTGACAGGTTACATGGGATGATTTATATAGGAGCCACGTGATACGATCTATGAATTTACAAAATCGGTCGTTGATAAATAGTTCTGTATGGATGGATTTTATCAATGATTTCGTTTTTCTTTTTGTTCTCTCTCTCTCTCTCTCTCTCTCTCTCTCTCTCTCTTTCTCTCTATTTCTCTTTTTTCTTTTTATTTTATTTCATTTTATTTCTTTTTTTTTAATTTTTTTTCCTTGTATTTATCTCTCTTTGTTCTGCAAAAAACACGTACATGAAACTTCAACGCTTCATATGTTATAGTTACGAATGCTAATAATACTTCGCAGTGTCATTTGAACGATAATCAATCGATCGTGAAACCAAAATTCAATGTTTATTTTCTACGTGGTACGATAAAATTAATTTTGATATTACATACAGACACAGATATGTATATATATATATATATATATATATATATATATATATATGTATGTATGTATGTATGTATACCCTAATATTTATATAATATATAAATATATATTATAGAGATAATATAATAATAAATATTATATATATAAATAAATATATGAATAGATAGATAGAGAGATAGATAAATAAATAGATTTCATTATATTATATCAATTGATCTTATAATCTATAATTACTAAAACGTGCGATAAATCAATATTCAAGTTTCTTGCAGTTTAAATGCGAACAGTAATTACGCGATCCAGTTTTTATTCGAATCATTAGAATATCTTACTATTGATAAATTCTAATTATTTCAGAATTTGTTAACTTTCGAAACTCTTTTTCAAATAAATAAAAAAAATATATATACATTACTTTCATGATATTTTTAGATTAATTAAGTTCAATTATTCCACTTTATGCAATTCAAATACTCGATTAGGTGTGTGTAGAATCTACTTGGTATTTATTATATCTGAAGCAATATCGTCGTCGTCGTCGTCGTCGTTGTCATCGTCGTCGTCGTCGTCGTCGTTATCGTTGTCGTTATCGTCTTTGTAGTAGTAATAGTAGTAGTAGAGGTTTCCTCGTGGTCAATTATCGTGTTTACCTTATGCTTGTCGATAATTTTCGCGTGTAACTAACAGGTATTTCGCGGTACTTGGTAGCACCGTGACGTTGTCCCAACATGCAGAATCAACTGGACTAGGCGATGGATAGACAGGCAGGTAGGACGGGGTGTCCATTGCAGGCAAACGCTTGCCACTGTACTCGATCATTTACTCTCTCTCCCTCTCCCTCTCTCTCTCTCTCTCTCTCTCTCTCTCTCTCTCTCTCTCTCTCTCTCTCTCTCTCTCTCTCCCTTCTTCCTTCCTTCTCTGCCTATCTCTATCTCTGTCTCTGTGAGTAAGTGCGTACGTACGTGCGTGTATATATATATATATATATATATATATGTATGTACATATATATATGTATATATGTGTGTGTATATATCTATCTCTCTCACTCACTCACTCATTCACTCACTCACTTTCACCCTTTCTCTCAAGGCTAATCACGATACCACACAGTATGTGTTATGCTGTAAACACAGATCTCGACGTCTTGTGTCAATTGACTGTATAATCTGTAATTACTAGAACGCACGATAAACCAATACGCATGTGTCTTGCAGTTTAATACCAAGGGTAATTACGTGATCACGTTTATCTGTTATTCGAACCATTGCTCTTGTATTTTATAATTTCTATATCGTTCGTATTTTTATTTTTTTTTTTATTTTTTATTTTTATTTTGTTGTTGTTGTTGTTGTTGTTTCCTTCTTTTTCATTAATTTACGTTTCTTTTTTAAAGAATTCAAATGTCATTGATTATCATAAATTATAATTAGAATTAATGATTTTTTAATGAGAACTTTGATCATTCGAGCAGTTCTTTCGATCATTGGAATGTTTTATGTACGAGTGATTAGATTTTATGACTTTCATTTTCTTTTCTTTTTTTTTTTTTTCATTCTTTTTTGTCTCTCTTTCTTGTTTGCTCTTTTTCCTTATTTCTAAAGATAACTTATCATTGATTAATTCTGTACATTAAAATGCAAGAATTTTTTTTTTTTCTTTGAATGCAAAAACGGTGATTATATATCATTGGAATATATCTATTATCGTTGGAATTAATTCAAGATTTCTGTCGTTTGAAAATTATCGTAATAATCAAATTCCGTTATTATTATTATTATTATTATTATTATTATTATTATTATTATTATCATCATCGTCACTTCTTCTTCTTTTCTCAAAAATCAAACAGTGTCATGGATCGATATGTTTAGATCGAAATTAACGATTTTACGGTTAAGAAAAGAGATAAAAAAGAAAGGACAAATAAAACAAAATATAAGAAAGTAAGAGAAATAAAAATCTAATTTATTTGATAATTTTTTGTTTATTTGTAATAGCACTCCGCGTTGATTTTGTATTTCTTAGGTTGACAATGAAAGGAGACAGGAATATAAATCGAGTGTCGTAGTCGAGAGAAAAAGATTACTCACGACGAGAAACGAGTTTGATGGATGGACACCAAGCATCGATAAGAAAATAGATTTTTTCTTTTTCTGTTCTGCTTCTCACACCCCACCCTCCTCAGAGAATCAAATATTATCAGATCCTCACGATTTAGTTAATACAGAGAAGAGGAAAGAACGAAGAAAGAAATTTTGTAGAATTAGATCCTGAATAGAAATTGCATGACTAATTGATGATTAATATATTCCTTTTATGAAACTTATAATTTTAACTTAAAGATAGAAGCTTTTTGTGAAAGATTGATGGTAATTCGTTTATAATGAATACGATCATTACATACATCATTATGATATGTAAACGTAATTATGATTAGATCAGATTTTCATAAGAAAAAGAAAATGTGTGTGTGTGTGTGTGTGTGTACAATATATATTACCTCGTATAATTGATGCAATTGATGATAATTCGTTTATAATGAATGCGACGTTGCATAATTATGATATGTAAACATAATCGTGATTAGATCAGACTATCACGAGAAATAGAATAAATATATATATATATATATATATATATATATATATATAGAATAGAATATATATATTATAGAATATATATGGAATAAATATATATATATATATATATGCATAAAATTAAACGAAGTAATATATTAATATATATATATATATATATATATATATATATATATATATTACCTCGTTTAATTGATGCAATTAACTTTCGATATATTTCTCAAATGAACACGCTTCTTTTTCTCCCTTTTCCAATCTTTCGTTTAACGAAAAACGGAAAAAAGACAAGAAAAGGAAACAAAAGGAAAGAAAAAAAAGAAATGAATCGTTCACCGAACGGGCTCTTTTTAATAGCAAATTTCGAGGAGGTAGAAGGGGTAGGTAAAACAGAAGGTGGGAGAAGGGATGAAAGAAGGGGGATTACTTAGCCGTTGAACTTTGCCGAGAGTGAATCCGATTGCAAATTTGCAGTGGGACTGCTCTCGTAATGACTTTTCCTGAAGACCGATTACGCGATTGCGAGTTAAGAGAGTGGTGAACGGAAGAGGAAAGTAGGAGAGTGCGAGAATGAGATAGATAGACAGACAGACAGAGAGAGAGAGAGAGAGAGAGAGAGAGAGAAAGAAAGAAAGAAAAAGCGACGAGTCAACGGAGAGACAAAGCTCGGTGAAAGGGTGCCTGTAGGCTAATTGAAAGTCCGCCGTTGGTAGAGCAGAGAGGAGAAACGGTCCCCGGAAAGGAGGACCGAATGCCGCCGCCATTGTAATTGGCCTGGCTATTATTAACGTCGCGTCATGCCATTTATTTTAATGGACCTTGGAAGCTCCCTGTATTAACCGTACCTACTATCATCTGAAAGAAAAAAAAAAAAAAAGAAAAAAAAAGAAAAAACCACAAATCTCAATCGTGAATTCAACTATTTTGAAAATAATTCTTAAAATTTTGATTTTTTTTTTTTTTTTTTTTTTTTTTTTTTTATAAAAGATATCGCCTATCGAAGTATGTATGTGTGTATACATATATATATATGTTTTTTTTTTACTGGATTGTTGTCGGCGATGCACATTTTCAATATTGAATAAAATAAGAGTTTCTTTCGATATCAAGCTCGGAATACATTTTTTCGGGAACTATTTGGTTCGCGATTAAAAAAAAGTAAAAAAAAAAAATAAAAAGAAAATATAACCAAAAATAAAATGATAAAGAAAGTAAGCGAATATGTGATAAGGAAATGTCTCTTTGAAAAAAAAAAAGAAAAAGAAAGAAAGCAAAAATTGACCTATGCCAGCGTTTTCCGAAAAAATCAATAAATTTTGTAATAATAAATTTTATAATATATATATATATATATATATATATATATATATATAAAATATGACGAAGAAGTTAACATTAAATCGAATGTTTCGTAAACTTTGTAATTCCTACTCCGAAATATGACAAACAGTTTCTGTTAGATTATGTTGGAGAGAAATCAGTGTGGCACGCGTAGAAGTTCGAATTGAATTTTGAAAGATCATAGAGATTAGGATTGGTGGAGTCTAAGTTTCCTCCTATCTCCTCAGCCCGCAATGGCGGCGAGTTCGAGGACCTTCGAGTAAGGGGATCAAGCTCGGTGGCAGGTACTCGAATGCCGATATCCACCAATGATTCCCGCGCCAACCACAAGCGATCCTGGTAGGTGTCCGGAGAATTCCATCCGGTGGTCGCATTCTCGACATCCCGTGGGAAAGTCCTAGGCTGGCTTTCGGCACCTAAATCAATTAAATATCTTGGCGCAGGATAGAGAGATATATAGACGTGGAGAAAGAGAGAAAGAGAGATAGAGAGAGAGAGAGAGAGAGAGAGCAAAGTGACCGATATCTCTTATCGTGGGAATCATTTCTCGAGCATAGTTCTATCTTCTTTTCTTATCAAGGGGATTGCTATTATTACGATAACGGAATTTAGACGATCTATCTAAGAAAGTTTTTACGATCGATATAAAATCTATTCGATTTAATCTTTAATAAGTAAATATTTTTATCTCTTTTCTTTCTTTTTCTTTCTTTCTTTTTTTTTTCTTCGCTCTTCTTTTTCCTCTTATTTTGATACGTTCGATCAATATTTATGTCTTTCGTATTGCTTCATTTGTGGATTAGAAAATAATCGAATCGATTCATTACTAAAGAAGTTTCTTTATCTAGAAGTTAGAGAGAGAGAGAGAGAGAGAGAGAGAGAGAGAGAGAGAGAGAGAGAAAGAAAGAAAAAGAAGGTACTATAATAGGAAGAGAGAATTTATCGTAACACGAAAACGAGCCTGAACGATGGAAGATCGTAATGGCCGATACAGAGAGAAAGAGCACAGACGACAAGTGGAACAATTTATGCAACAAACGAGGTGATCCTTCCGATGATGGCTACGCAACTTGTCTCGTTTCTATCCTATTCCAATTCTATGTTCTAAATTCTAGTCTCTCTCTTTCTCTCTCTCTCTCTCTCTACTCTAATGAGCAATACCACGGTACGTTTCACACAACATGTTACAAATGAAGGCAAAGGCCGATAAAATAGAGAATAGGAACATATTCGTTTCTATAAATTTCGGAGAAAAAAGGTGTCGGCTAAGAGAGTGAGCTCCAGTAAGGGAAAGGGCGACGAGGAGACTTGCTTATAAGGTACAACTTCTTCTCACCCTTCGAAAGTCACCCTTGTATGTAAATTTGCTGAATAAATATATATACATACATACATACATACATACATACATACATACATACATACATACATACATACGTACGTACTGTATTTTCCTCTTTTTCGAGATTCAACATGGAATATAAACAGCGTATGAAACAGCTTCAGAATCTAATGCATTAATCTCCTCAGTTTGTTACATCGTCATATTATTTTCATATCGTTTATACATACATATACACACACACACACATTATATATATATATATATCTTTCTTTTTTCTTTTTTTTACAAAAATATAGTTTCTAAAGAAATATACGGGAAGTGGCGTGTTCGTATGGAGCAAGGTTGGACGAGGGTTGCGTGAAGGAGAGGAGGAGAGGAGGGGTTTGAAAATAAATAGGGCGATCACATCGAGCTTCGAACTGACACGTGCACTTATCGAGACTCCTGTTAGCCGCCGTGAACGATCCTGTTCAGCATGATAATGCGACGATACATCTTCTCTTTCTCGCATAGACACAGATACGTAGATAGATACATACATACATATATAGACGTATATACGTTCGTCTGACTTGCAAAGTAGAGGTGGAAGGCAGTAACGAACGGCACGACGATCTATCTCTTCGCCTCTTTAACACATTCCTTGAAGCGCTCCTCCGCCTCCGACAGTCTCGTTTGAGCCACCGTGAAACTGTTGGTATAACACTGGATGATCTGATCCATCTCGGCTTCAGAAATTTTTGGATTCTTTCTGTTCTTCATATCCTCCACCCTTTGTGCCTTCATCTTCTGAAGGGTATCTTTTAAACACTTAAAGAAGGCCTCTGAAATATATGTATATATTTTTTTATATATATTTTATTTATATATTTATTATTTATATGTATATAAATAATATATATATATAATGTTCTTTTTTTTTTCTTTTTGATTTTCTCTTTTGATTTCCTGTTTCTTTTTTCTTTTCTTCTCTTCCTTTCTTTCTTTCTTTCTCTCTTTCTCTCTCTCTCTCTCTCTCTTTTTTTTTTACGGATAAAAAGAAACAGAGCGCGAATATAAATACAAATTTTTGATTGCAATTTGACTGACCTTGTTCCTCGCCTGTACAAATATGTATCACCTGTCTAGCATCTTTCCCTATTTGTTTGGCCGACTCGATGAATCCCTTCAACATCGATTTCTTTTCCGTGTCGGATTTAACCACTTTGAATGCGTGTTTGTTACAGATAGACAATTCACTCTGAAGCTTTTGTAACGTCATTCTAATATCCGTGCTAGCTTTCTTCACGCATCTTTTTATATGTTCGTCAAATAATCGACTACCGTTCATTTTAATTAATGGATAATTATTTGATTTTAGTAAGGATATTACATTTAATGTTAAAATTATTAGAATTCGGAGGAAAATGTCCGAACGGTTATGTTTCTTCCTTCTCTCTCTCTCTCTCTCTCTCTCTCTCTCTCTCTCTTTTTTTTCTTTTCTTCATTTCTTCTTTTATTTCTTTATATATATATATATATATATATATATATATATATATATATATATATATATATATACATGCACACATACGTACATACATTCATACGATCAGTCGCCATCTGTCGCCGTAATTATGACAATTATTAATTATAATCCAATCGTATGAAATTGTCATGAATAATTTTTACACGCTATAACCTATCTGATACATATACGAAATTGAGACATAATCGAAATATGCAAATATTTCTTTGGATTATTTATCGAAAAGTTCGTAAATAATTTTTATTTGATAAATCAAAACTTGTGCGTTCTTGATAATACGTAACGATAATAGATCGATAATAAATTCCAAGATAATAAAGGGATATAGTTTTTGATCTCAAAAGAAATCGACATGGGTATGTGTTTTGGTAAAAGAAAAAGTCCTAGAAACAATAGAGATAATATGAACCAACTGAAAGAAAATTCCGGACCTATAATTTTCTTGGTCGGTGCACCGGGAATTGGTAAACGCGAGCTGGGTAGAAGACTATCCTCGAAATATGGTTTCATCATGATTTCGACGGGGGATTTGTTGAACCAGGAGATCCAGAATGGTTCGGAGAGAGGTCAAAAGTTCGCGGATATGACGAAGGTGGGACAAAGTGTTCCAGCGAATGACATTCTTCCTATGGTCGAAGAACAGCTGATGAATCAACCTAATGCCGTGGGATTTCTCATTGTTGGTTTTCCTCGTGATAGGACACAAGTAAAGCTTATTTAATTTTTTTTTCTTTTTTCCTTTTTTTTTTTTTTGTCTCTTTTCTTTTCTTTTTTTTTTTTTTCTTCTTTTTTCTTCTTCTTCTTCCCTCCTCAATATTTCCTATCGTTTCTTTTTATTCTCTTTCTCTATCTTCTTTTATTTCCTTTTATTTTATTTATATATTTACTTCTTTATTCGTTTCATTTTTCCGTCGGGAGATATTCGAAAATTCAATTTTCCAAAAAGCATCGTTTTAAAAAGAGAATAACGCCGGGAATATTCATACCATCGAACAATATCCCATCGTTTGACGGCAGGCGACGTTGTTCAACAAAGAAGTGAAACGGCCGTCGTTGGTGCTCCATTTGCAAGTCAAAAATGACGTTCTGTCTGAAAGGGTGAAAAATGCTACAGCCAAGAACGATAAAAATTCGGAGAAGCTTTCGAATGAAATTAATTCGTACATGAACACGATCTCGTCGACGATTCAGCCGAACAAAAAGGTCACTAAGGAGATCGATGTACAAAATAAAAATAAGGATGAGATTTTCAAGGCTGCCTTCGAGGAAATAGATAAGCTTTAAAGGAAATTCCGAGACTTAACGACACTTTTATTTTATTTTATTTCGTTCTTTTTCGTGAAAAAGAAAGAGACAAGGCTTAAGAATCGAATCGTACGTTGACCTCGATCCTTCGTAGATTTTTCCCATAGGTTTTCAAGCTAGTCAAAATGTCGAAGAACGATCGACCGACTGGAAATTGATGTGACTTTGCTGAGTCTAAGAAGAATGAAGCCTTTTTTTTTTGTGGATCCTACTTTTCCTTTTTCTTTTTCTTTCGGACTAGAGTCAGTCTTATAGAGGCTGATTTGAAATTATATCCATTCCTTTCTCTTCCTCTTATCGTACGACAATTTCACATTCTGCAAAATGTATTTGTGTGTGTATGTATATATAAGGCTAAAGAAAGCTGCCTGTTATCAGTCGAAGGGATGATTGAACTTGGAATTAGTACGAATTGTATGGCCGACGACGAGTCGTCCAACGTTTCCATTGAAATTTATTTGGATAGTATAGGTATATAATAATACTTTAGATATATATACACACACACACACACACACACATAGTCGTTTCGATATTTCGTGATATCAAAGAAGAGAAATAGATATTGTTGGATATCGGTTACGGTCGATCGTGTATACGTGAATTAATTTTTTCAAAATAATTTGATTCAACGACTGTTTTATAACGATCGTTAAACAAAAAAATCTAAACGAATGATTAAAACAAAATAATAATAATAATATTAAGAAAAAAGGATTAAAAGATAAGGATAAAAGAGAAAAAAAGATCCTTTCGGGCGTAATCGGTTTGTTTTGTTGTCGTTTAAAGAGAATTAATGTACGAGATTAATTTGTAATTTGTACGAATGTCTGATGTGCCATGGTAAAATACCGTGTTTCGAAAGTAAGAACGTCCAGTTAGGGAAAGCAACGATCATGATAGTCCCGCGGGTATAATTCAAACGTTAAGGAGGTAGTAGTAGGATGTATTATATCTCGGTGAAGAAACGTGCACGGTCACATAGATTCGAGCTTTAACTTGTGCCGCAAGCTCGAGTTACCTCGGTTGATAGTAATATTACATGAGACGTTAGAAATCGCTTTTTCTTCCTCTCTCTCTCTCTCTCTCTCTCTCTCTCTCTCTCTCTCTCTCTCTCTCTCTCTCTCTCTCTCTCTCTCTCTCTCTCTCTCTCTCTGTCTCTCCTTCTCTGTTGAATTTTTCATAATATCCACAGGCCGAACATACATACATATTTCAAACTAACAATTCACGACGTCCCACCTATTTTGGTCTCCCTCTTAAATTATATTCCAGGATTGTCCCATATTTTTCTCTTCGAATTACGTTCCCCTAATCGTCTTCATATTTTTCTCTTTCACAATCTTCAAAACGATGTCGATATCAATCCGTTATCCTTTTCAAGATCTTGTAATCTATTAGCGAAGTTAAATAATTAGTGAAATGAAGATTTCTTTCTTTTTCTTTTTTTTTTTTTTTTCATTTTTCTTTTCTAGACGAATCAATTCAGTTTTAGATATATTCTTTTGATATATATTTCGGGCAAAGAGAATTTTTGCAACATTCTTTTTGTCCAGAAGAAATAGCATAAAGTTTAATTGTAGACTTTAGTTGAAAGTTTCAAAAGGTCTGATGTATAATGGTATTAATATTTTCGAAGGAGGAAATCACGATGATTTAAATGTAAAAGGCAAATATAACGTGTTCACATTACTATTAATGAAACGAGATAATAGGTATTGTACATAGTAATAATACGTGTCGAATAAGAGAGAACAAAAAAATAGTATTGTATCGTCGATGTGATTGAGAGGAGGAAATGTCGCGTCGTCTGGAACGAGGACGATCATTGACTCGAATAAGAAATTAAAAACGATCTGAGGAGAGAGGGAGAGAGAGAGAGAGAGAGAGAGAGAGAGAAGAAGAAGAAAAAGAGAAGGAGATATAGAGACAAAAAAAAAGATAGAGAGAACTACAGCTCGTTTCATACGATATAGAAAAAAATATTCCCCCCATTTTGAGCTTTTAATGATATCTTTTATTAAATAACAATCTTATCTCATTTTATAAATTATCTATAACGTCAATAAATGTTTTATAAATATTTGAAATTCGATTGTTTCGTTTCAATGAGAATTCATCGAAGACTTCCCAATGAATTTTGTTTTCCTTTCCTTTTTTTTTTTTTTTTTTAATTTTAGCCCTTGTATAATAGTAATGTTTTTGTAATTGATACAATTTGAAAAGAGAATCAAATGAATTCGAAACGAATTGAAAGATAACGAATAAAGAACAATAGTAGTCGTAAACATCATATTCGTTCGTTATCGTTCGTTGTATTAAGTATTTAGGTATTACATTTGCGAGTATGGTAACTTTAAAAATCTCGCGTATATTGTGAAACGTCCTGTATGAAAGGATAAAGGAAGACAAAAAGTTGCATACAGAGTCAGCGAGTGGATGGAGTCCAGAACTGATTGAAGTTGTAACGTTAAGGCGAAAGGAGTCGCCAGCCAGGAAAACGTAGGATATGTCTGTCGTGGCAAAGGAAGATGCTTGCGAATAAAAGTTATGTAAAGAGGTAGGAAAGAGGGAAAAAGAGAGGATGAGAGAAATAGAGAGAGAGAGAGAGAGAGAGAGAGAGAGAGAGAGAGAGAGAGAGAGAGAGAGAAAGAGGGAATCGAACGTGTACCGGGAAGAAAACAAGAAACGCGACTCGCATGAATTGCTTGCTCACTCTCATGCGCTTTTATGCATGAGAATTCTGATCGTCATACGGCCAAAGAGAGATTTATGCCAGCCGCGAACTAAAAAACATCGAAGATTCGTTCGACATCTTTCGAAAGATATTGGATTTTTATCTATCCAAGAGAAATCTGCATATTTCTGTATATGTCCATACATATGCTATATATATATACATATATTTATATTATATATATGGTATATAATATCATTAATGATATAATATTGTATATAAATATATAGTATAGTATATGTATTATTATTTATATTTTATATATATACATATATATATATATATATTTATAACATCGTATATGATATTATTAATAATAATAGTATTATATATATATGTATATATATGTGTGTATATATCCATATGTATTATTATTTATATTTTATATATATATATATAATATATTATTTATATAGTAATGTATAGTAACAATAATATATAATGTGTATTTTTTGCTTCAACTTTATTTATTAACGAAATTTTTAATCGTCAAGAAATCTTGTATGATAGATAATTATTAATTAATCAATGACGTTATCATATATATGTATATATATATATATATATATATATATATATATAATATTCTCTTGTACAGATAATTAAGAGATCTAAAATTCCAATGTCACGTTCAAACTATCGTCTTAAACGGTATTACGTTTTGAGGGTATGTCGTGTATCGGAGGATGTTTAAGGAAGGGTAGTTTGCTCGCGTACATTTCAACCTAACTACACGTACATATATATATATATATATATATATATATATATATATATATGGATGTCTCTTTCTCCCTCTCTCTCTCTCTCTCTCTCTCTTTCTGTGTATATATGTATGTATATGTGTGTGTATTAGTGAACACGAATCGGAAGGAGTACTAGGAAGGTACGAGGAGCAATCTCACGGTTGATCGCTCAAGTTTTCGAAGTCCATCCGAGAAACCCTACGGCAGGTTAACGTTTGTGAGACTCGATAGAGATCTCGATTTAATGCTGTTGTCCGTGATCTAACGATATATCTAATCTCACATCTTATCTAAGATTATTTCGATCATGGATTTTTGATCTGTTTTTAAAGGTAATTATTATTGTGAAATAAAGGAGAAAATAAATGTTTCGATCTTTAATTCGAAAGGGGAAAAAAAAAAAAAAGAAACGAGAGATCTAATCGAAAAGAAATGAAGAATGGAAAGAGAATATACATAGACAGACGAACAGATTGACATACGGATAGGTGGACAGACATAGAGAGAAATAATATTTACATAGATGGAAATAAGACGAAATATAAGGTAAACGAAAAGCCATTGTTTTAGTAGTTTAATCTTTATCCTCTTTTATAAATCTCTCTTTACATACACATATGCATACAGTTCTTAATAATCTAACAATAATACGATTTTAAAATACTTCGCCAACTATATGTTATAATCCTACTTTATACATCCTATGTATGTATGTATGTATGTATGTATGTATGTACGTACAATATACATACATATAATACATTTATATTATTCTTCTCTCATAGAAATAAGCGAACTCATCTTCTTTCCTGCGTCGTGTCGTTGCTAAGTATAAAAAGAAAAAAAAAAAAAAAAAAGAAAGAAAAGAAAGGAAAAAAAAAAAAGAGAGAAAAGAAAAGTCATAGTAGCATATTATAATTCTCCTGAAATATCTACCATGTCGTCGTTCCACTTTTCCTTCACTCTTTCCTAATTCTGTCTGTCTCCTCCCTTTTCCAACCCCTTCTATTGGTATTATCTCTATTCCTCTCATCCTGAACACGCTCCATTTCTTCAACTCTAGAACGTCGTACGTAGAAATTGAATAAAGGAAAGAAAAGGAAAAGATAGGGAGAAAGAGACAGAGGACAGAGTTTGATAAGGACAGGAAGGGAGCGTGTGTGTGTTCATAAGAGAGAGAGAGAGAGAGAGAGAGAGAGAAAGAGAGTTAGCTTCGCTGCTTGAAAATGCTTGGATCATCGTTCTTGACTACCACCACTGCTTATTTTTCGACGACGGCGTTTTGTCTCCCCATCTTTTCTTCTTCTTCTCCTTCTTCTTCTACTTCCTGTTCTTCGGCACCCCTTGCCTACTTCATTTTCTCTTCTTTGGAATGTTTCCAGACGTCGTACCGATTTCCCTCTCCACGTACGTCTCACTAACCTTCTTTCTCTCTCTCTCTCTCTCTCTCTCTTTCTCTCTCTTTTTATGTATGTATATGTATTCTTTATATATATATATAAATATTATATTATATTATTATTTTATCTAAATATTATATATATTATTATTTATATATATGTATATATATATATATCTTTCTCTTTCTCTCTTAATCTTCTTAATCAGTCTTTGCTTTTTTAAGTAATTTTTAACGTTTAGTATTTGCTTTTCTTCCTTTCTTGATTCATCATTTCCCATCTTTTTCTGACACTTTCAGCTCGTCGTTATGGCATGCTCCATCGGAAAACTACCCTCTTCAATACCCTTTCCTTTTTTCCTTTCCATTTCTCTCTCTCTCTTTCTCTTTTTCTTTTTTTAGTTCACCTTTTTTTATTTTTTCATACGTTCGTTTCTTATTTTTTGTTTCTCTCTCTCTCTCTCTCTCTCTCTTTATCTCTTTCTTTCTTTTATTTTGTTTTCTTCCCTTCTTTCTTCTTTTTTTTTTCTTTTTTTAAACCGCCATAAGATTCTGCTTGGACGTTTTTTTCTAAATACATATTGTTCAACGTTTAGCGAGGATAGAAAAGTAAAGGAGAAGGACAATGTATTTATTCGTGATTATCATAATTCCTTTAGATTCGAATAAAATAATAATGATGTGGAAGGAAAGAATGGTTAAAACTGATTGTGTCTGAGGGATGATCGTCTTTCTCTCTTTTCCCTTTTCATGTTTTCTTTATACGAAGAAAATTGCTTTAAAAAAAGAGTAAGAATAAATAAATAAATAAATAAATAAATAAATAAATAAATAAATAAATAAATAAATAAATGAATTACTTCCCTTATAACGAAACTTGCGCAAAAAGAAATTATTTTGCTCGTTTGAAAAATTTCCTTGGAAAATATTGTTCCTTTGTTAGAAGAGATTAGGTAAGCTCGGTTAAAAACAAAAGAGAAAGAGAAAGAGAGAGAGAGAGAGAGAGAGAGAGAGAGAGAAAATTCTTTTGTTTGGAGAAATACAACTTCGCTTTTTTCCTTTCTTGTAAATTCGAGTCACCAAAGACGCATACGTCGCATTATAAGGAACGATATTTTAGAATTTGCTCCGTGGCGAACAACGCGCTATAAAGCACAGTTTACAAGCTCGCAATTTCTAACTTTTCGAAGGAAGTACGTGAACGCATACACGTCTTACCGTCGACTAAATCAAAAAATATGGGTATGTGCTTTAGACGTTGTTTTTAACGAGAAAGAGAGAGAAAGAGAAAAAGAGAGAAAGAGAGAGAGAGAGAGAGAGATATTCACGTAAGATTAGACCAAACTCCTATTAATTATTCTTACTTTTTTCCGAAGACGTTCTCTTATTCGTGTTTAATGTTTCATAGTATAAACGATTTGATAATTATATTGTTTCAGTGAGACCGTTTAAAAGTTTTTTTTTTTCTTTTTTTATAAAATCTTTTCATCCTTATTACTTCGTCGTTCCTTATCTTTCTCTTTCTCTTTCTCTTTCTCTTTTTTCTTTTTTCTTTTTTCTTTTCCTTTTTCTTTCCTTTTCTTTCCTTTTCTTTTCTTTTCTTTTTGGTGAAACTTGCTCCTACTTGCTAAGGAAGAAAATCGGTAGAGCTAAGTTTAATGAGAAACAAACTTCATCCCAAGCAAAGACCTTTATGTGTTTTTTTCTACTTCATTTTTCCTATTGCTCGCGGTCCTTGTTAATAAAACGGAGAATGTGGAGGGGTAAGGAAGGATCGAGGGAGTGGAGAGAGGGGAAGGTTGAAGCTTTATTAATTTATTTTTTTCGCGTGGACAGAAGTAAGAAAAGTTTTTTCTATGATAAAGTGGATAAGAGAACGACGCTATATGTTTTGTCGGTGTCGTGTAGCATCATTTACTACGGAGAACTTATGACTCTAATTTTCTTTCTAATATTTTCTAATTTATTGATAACGAACTGGTTTATTTGGAATATTACTTTACTGAGAAATTCGAGCGCTCGTAGGTACATATATAAATGTATTTATATATATTTATATACCTGTGTGTGTGTGTGCGCTTATTTACGTATCTCTCTTATTATTAAGCTACTAATTAATTATTAATATTTCGAATAGCAATAGCTTAATAATTAAAAGAGAACATCGTCAATATTATATATATATTATGATGATCGACGAAATGAAATTAGAATATAATTAAATCTACGTTATTCATTATTATACCTATAGTATAAGTATCCGCTATCTTTATACATACAAAAAAAGAAAAAAAGGGAAGAAGAAAGATCGTATAATAATCTTCGAGAAGAAACCTTTTATTTCTTCATCGTCTATCTATCTATCACTATATTTTTTTTTCTCTTTCTTTCTATCGTACTTTAGTTCTCTCTCTTTTTTTTTTCTTTCCCTTTTTCTTCTTTTTTATACTTATCGACGAAATAATCTTCTTTAGAACGGAATATCTTTGAGAGCGTTCGTATATACTACGATCGCGCGATCGTCATAGAAAATAGAAATTCCGTCGAAATTTCATTTTCCATACAGAGCGATATGAATTTCATCGAAGAAGGAAGGAGGAGAAGGAGGTGGAGAAAAAGGGGGTGGAGGCAAAGGAGGATGAGGAGAGAAGAGAGGAGAAAGAGAAGTGGCGGTGGCAATAGCGGTGGGGTTACTAGGCTAGGGAGAGAGAGGGTGGTTGCAGGATGATCGTGAAGGATGAAGAAGATCGAAAGAAGAGAACGGTTAAAGATGGTGGGAGACGTTTCGACGACTTTCTTGGATCGATAAGCTCCATGAATCTATTCTAACCTCCTTCTCAACGAGAAAATAAATCCTCGAACGTCAGTGAAGGTTGCCTTGAGGCAGGTTGAAGAGGAACTATCGCTTTCTCTCACTCTATTTCTCTCTCTCTCTCTCTCTCTCTCTCTCTCTTTTTCTCTCAATCTCTTCTTCGTTGAAACCACATAGACGTTGCTCTCTCGTTCACCGATCGTTTCTTCTTTCACAGACGTGATCTATCGGTGGATCTACGTGGACGCAGGAGATTTAGTTAAGGTCGTGCATGCGGGTCGAGCATACGCGAAATAGGACATCGAAATGCATCAGCACGGTGGCCAACTATTAGACGAGATTCGTGTTTCTATTCGCTTTCTTTCTTTTCTTCTTTCTTCTTTCTTTTTTCTTTTTTCTTTTTTCTTCCACCTCTTTTTTTATCTTTTTCATTCTCTCTCTCTCTCTCTCTCTCTCTCTCTCTCTCTCTCTCTCTCTCTCTCTCTCTCTTTTTCGCGTATTTTATATGTTTGCAATTTTTATTTATGTATGATATTGTATTATTGTCTAGTTATTTTAATCGATAAACTACTATATGAATGTATGTATATATTAATGATATACTATCGTCACGTTTCTCAATATCAATATGGATAGTGTGATAGTTATAATTATAAAAGAATTTTGCAAGTAATATCGGTCTGCAATAATTTCTAAATGATACGGAAATTGGCAAATGTTATGACGCGTTATCGTTAATTGTTATTTATTCAGGAAATTTCAAACGATTAGTTCATACCTTTATATATTGAATTACATTCTCATTTTTATTCTATCCCGGAAATGATTTGTAATATTGATGGCGACGGTAGTGGTAGGGAAAGGAGTGGAATGGAAGGAGTGGAGGGAAGCACGAATGGATTGTCATTTTTATTTATTTATTTATTTATTTATTTATTATTTTTTTTTTTTATTAAACGCATATATCCTTGTTTCTTTTTTTTTTTCTTTTTCCAAGAGAGGAATCTTAGTTGAACGGAACGTAGGAAATTTCTTATTCACTTTTTATTCCCTTTGACGGTAGACATCTTCATGAATTTTCTACGAATTATTCCGTTCGTCGTTTTTCCCGTAAGTATTGGATTTTTATATTAAAGAGATTTCATTTCCGTGGATGGTCGAAAAAATGGCTGCGTTGACTTTACCGCTCGTCGTACCAGATACTACCAATGTCGTTCTATAGCGTCGCTTTTAATTTCTTGGAAATTTATTACGCGCTCTACTTGTAGAATTTCTCTTTCTTATTTTTCTTTCTTCTTCTTCTTCTTCTTCTTCTTCTTCGTCTTCGTCTACTTCGTCTTATTCTTCTTTCCCTTCCATTTCTTTCATTCTTTCTAATCCTTCTTTTTCTTTTCATACGAGTAGATTATCAGTAGTCGAGACTGCATCGTGCCGAGTACTGCACGAGCGGTCTCTTCGAAAAGAGTGGAACGACGACGACGACAACGACGACGACGACGACGACGACGACGACGACGACGACGACGACCTTAATCCCTTAGCAACGATTCGCTCGCTTCGTTGATAACCGTAGTACGAGCATTTCGAGTGGAACAAATTTATGAGAGAATTTCTTTAACCTTTTCTACAAGGATTAAGATTTTCTTATCGCTTCACTTAGATTTTTCTCGATCGATTAATTCACCTTGCGGTACCTTATTTTCTTATTAAATTAAAAGAAAATATATAATTAAAAAAAAAAAAAAGAAAAAGAAAAAATAAAATAAAAGAAAAGAAGAAAACACGGAAAGGAATAAGAATGAAAAAGAAAAAGAATCCGAGAGGAGAGAAAAATCCAAGAAAAAAAAAACCAAAAGCGAACGAGTATTATTCGATAACAAGTACTATTTGGTTCCATTTTTTTTTCTTTTTTGTTACGTTTTCAGTAAATATTTATTTTCGTCGTCGATACTTTAAAAATGTCTAATATGCGAAAGCGTTTGAAGGAAATAAGCAATACGTGGATACACACACACACACACACACACACACATACATACATACGTAGACATCGTCGTAGCAAGACGCATAAATTATATTCTCGTGGTAAGGTAATTTCGAATATGGTAGCCAAAACCTTTTCAAAGAGGCGAAATAAGACTAAAATACGTAGCGTGTTTTACGCAAACGATTCTCGTTATTTTGGATGCGTAAATCCTAAGGTAAGCGATTTACCAGGGCTCTAAGAAAATCCCGTTCCGAATCGTAGAAACGAAGTCTCATGCTTTTGTAGTCATATATGTACGGTGCATCTATATATACGCGTACACAGTACACATACGTACATATATTATTTCCGCTCGAAATATTCTCACGTCTTGCGTTTAAAATGCGATCGGGTTGAACTGAATATAGGAAGAATGGAATGTTCCGATATATCACGTATTTTTCTTTATAAATCCGTAAGGTTATAGAATATTTATTTAACTCGGTATGTTTCGATACTTGTTTTTTTTTTCTCTCTCTCTCTCTCTCTCTCTCTCTCTCTCTCTGTCTCTCTTTGTTTTATCTTCTTCTTTCTCTTCCTCTTCGTAATTCCTATTATTATTTTATTTCGTTTATTTATTCTTTCTCTTCTTTTTCGCTACGAAATTCCCAAACCAAACAAATTTATGTTTTCATTTCGAGATGCGATAGAGCGGCGGGAGGGGGGGGGGGCAGAATAGGTAGAAGGAAATAATAATATATTCTTTAATAGTATAATATGTGGGAAATTTGGTAGAAACGAAAACGTTCGCTTTCGAATCGATTCAAATACGAGAAAGCTATCAAGACAAATAGTAAGGTAAGCTCGGTCTCATTTCGATTCAAGTTCTGTTTCTCTCTCTCTCTCCCTCTCTCTCTCTCTCCTATTCTCTTACTCGAGCGCTTTGCATTCTGATATCACCTTCGCCATGACTTGACAATTAAAATGTCAAAGGTTAACGAATCTCCTGCAGTTCGTCGAGCGGAATAAGATATGACCGGAGCGGTCATTTGCTACTTCGATTGAAATGAATAAGAGACGATCTCTCTCTCTCTCTCTCTCTCTCTTATTTTTTTATTTAATTTCTTGCTCTTTCGACTAAAATGGTTACCTTTACCTTTTTGCATTACTTTTCATATTAATTCGCCACATACATCACGGCCCGCTGAATTTTTAATCTTCACGCTATGTAAATGCAAAAAGGAATCGAAAATAAGCTTCCTCTCTCTCTCTATCTCTCTCTCTCTCTCTCTCTCTCTCTTTTTCTCTCTCTCTTTTTCTCTCTTTTTCTTTCTCATTTACTAACTCATTCTCTCTTTTTTCCGATTTACGGAACAATTCGATCTTTAATGGAATTATCGATGTTATTCTGGTTTCTTTTTATGTAAATTGTCGAAATTCGGACGTAAATCTTAGTTTTCTATATAACTCTCTATCCATCTATCCATCCATCTATCTGTCTATCCATCCATCCATCCATCTATCTATCTATCTATCTATATATACATATATATATATATATATATATATATATATATATATATATATATCTTTTTCTTTCCAACATACATACATACGTACGTATGTACGTATATAAATACTTACATACATAATACGTATATACGTACATACACACTCGCACAGAGAATTTTCCATGAGCCGTTGGTAGATCGGAAGGTGCAAGCTTATCAGGAAAGTTTATTAGCGTTGTAAATCCGTAAAATCCATCTTATGAACTCCATCCGGTTCTCTAGAGACGAGTAATCGAGTTTTCTTTTATAAGACGCAACTCGGGCCAGTGTAGTGGTCGTTACTAAATCGAGGCGATTCTCAACGTCTTATCTCGTGCCGACGCCTTTTTCTCATCCTTTACTTCTACACTTCTCTCTCTCTTTCTCTCTTTGTGTATATGTATGTATATATATATATATATATATATATATATATATATATATATCTTTCTCTCTCTTTTCGGTCGTTTGCTAAGAAAAATATTCTTTCTCTGTAGCAACCAACGCGATGAAAACTTTCTTTATTCGATCCTGGCTTTCTATCATGCACTACACTTCTTCATTGATTCTCTCTCTCTCTCTCTCTCTCTCTCTCTCTCTCTTTATCCATCTATCCATCTATCTATCTCTTTTTTCTTTTTCCAAATTTTCTATATCATTCGGATAGAGTGAAAAGATCGTTTAACGTGTTAAAAAAGAACAAGAAAGAAAACAAAATTAATCAATTCGTTGATCGATCATTAACGACCTACGAAAGATCAATGGAAAATAAAGAAAACAAATATATTGAAAAAAGAGAATAGGTAAGGAGACACGACGAAAGAAATATAATACTTACGTACCTTCGAGATTTTTCGTTATCGTTATCGTCTTCGTCGTCGTCATTATCGTCATCGTCGTACGTGATTGATGTAAAGGAAAGGTGGTAAAGCAAGAACGGACCTTAATCGAATACATAACGAGCTTAAAGTCGGTCGCTGATTGCGCAGAGAATAGTACAGGCTGAGTACTTCGCGTTTGCACGTGTAAATGCGTCATTGTCGCGGTCGGTAGCACTGCCAGCCGTGCCAAGCTATGTCGTTGGCTGTTGGGACAATGAGGGAGAGTCGACAACGTACAATATGAAGATACGATATATATGTAGCTAGGAACACCCCCTATTGCGAAACAAAAGCTTCCTGGAGCTGTTGCTGTTGCTGTTGCTGTTGCTGTTACTGTTACCGATGATGTTACTGGTGTTGGTACTGGTGCTGGTGCTCTGGTACTGGTGCTATTACTATTATTTCGTGTAAAAGCGCTTACGTCGTCTACTATCGCATCTCGTACTCACCTCTTCGTTCCACTCTTATTCCATTCATTCGTCATCGAAATCGAATGAATGAACGAATGAACGAACGAATCGAACGGATGAAATACATGAATAGCCGAAATTGGTATATTATTTTATATCCATTTATTTTTTTATCGAATTAATACGTGATCGGACCGAAAGATTCTGATTTATTCTTTTAGTTATTTTAAAGACCGATTAGATTTGTAACTTTCTTTTCTTTCTCTTTCTTTTTCAACATCGTGAAAAAACTGTAGTAGCTTAGATACTTTTTTCATCAATCCTGTATCGTATTATTTGTCGAATGATTTCGTTAATGTATCGTTTTTGGAGATCGTTCGAGGGGACAAACTTCATATTCGTTTAAAAATTTGGACGACGAATGAAAGACGAGAATGGATTCTGTGAGTTATGTAAATGATAATAATAGTAAAAAAAAAAAAAGAAGAGAAGAAAAAAAGAGAAAAAAAAAGAGATAGAAAAGAACAGAAAGGAAACAAAAAAAGAAACAGAGAGCCCTCGTTATAAAACAAACGTCCCAGTTTGGTTTTCATTTCGAAAGGTACTTCATTCGATTCATTCAAATGCGAAGCGCTACTACCATCGAGTTTTTTTATTCTTCTCGAAAGTGTCTAATGGATTTCGATATTGACATAACTGATACTCTACCAGTAATTTACATAGTGTAATAACAAATAACCCATTGAAAACGTTATTTAATCAAATTACGTGTGAGCTCGGTAAAGCGTAGCTTGGACGTTTCATCGTCGTGTCTTTTGCTAGAGCATAGGTCAAGTCTTTTACAGACCACTACCTTTGGTAAATATGTAGCTTCGTTCGACGTTCATTCGACGCGAATGCAAGTCACTCTTATAAATTAAGTCGAATGAATTCACTTTAACGCTCGTCCGATCGCACGAACGTAAAAGGAATAAGAAAATTCTTTCCGATGAAGACACGAAATTGTTAATCTAATCGTAAGGAAAAAAGGAGAAGAGAAAAAAATAGGAGAGAGAGAGAGAGAGAGAGAGAGAGAGAGAGAGAGAGAGAGAGACAAATAAAGTAAAATAAAAAAAAAAGAGTAGGATAGAAAAAACGATTCTTTCTTATCTTAATACTTCTAAACTTAATATAGTAAATGTTTAAAAGTTAAAATTTAAAAGAACGAGAAAGAAGGGAAAGAAAAGAACGTCGCAATTCGCATTTTCGAATATTTTCAATACGAATAAAATGGGAAAACATCATTTCGACGAACGAAAAATAAAGTAAATAAGATTTATTTAATAACTATAACGCGTTGGGCAAATAAAATTCGAAAAACGTTTTTCTACTAATTCATCGAGACGATTGGAACGGACAGGTCGAGCAAGCCGTGTGTTTTCGATGGATAAACGTATAACGAAAACGGCAGGTACGGAAGAGCAAATTCATTCACCGGTACACTTTCACTCCTAGCCGAACGTTTTAAAATCCTATTGTCGGTTTGTATCCCGTTCGACGAATTGTTCGAGACTCGAGTTGGAAACGGATTTCGGACTGTTGTAGTAGAGCGACTAGGAGCTCATATTTTTGTGAAATGACCGTGAGTAATTTCCTTATCGATTCGAGCAGACTTTACGCCGCAGGAATACCACGTATTAAAAATTTTCTCTCTCTCTCTCTCTCTCTCTCTCTCTCTCTCTCTCTCTCTTTTACTATAGTTTCAGCTCACGTCCAATCTTCTGTCAGATATCCGATACAAAATCTCGTGGCCATACTTCCCCCTCCCCTTCCTCATTCTTCTTCCTCGAAAATCCATCCGTTCTTTTCGTTATTTTTAATGCGATCTGATTCTCTCGAGAAAGTATCCCTACGTTTTTCAATTA
>NC_057685.1:1366468-1388968 GCF_014466175.1 Vespula pensylvanica | reverse complement strand
TATCTTTTCCTTACTCCATGAATTTGAAGAACATTTACGTCATATTATCGTTATATAACATAGTATAGTCTACAAAATTGTTATTTCACATCCTGTATTATCGTTTGAAAGGTCGCACGAAGACCTCTTAAAAACAAGTATTCATTAATATTGAAGAGTTTCATAGCAAACCGAATTTCACATATTCTTCTTATTTATTTCTTTTCAGTCACTTTTTTGTCTTTTTTTTTTTCTCTCTTTTTTTTGCTCTTAGAATATTTTTTCGAGATAATCAAGTACAACAAAAATGTAAAGCTAACTTCTTTGTAGATGTACACGGTAACGAACGATATTTTAAAGAAAGAAAAAGAAAAAAAGAGATGATCAAGGCTATTATAGAAGGTCGTTGATTGTGGTCGCATCATGACGTCGCATCTTCTCTCGATTATTAATCGATAATATTTTGTATCTTATTTTCTTTTCTTTCAATCTTTTTCGTTTCTTTTTGTTTTTTTTTTTTGTCTTCTCCCTCTTCTTCTCTATATGAATTGAGCATTGAACACTCTTTAACATGTTACGATCGAAAAATAAAGTGTTCAAGGTCGTAAGGAAGATGATTTTTCAATATAAGATTTGCAAAACAGATTGAATGTAAACGTACAGTTAAGTATACTCTTTCGAACGATATTTACTGGTGCGTTTTCAATCGCGTCATTTGAAAATTACCGAAATTATATACAAATAGAATTCTCGTTCAACATTCTTATGAATAATTCTGATGAATGAATTCAGTGTAGAATTTACATTTTCAAACTGTACGACTTCATACATCGTATATATTTGTTAGTGTAGTTTAATACCGGCAGTTATGGAGACATAGTTTGGTTGAAGAAACAAATCGATCGAAATAATAGATTGTCTTAATACATATATTACATAATAAAGTCCGAACAGATTAATAAGAGTTTTATTATTTTTGGTGATCGTGTCAAATTATATTTATAAAAATGAATTTTTTACATATTACATATAAAAACTTCGTAGAAAACGTAGGTAAGTCGATCTGTTATGCAAGTATATTGTGAATCTTGATCTTGAAAAGAAAAGAAATGAACGATTTAATTTCAGATAAGCGTTTGACGTCATGGTTACTGGTTAATTCGTTGAGTATGGTACCAATGATCCTTGGAATTTACATCATATTACTATTAGGTGGTATGAAATATATGAAAAATAAAAAGGCGTATTCCTTGAAAACATTTATATACTGCTATAATATATTTCAAATTATAGCTAATAGTATTATAATATATATATACATAGATGGAGGATGGTATAGAGATATATTTATTTATTGTGTACCTTTTACGTATTCAACGGATCCCGCATCTATGAAGGTATTATAATATAATTTTATTTCACGAGATCTTTGGAATTACTTTTTCTTTTTCTTTTTCTTTTTTCTTTTTTTCTTTTTTCAAAGTAACGTATTAAAACATCTTTCGCAATTTCTAAGGATTTATTCATAACATAAATTATCGATCTTGTAAATAAATTGTTAAACGCTTAGATAGCATCTGGGATGTGGTGGACGTTGATTTTAAAAATTATCGATCTGATCGAAACGGAAATATTCGTGCTGCGAAAGAAAAATAATCAAATAACGTTTTTGCACGTGTATCACCATATATCAACGGTGTTGCTAATCTGGCTTGGTGTAAGATATTTCGCGGGAGGAATGGCTTGTTTCTTGCCGTTAGTAAATTGTAGCATACATGTTGTTATGTATACATATTATTTTCTATCATCGTTGGGTCCGAAAATGCAAAAGTTGATCCTCCCCTATAAGCCTATTCTTACTATTACTCAAATGGTAAGTTTCGTGGATTAATGATTTTCTTCCACTGTACAAATCGATTCTTTTTCGTTTGGTTTTTATTTTTATTTTTTTCAAGCATCAATACATACTGATTCATATTGCTGATTTAATTCTTATTGTAGGTACAATTTGTGGTACTGCTGTTACATCTCATTCAAGCATTTCTACCGAGTTGTAACGTGCCGAAATTACCAGTTTTTGTTACGTTTCTTGATATAATTATCAACTTTCTATTGTTTTATAACTTTTATCAGAAAAATTATAAGAATCCAAAAGTGAAGAGTAAATAAATAAAAGGAGGGATAAATACAATCGTATTTATATCATCTATTTAAATAAAAGAATTATATCGTTCGATAAGAATCTTTTATTGAAATGTGATATAATTCGTATATATATATATAAAAAAAAAAAACAAAGAAAAAAAGAAAGAAAAGAAAAAAAAAACGTTCGAATCTTTTTGTCTAAATTTTGATTTCAAGAAATTGAACTTAACTCGTTGATATTGAATGATACAAAGATCTACATTGTTTTTAAATCCTTACGTAATGTTGACTTTTAACTGATTTGAGTCATTTAAATACGATTGTATAAAGGAATAAATTACTTGTATTGGAAATTATTTAGTAACCTTTTATCAACCACTTTTTTCCGTTACACATTCTTTTCTATTATCAGATTTATGCTCTCTTTCTCTCTCTCTCTCTCTCTCTCTCTCTCTCTCTCTCTCTCTCTCTCTCTTTCTCTCTCTCGTCCTCTCTCTTCCTCTCTCTGTGTCCCTCTCTCTTTCTTTCTCTCTCTTTCTTACAATAATTACATTAAAATTTATAATTAAAACCTTGCGTATATTTATGAGAATAGGTTATTAGCAAAGTATATTATAAATAATAATTAATGGGGAGTATTGACATATATAAAATAATCATGAGACTTTAGACCGAGCAGAAAGCTAGAGTTCATTATTATTATTAAAGTTGTTGCAAGTATTATAATAATTACATCCATTAGGGTTTAATAAATATTTCGACTCTTACGGCGAGTGAATCAGTTGAAAAATGTCTATTAGTGAAAGAGTGTCTTGTTATATCGTAAAGAATTATGATTCGTTCATTTGTCAATTAGCTTTTAATCTCTTTACAATTATTTTCAATTATTTAATTGTACTGTGAGAATTGAATTGAGAAGTGATTAATTCCTTTTCTAACGACTGCATATTCCGGTTTAAAATGTACTTATTAAATAAAATGTTTCATTACATTGTAAGTTTTGATGGTAAGTGTCACAAATATCATCATGTTTACGTAACGAGTGAATTTTATAAAATATTCGATGACATTAGACATCTTTGAATAATTTTCCCGATCAATGATACCAAATAAGAATTCTGTTTTATTCTTATACGACATAACGTGTGAAATTTCAAAATGAAATAGATTAGATATTAGACATTGACAAAAGCAATTTAATTTTCAGACCCACGTATAAAAGACTGGATATTATTTAATTCGCCATATCCAATTGTTCTTATAATCTCTTCGTATCTTTATTTCGTTCTCGCTTGTGGTCCTCGATTTATGAAGGATAGAAAGCCATATTCTTTGAAAACGTTTATAAGATATTACAATATATTTCAAATCGTAATGAACAATTTCATTGTTTATAAATTACTAAAGGGAGGTTGGTTTACCAGAATTTCGATATATTGCGAACCAATTATCTACGGTACAGATCCCGCTCGTATGGAGGTATCACTTGATATTTATTTAATTTATTTAAAGCGTCTATCTAACTGAATTTATAGAAAATTTATAGAGGAAAAAAAAAAGAAGATTATGTATTTCATAGTCAATGTAATGGTGGACAATAAACATTTTTTTATTTTTTGTATGCAGTTGTTAGAAGGCAGCTGGTGGGCGTTGTTAACAAAACTTGTTGATTTAATAGAAACAGGAATTTTTGTTCTCCGAAAGAAAAATCGACAGATTTCATTTCTACATTTGTATCACCATGTCTCAACGGTGTTACTTGGTTGGATGTTTGGAAAATATTACGCCGATGGAATGGGTACATTTATACCATTAGTGAATTGTACCGTTCACGTAATAATGTACACCTATTATTTCCTCAGTACGTTTGGTCCAAATGTTCGAAAAGTTATTCATCGATATAAATTCTTACTTACCATCACTCAAATGGTGAGTGCTAGACAAATTAACAAATTCTTCGTTAAAACGAAACTTACGATCATCGGATGCCTGAACGTTTGAATAATTTTATCGATTTTTCAATTTAAACAGGTACAATTCGTAATATTGATTTGTCACGCCTCGCAAACGTTCTTACCGAGCTGTGATATGGATAAAATACCTCCTCTGATGATGATTATTAATCTTTTCATTAATTTCGCACTGTTTTATAATTTCTACGAGAAAAATTATTTAATTAAGAAAACTAAACAAAGTTAATGTAAATGTTAAATGTTTAAATATAAAATGTAACTTTTCGTTATTTATTACTTATATACTTCATAGAAATAAGCGTTAAGTCTCGTTAATAAGTGTCGCACAATTTAGAGGATACAGTTTTCGATCAGGTCGTAAATCTTTCAACGTGTATTTAATCTAAGCAACGTGAATTGAATATTGAGCGACGGATACAGAAGACATTGATCGATAGGATAAACTAGAGAAAGACGTAATCGATAAATAGTCTAGAAAATCGAACAAAACGGGAGAACAAGTTATTAAAAATACAAATTTCAAATTGTTTACCTTTTCAAGAAGTTGCTTATTAATTCAATAATAGCCCAACAGTGATCGATAAACAACGCGTTGCCATAGAACACAGTACGTTTCAATCGAATTTCCGATTTTATTGATTCTCGGATACAGACGTATTTAGTTTATTACCGTTTTCACGAACCGCGAAAAATAAATTTATTTACTAATTATCGGTTTCACAGAGAATATAGCCGAATACATACGAAATAAATAACAATTGTTGTGCCAATTTTTAATAACAATTCCGTGCGCTGTTAAAATAAAAGAGGACGAAAAATATCACTCCAAGCTAATAAAATGTTCGTGAACTCATAATTTTTGATCGATTTTTTCTATTGGCACGAAAAAGAAACGATATCTTAATGATTGTTAATTCGATTTCGAAGTACACGTCTAACAGTTCGCTTTAGTGATTATTATGCGCGTTAATAAAATAAACGAATTAATTATAAATATCTTAAAGTCGAATGTATTCTATTATTCACTGGTTGTAGGTGATTGGTTAATTCGCTTGACCTGGTCTACCAATCCGTTTCATGTACAACGAACAAAGTGGGAAAGAGATAGATAGATAGATAGATAGATAGAGAGAGAGAGAGAGAGAGAGAGAGAGAGAGAGAGAGAGAGAGAATAGTATTTTTTCAATTCCATTCGTTTATTATATTCGATAGTATCTTTAGCATTCAATGTTATTCATAGGAAGTAACGAATGATTTTGTAGTTACTGTTATTATATTATTCTCTCTCTTTTTCGCTCATATCGTAAGCAAAAAAAAAAAAAAGAGATAGAAACAGCATATTTTTTCATCGGTAATATGATCTTTTTTTTTTACATCCATTTTACACTTCCTGTTATGATGTTTTCAAATATCGAAATTATACATTATTTAAGTAAAACTAATTTGATCCTTTGTTTGACGCACAAAGTTCTAGAATCTTAAACGTTTGTTCTTAGAGTCCAGTATGGACAACTATAAAAGATTCATTTCATCTTAATGATTAAATTGATCAAGATAATGGATCGTAAACTATTCGTATTCTCTTTAGTTATCATTTGGTATTATTTATAAGACGAATTTTTTAGACATTAATGTTAGAATTTTATTAATCGATCTATTAGAATAAAATGAAGGTGTATCTTTGAAAATTTTTCGTGAATCGATCGGTAGATTTACGATTTATTTTTTAAACTCGCTTCTGCGGTCATGACCATCGATTGGTCTTCTCCGTTCCTTCAAAAAAAAAGTAAAAGAAAAAAAAAAAAAAAAGAAAAAGAAAAAGAAAAGAGAGAAAAAAATTCTTCAATATCATAATATTTTTTTAAATTCTAACAAATGGTATTATAGTATACATACATATGTATATATATTTTTTTAGATGAAGGATAGTACGAAGATATATTTATTTGTTACACGTCCGTTGAGTATTCTACGCAATTATCGTACGAACTATGAAAATATTATTATCTTATTCTTGAATATTTCTCGAATGTTTAAGAAGTGACGTGTTTTCTTTTTACGAATTACGTACATATGTAAAGACTTATTTAAAGTCAAATATGCAATCTCTCTCTCTCTCTCTCTCTCTCTCTCTTTCTTTCTTTGTCTGTCTCTCCTCCCCACCTGTCTTATTCTCCCTCTCTCCTTTTTTCTATCCCCACCGGAGTCACGATAAAATTTATAATTGAAATATACGTTACAGTTTTATAATTAGCATGGAAATAAGGAAGTAAAGAGTATAATAAAAATTGTGAATGGAAATATCTGTATTCGTAAAGTGTGTGCTTAAAACGCAAAAACTCTTAACGCAAAAAATTCTTAACAGTTTTTGATATCTGGTATGCAAAAATATTAACAAGTTATATTTTAAAACATTATAAAAAAAAAAAAAAGTAATTATGTCTCTAGTGGGTTTAACGAAGACTATTTCAGTAGAGAGAAGTCTTTCAAGCGAGACAGTTATTTTCTGCTTTTAACGTGCTCGATTCGTTCTCTTCGTTCAGTTCTTTATAATCTGTCTGACAGGCAATAGTTTCCTTTTGACTGTTCTCTTCGACTACACACACGGTCAAGATCTAAACGAAGGAGTGACTTTTTTCTTTTTTTATTTTGAAAATCTAAAATGGATCTATTAAATAAATTTTTTGATTATATCGTAGAATGTGGTAAGTAATATTAATAATACATTTATTATGGGGGAAAGATCGAAGATCATTTTGATTTATCATCTTGAAATAATTTCGTCGTTCGGTCGTGTACAAAGAAATATTTCTTTTTTATCTCGTTGATATACGATCGAAAAATTTCGGTGAAAGATTTCGAGATGTTAAAAAGAAAATAAAAAAAAAAAAAAGAAAAGAAAAGAGGATAAGGAAAGAACTATTTTACGAAGACGACTTAATTTTTAGATCCACGAATAAAAAATCGAATACTATTTAATTCGCCGTATCCAATTATTTCTATTCTACTTTTTTATCTTTTTTTTGTTCTTGTGTACGGTCCATGGTACATGAAGAATAAAATGCCGTACTCGTTAAAAACGTTCATGAGATACTACAATTTGTTTCAAATAATAGCGAACAGTTTGATCGTATATAAATTATTAATCGGTGGTGTAAACTTTAGAGGATTATCAATGAATTGCGATCCTCCTTCTTACAAGACAGATTTTGCTAGTATGGAGGTAAAACTTTAAATTTCTTTCAATAATTCATTTGATTCGAACTATAGAATAAAAGAAAAAAAACATTCAATATGCCATCGTAATAGAATTAACATTAATAATTATTTTTTTTCTATAGCTGGTAGAAGGTTGTTATTGGGTGCTATTAATAAAAGTGATCGATCTAATTGAAACAGGAATATTTGTGTTACGAAAGAAAACTAGGCAGATTTCTTTCTTGCATTTGTATCATCATATCTCAACGATGATGATCTGTTGGTTTTATGGAAGATATTACATCGATGAAAGAATTTCTTTTATACCTTTAGTGAATTGTATGGTTCACGTAATAATGTACATTTACTATTTTCTTAGTACACTAGGCCCAGATATGCACAAGATCATCAATCGATATAAATTTCTACTTACCATCATTCAAATGGTGAGTATACGATTTAGAAATTCTCATATTATAATGAAATTTCAATCGGATATACATACGTAACGGTTATTAAAATTATTCTCGATTCTTTTTTTTTTTTTTTTCTTCATTTGAACAGGTACAATTCCTAATAATATTGTTTTTCATCTGGAAGATGTCCTCAGCAAACTGTGATGTCGCTCAAAATGCTATTTACGTGATGTCTGTCAATATATCGATTAATTTGGTCTTGTTTTATAATTTTTATAAGCAAAATTATTTAATTAAAAATACGAAAAAGAATTAATTTAAATATGAAATGTTAATATCTATAATTTATTATTTTTATATGGAATAATCCATATGTTGATATAAAATATTATTTTCTATCGTGAACTCGATCCGTAGTGAGGGAAGATATAAAATATTTATTGATAGAATAAACTAGAGAGAGAGAGAGAGAGAGAGAAATTTAATATTGTAAGTGGAACAAAAGCGAAGAACAAAATATTACAAATAACGATTACTTAGTTACTTATCTCTTCCATAAATTGTATTAACTCATAAACGAGTTTTCGTCTGTCGAATGTGTTATAAATTATACATAGAATAACAATATAATTATATAAATTGAATTATATACAGATATATTTATTTTCGAATACGAAATTAATAAGTATATTAATTATTAATTATATTGAAATATATTTCTTATTTATTACTTATTTCGAATACGAATATTAATTTATTATAGTTTTCATGAAATACGAATAATTGGATACTTAATTAATTACAACTTTAAAAGAACAGAGAACATTCATCTAATATAAATAATTTTTGCATATTAAGTGGACACACACACACACACACACACACACAAATATATATCTACTATATATTGACACACACACTATATATATACACACACTCACACACACATAAAGAATTTAACTAAGATGTGGATGGAATATGATTATCGTTTTGATTGTTTTAACGATTCGAAGGAATCGATTTTATTACGATTTTTATTGATATTACGATACCGGTAAAGATTGAATAAATTTAAGAGAACGTATTATTATAAGTAGATATTTCGTTTTGGATTTTCTCGAAGATTTATCGATACGAAAGTTAACGAGTGGAGATCCTATCTTAAAACATCATTAGCTATATTTCGTAATTTATACATATATATATTTATCGTCCGATGTTTAACTACTTATGAAATATGTTGTTGAAATTCTTTCGTCTCATAGTGACAATGGTTATACTGGTAATATATCAAATAATATCGTGATTATAAATCAAAATTATGCCTATATACGAATGAATATATCTTGAGATTAAATCGGAATTGTGTACGTATGCGATCAAATGTTTGCACGAAATTGAATAAACATTTCCATTCATACGAGACTGAATCTTGAACGATTTTCTATACAGAGCCGTCTAATATTTTTTCTTCTCTCTCTCTCTCTCTCTCTCTCTCTCTCTCTCTCTCTCTCTCTCTTTCTCTCTCTCTCTCTCTCCATTCTTAATCAGACACGAGTATTCGACATATTTTGAAAATGAAATAAAGGATCTGGAAATGAGTACTAGTTGAATTCATGTAAATAGTATGAAGTAAGGAAAAGAAAGACGACGATTCTAAATTGTACATCTCAAATATGTTTAACGATTTTTTTTTTTTTTTTAAACGAGAACTAACGAAATATTGATAACTCAAAATGATATAATCAAGAAAAAGATTATTTCGATATAATACTACACTTTACGTTACGTTTACTTGGGATGTTACAATTCGATGTTACAATTAATTCAGGCGAATAATGTGTTTATTGCGTTTAATTATACGTATACAAATGCAGATAATAAAACAATGTTTAGAAATAGGTTTTTTTTTTTTTTTTTGAGATATTGAACGATCATATTCAAAATGATGATTACAATTTTTTCTCTGCTTTACACAAGCCGATATTATTACAGGATAAGAATTGACGAAAATTTATTCCATCAATTCGCTTCGTAAAAATGATAACTAAAAATGATTTTTTTCTTTCTATTCGTTCATTCATTCGTTCATTCATTCATTCATTCATTCATTCATTCATTCATTCATTCATTTATTTATTTATTTATTTATTTATATATATATATTTCTCTGTCTTAATTTGGAATTTATTTTTAATTTTCTTTCTGTTTTCTTATTTATTTTTCTTTTTTCATTTTTTTCCGAACGAAACAAATCGATTACGATGCAATTACGATTTAATTGTCGTGCTTTAGGATAGATTTATATATGACACGTGACTCAAATATCGAAATAAACGCGTGTATATGCAACGATTCAAACCAGAATTTAATAAACTAGACGTTTTTTATACGTTGATATTTTATAATCTTATTTATTTAAATCTCGATAAGTATATATTAAATCTCGATTTCTTTACAAGATCTCTTCTTTATAATCGCAATTGTTGATTTGAAAATTACGTTATGCATTTTTGATTTTCTTTATTTAGAATATTCCCTTTGAAGTATTTTATTTCAAATTCAAACGGAAATAAGAATTTTTCTGTACGTATATTACACGTTGTGTCGAGGTGAGTCGGAGATATCAGGTATCATTTTTAAACGTTATCATACATCATACATGAAGAACATTGGTTTATCGCATTGTCCTTAACATGAGAAAATTTTCACCTTAGAATGGAAATCATGTGTGTACTATTGTTTATTCGTTAAAGTTCCTTTTCTTTTAAAAGCAATTCATTTTCTATTGTTTCAATTTTTTTTCTTTCTTTTTTTTTCTTTTTTTTTTTTTTTTTAATTTTTCACATCCTCTCTTCGATCGCGATTGGATATATATTCGGAAGTACATAAGTTCATCCAAAAAGAGAAAATGTACGTTACTTGTTTTCGATCTTCCATAATAAAGTACTTCGAAAATCACGGACTAAATACAAGGTGCAACTATCGATATCGCGTACATAGAAAGAAATAAAATAAAATGTGAAAAATAATGAATAAAGTAGATGGGACATTTTGATAAATAAACGTACGTAACACAGTTATATGGATATTTATTAAATATTTTTCTTTTTTATTAAAAAAAAAATTATGACAAAGTCGACATCGATTAATCTTGTTTTATATACAATTATTTTGTAATAAGAAAGCTGATGCATTTTATATTCAAATCAGAAAGACATCAGTTAATCTATGAATAACTAATCTACTTTTTTGCCTTGATCTCTACGTCATTAAAGATCAAGGATTTATAATAAGAAGTGTCGGCGAATAAATTGAATAATTAATACTGGCTGAATAAAACCTGAATGATGTATTAAATGTGAGCAAAAAATAATATAAAACCTTATTAACAGAGTTACGAACATTTTTTATATTTGACTAATTTGGAAATTGATGGCCCATTTGTTTTCTCTCTCTCTCTCTCTCTTCTTTTTTTTTTTCAAGCTTCAGTTCAGCATCATCGATATTCGACGAAAAAAAAAAAAAAAGATTATCTATCGAAGTAGATATATTTAGTACAATCATTCATAGAATTAAAAAATAATCTTACATTTTTGTAAAAAAAAAAAAAAAAAAAAAAAGAAAAAGAAAAAAAAAGGAAAGAAAAATGTTTCCCACACAAAATATCGATGTCAACCAAACTGTACCGATGAGATGAACCATGATTCAAAATGTCGTGATACAAACAGAGAAAAAAAAAGAAAAAGATGTTGAACATAACAGGAAGAAAAGAATTTATTTCCTTTGCTCGCATAAAACTTCTCTAGAGAGATCAAATAAATTCAAAAATGTTGAATGTTCTTCGTGAAATCACTTATCACGTCTAACACATCAAATCCAATCGTCTTGTTTCGACGTACAACCGTACTGTTCTCTTAAATCCGACGCATTCGCCATTATCTTCTTCTTCTTCTTCTTCTTCTTCTTCTTCTTCTTCTTCTTCTTCTTCAAAACTTTCTTCAGACTCTTGAACTACAAAATCTGAAAAATTTTCATCCGGAGATGTATCTTCCGTAAGGGAAATGTTTACGTTCGAGTTTGTTCCAAACTTTTAACACGGTCTTCTTACTTTTTTGTCGTCTGAAACGTTTTCTACGTTTTTTTAATTTATTGAACTATGCTTAATCACGTATTTAAGATTGAATTAATTTTATTCGCCATTGCGTTTGATCTTTTTATTGTGGGAGTTTTTTTTATTAATTTCTTACGAAGAAACAGGTGAGACTGGTTCTGATTTTTTTATTTTTTTTAAATAATTATGTAAGACGCACAGCTGTTGTTCTGGTTCTTGTTTTTCATTTGAGAAATTCATAATATACATAAGTGCATAATATACTTAGATCATTAAAAATAATTAATATAAGAAATAAAAATCTATTGTATAATCTTCGTGAACGATCGGGTTTACGTCGTAAATACTGTAAATAATGTATAATTTTACGATGAATTTTTCTTAAAAAAAAAATCCTGAGAATCAAAAAGTGATGATTCATCGTGTTTTTTCAATAAAATTACAATGATATTAAACCATTCTATTCATGAAAAGTCATTATTTTTTAATAAATTCATAACAAATTATGATTTAACAAAAATTATCCAGATCGTTTTTAATAGTATTTAATTTAAAATATCACAAATAATTTATTTAATTTTTAATTGAAAAAAAAAAGAAAGGAGAACAGACAAAAAGTAAAAATATAAAAAATATTTTTTAATGAATATTATTAAAAAATTGATAATCTGTTTCATATTTACAAAATTTGAGATCGGGTCGTCTAACTCTCAGAGCTGTAATATCCGCAATTATACTGTATCCAAAAAAGAAAAAAATATCTGTGTAATCTAAACTCCAGTTTGCTGGATTTAATCACATCAAATATATATGATTCTACAAATGTTTCATAACATTTCAAATTTAACGAATAGAATATTCGATGAATCGCGAATAAGAATATTAAAACGAGTTTACTTGTTGAAATATAATGGTACAATATAATGATGAAGGAATTAAATAAATACATTAGAAATGAACTTTTCATTCTCCCTATATATATATATATATATATATATATATATATATATATATATATATATATATATATATCGTTTTTTCTTACAATGATAACAAGTATTTGACTAAAATATTAGTTTCATATTAGAAGTTAATTATATAATAAACATCTAAAAGGTATATTCTGATTAGTAATTATAAATCTGATTAATAATAAATGATTTAAACTGATTATAAATGACATACAAATACATAGAATGTCTCCACGTTTATAATTCATAGCATTGTCTTACAAAATTTTATTCATGCATATTAAATGAAAATAGTTTGCAGTGGAGCAAGGTTTTATAAAATAGTTTTTAATTTCATTCCTTTCAAAAGCGTTTGCTTCGTTACAGTGTTCACTTCCTTTTAATTATTCCGACAGATAAGTGACTTCTTATTACAGTTGTCTTGAACTACGTACTAAGATTGAATAGAGTGGTGAATTTTTTGCTCAGTCTAAAATGGAACTATTGAGTAAATCCTTTAATTTTATATTTTCAATCGGAGGTAAACAATATCACTATTTTTACGTAAAGAAAAGTGCGAGGTTCCAAAAATCGACGCATTTATCATTCTCGATTCATTTTATTAATTAATGAAATTAATGAAGCATTCGTTTAACTTTTTTCTTTAACTAATTTTCAGATCCACGAGTCAAAGATAATATATTATTTAAACCATCGGTAATCGGTTCTATTCTTTTTTCATATCTTTATTTCGTCCTTGTATGTGGTCCGCGATTTATGAGAAATAGGCAGCCGTATTCGTTAAAGACGTTTATAAGATATTACGATGTATTACAAATCGTGTTGAACATTCTTATTGTGTATAAATTCATAAAGGGTGGTTGGTTTACCACGATTTCGATATATTGCGAACCTGCAATTATAGGTACAGATCCTGTTAATATGGAGGTAACACTTGAGATTTATTCAAGCATCTATATGTTTTATTAATTGCATAGAAAATATAATGTGCAATAACAATATAATGTTGGATAACAAGTATTTTTGTGTGTAGTTGTTTTATGGCGGCTGTTGGGCATACGTCTTAAAATTTATCGACTTAATAGAAACAGGAATATTTGTACTCCGAAAGAAAAATAACCAAATTTCATTTCTACATTTGTATCATCATATTTCGACTATATTAATTGGTGGGATTGTTGCAAAACACTACGCCATTAAAATGGGTACTTTTATACCATTAGTGAATTGTTGCGTTCACGTAATAATGTACAGCTATTATTTTCTTAGTACATGTGGTCCAAGTGTCCAGAAGATTATTCATCGTTATAAATTCTTACTTACCGTTACTCAAATGGTGAGTTATGATTAGCATCAGAAATTCTCATTAAAATGAAAGTTAAATAAGATAACGAGCCTGTTGATAATATTGTCGAATTTTTTTCATTTAAACAGGTACAATTCGTAATATTGATTTGTCACGCCTCGCAATCGTTATCACCGAACTGTGATATGGATAATACTCCTGGTGTTATAATGATTATTAATCTCTTGATTAATTTCATTTTATTCTATGATTTCTACAAGAAAACCTATGTGGTTAAACAAGCGAAGCAGAGTTAATGTAAAAATGCAATATCTACGTACGTAAGATTCGCTTTTTACTACTTATTACTTTTATTATATGTAAATTTAATGTTTGGATAATTAACTAATGTAAAAATTAATAAATGCGTAAGATGGTTTATTACTTCAGTCCGATACTGGGATATATGAAAAATGAAATCCTTAAATGGAATAATTATACTATTTATTGAAAATTTGTATGCAATGCGATAGAAGTCTATAAGTATATTTGCGAATACGAAAAGAATTACCTGATAAATAGTCAATATTAAATTTGAATAAAATTAAATGCCCGTAAAATCTGTGATTTTATAATTTTGCATAATGTCTTTTTATGTACGGTTTTATAGGGATGTAAAATATCACCGATAAGAACTGTTTGTTTATGTTTTTTTAATCTCTTACTTCCACATATTCTCTCTCTCTCTCTCTCTCTCTCTCTCTCCCTCTCTCCCTCTCTCTCTCTTTCTCTTTCTCTCTCGTTCATGATTTACTTTGCGAACAAAGTACACAGTCAACATAACGGACTCCGGAATTTTCATTCGTCGAGAATGCATTTGTTTCGTATACATCCTTTTTTTTTTGATCTCTCATTATCTTAAAATTACCGAGATTGTACAAGAGTGCTAATGATTCTTTTCTCCGTTCGAATGCAAATATATTTTTTATTTTCTTATGAATAGTTATAATGCAGTAAATTATTAAAATTAACATATTCAACCTATAAAAGTTATTGCGACAGATATGTTTATTATTGTAGTCTAATGCTGGCAGTCGTCGAAGAGACTTGTAAAGATCAAATCAATTAAAATAATCCGTATAGATAACGATAACTCAAAATTGTATTCCGTGTAAATCATCGTAAAGTGTTGATATTCTCCAATGGTGATCGTGTAGTATCGTTAGAAAAATGAGTTTGTTAGGTAACATGTACAACGAGTTTGTGGAAAACGTTGGTAAGTCTATAAAAAATTATAGTAAAATTATAGTAAAAAATAAATATATCGAGGAATGTTGCGTGAATCGATTGAAAAGAAGAGATAACAGAAGAGAGAACAAATTTAACGATTTATTTTTCAGACTCGCGGGTGAAATTATTGCCACTTGTTGGTACTTCCTTCGCAGTACCAACTATCATTGCAGTTTATTTCCTAGTTATATATTTTGGACCCATTTATATGAATGACAGACCGGCTTATTCCTTGAAAAGATTTATTCAGTTTTATAACATCTTTCAAATTCTGGCTAATAGTATTATAATATATATGTATATAGATGGTGGATGGTATAAAGATGTATTTATTTATTGTGTACCCATTACGTATTCTACGGATGCCGGTTCTATGAAGGTATTATAATATAATCTTATTCTTCTAAAAGATCTTTTGAATTGTTTGCAAAGTGACGTATTAAATATATATGATCCAAAGAGATACGGAAGATTTATTTAAGAACGATCATCAATCAGTTAAGTAAATTTTTATACTTAGATAATCAATGCGTTTTGGTGGACGATGGTATTAAAACTTTTTGATTTCATCGAAACGGGAATATTCGTGCTACGAAAGAAACATCGTCAAATATCGTTTTTCCACGTGTATCATCATACAACAACGGCCTTGATCTCCTGGCTGACTATGAGGTATTACGTGGGAGGAATGATTTCTTTCGAACCGGTAGTAAATTGCAGCGTACACGTCATTATGTATGTGTATTATTTTCTATCATCGTTGGGTCCAAAAATGCAAAAGTTGATCCTACCGTATAAACACATTCTTACTATTATTCAAATGGTTAGTTACGAGCTTTATAGAAAATATAGCAAATATCGATACTTCATTATTTTCTCCTTTAAATGCATATCCTAACAATTTGATTCTTTTGTTAGATACAATTAGTGATATTGATGTTACATGTCATCCAAGCTCTTCTGCCGTTTTGCAACATGCCAAAATTACCATCGTTTGTTATACTTCTTGATATCGTTATAAATCTCTTCTTCTTCTATAACTTTTACAAGAAGGCGTATCAGAAATCGAAAATGAAGAATAAATAGGAGTATAGATCAGCCGTAAAATAGTATTTGTAAATGGAGAAAATAAAGATCGTATTAATGCAGAATTTTTGAGGAATAATTTATTTCAATAAAATAATTGTATAATTTATTAAAAATCTGTGTAAAAAAAAAAAACCTATGTTGATGCGTCAAGAAATGTTCGAATCTAGAGAGAAGGTATGTAAACAAATGTCAATGCCAGCTGAATGAAACTAAATGAGAGAATGTACATTTTTATTATTTTAGACGTTTTCCTTTTAACGAATTTAAAAATCTTAAATATGCTTGTATAGAAAATTAAAGTAATCGCGATGTAATTCTTTACCTCTTGCCGTTACATATTTTCTTGTATTATTCGATTTATGCCCTTTTCCCTCTCTTTATCTCTATCTCACACACACACACACACACACACACACACTCTCTCTCCCACTCTCTCAACCATTTTTTTTTACGATGATTAAAAACATTTGACTAAAAAATTGGATTCGTAACAGGAGTTGATTTCATAATAGAAAATTACAAATTATATTCCGATGAATAATGAATGAATTCATTTCAATACATAAATAACATAGGAGGTGGGCGAGGTTCAATAGATTATTTTTTATTTTTATTCGTTGCAAAAGCATTCGTTACAGTGTTCACTTCCTTTTAACTACTCCGACAGACAAGTGATTCCTTATTATATTTGTTTTGAACTACGTACTAAGATTGAATAGAGTGGTGAATTTTTTGCTCAGTCTAAAATGGAACTATTGAGTAAATCCTTTAATTTTATATTTTCAATCGGAGGTAAACAATATCACTATTTTTACGTAAAGAAAAATGTGACGTTTCAAAAATCGAGGAATCTTCGAAAAATCAACGTATCATTCTTGATTCATTCTATCGATTAATGGACATTAACGAAGCATTCGTTTAACTTTTTTCTTTAATTAATTTTCAGATCCACGAATCAAAGATTCGATATTATTTAATCCATCGGTGGTCATCTCTCTTCTCTTTTCATATCTCTATTTCGTTTTCGTTTGTGGTCCGCGATTTATGAAAAATAAGCAACCGTTTTCGTTGAAAACATTTATAAGATGTTACGATATTTTTCAAATCGTAGTGAACAGTTTTATTGTGTATAAACTCATAAAGGGCGGTTGGTTTACCAAGTTGTCGATATTTTGCGAACCTATCGTTTATAATACAGATCCTGCTAATATGGAGGTATCACGTGATATTTATTTTAAGTATTCAATTATTCTAATCCATATAAAAAATTTAGTATAATCATGTAATAATGAACAATAATAATATAATGATGGATAACTTTTTTTTTGCGTAGCTGTTGAATGCCTGCTGGTGGGCCTGCTTAACAAAATTTATTGATCTAATAGAAACAGGAATATTTGTACTCCGAAAGAAGGATAGCCAAATTTCATTTCTGCATTTGTACCACCATATTTCGACTGTATTAATTAGTTGGATTTTTGGAAAACACTACGCCGCTGGAATGGCTACTTTTTTACCATTAGTGAATTGCAGTATTCACGTAATAATGTACACTTATTATTTTCTTAGTACATGTGGTCCAAGTTTCCAGAAGATTATTCATCGTTATAAATTTTTACTTACCATTACTCAAATGGTGAGTTATGATTAGTATCAGAAATTCTCATCAAAATAAAACTTAACCGAGCATAATATTGTCGAATTTTTTATTTAAACAGGTACAATTCGTAATATTGATTTGCTACGCCTTGCAATCGTTCTCACCAAACTGTAATATAGATTATATTCCTAGTATTATAATGATTATTAATCTCTTGATTAATTTCGTTTTATTCTATGATTTCTACAAGAAAACCTATGTGGTTAAACAAGCGAAGCAGAGTTAATGTAAAAATGCCAAATCTACATAAGCTTCACTTTTTACTATTTATTACTTTTAATTTAATTACTTTTAACTAATATAAAAATTAATAAACGCGTAAGATGATTTATTACTTCAGTCTAATATTGAGAGATATGAAAAAGCAAGTTCTTAAATGGAATAATATACTATTTATTGAAAATGTCTGTACAGTGCGATAGAAGTGTATCAGGATATTTTCGAATACGGACAGAATTACTTGGTACGTAGTCAATATTAAATTTGAATGAAATCAAATGGTCGTAAGATCTATGGTTTTATATTTTCGCATAATTTCTTTTTATATACACTTTTGTGTGGAAGTAAAATATGAGCAATAAAAATTTTGTGTATGTTATTTTTAACTTCTTATCTCCTGAAATTATCACTCGTATTATTCGATCTTTACTCTCTCATTCTCTTCCTCTCTCTCTCTCTCTCTCTCTCTCTCTCTCTCTCTCTCTCTCTCTCTCTCTCTCTCTCTCTCTCTCTCTCTTTTTCTGTTACATGTAATGATTATATTACACTTTATAGTTGAAACGCTGAAACCTTGACTATTTTATCGAAATAGACCTTTACCGATTTAATTATACTTAATAATGAGTTGGAATATTCAGTGGAATGATTTGAATAATCCGACTTCTAAAAATTTCTACTTCATCATACGTATTGTTTGTTGTTCGTTGTTTTCAATTTTAGTTATACGTGTTAAATAAACATGACTTTCGTAATGAAGTCGATCGACGTGTTGTTAGGTCGAGATCGTTTCCATTCCTTGTAAAAGCGTTTAATTCGTTACATTTTTCAGTTTATTCAAATCTCTTCAACAGGTAATGCATTTCTTATTAAAAATCTTTTTAACTAGAGGAAATTGAAAGAAAAAGTGACTATTGTTTTATGTCTGTCATTTTTATTCATTCCAAAGTATATCTATTGAATAAATCGTAAAATTTAATTACGTTATGTCAGTCGGAGATAAACGATATCGCTATGTTGACCTCAAGAAAAATGAAATTTTTCAAAAATCAACGGATTTATCAATTTTGATTCATTTTATCGATTAGTAACATTAATGAAGCGTTCTTTTAACTTTAAAATATATCCAATAAAAATCTAACCAAAGGGAATTAAAGATTAATATGGATAATTGTCAAAATCAATTTATTTTCAAATTCACGACTCAAAGATAACGTATTATTTAAACCATCGATAGTCGGTTCTATTCTTTTTTCATATCTTTATTTCGTTTTTGTTTGTGCTCCGCGATTTATGAGATATAGGTCGCTGTATTCGTTAAAGACGTTTGCAAGATATTACGATGTATTTCAAATCGTGTTGAACAGTTTTATTGTGCGGTTTATTCACAACGATTTCGATATATTACGAAACTGCAAGGATAAGTACAAATCCTGTTAGTATGGAGGTAACACTTGAGATTTATTTCAAGCGATTTATTTCAAACATATATTTATTTTAATATATAGAAAATAAAATGATGTGCAATAGTAATATAATGATGGGTAACAAGTGTTTTTTTGTTTAGTTGTTTTACAGCAGTTATTCGACGTACTTCTTAAAATTTATTGACTTAATAGAAACAGGAATATTTGTACTCCGAAAGAATGATCGTCAAATTCTATTTCTACACCTGTACCATCATGTTTCAACGTGTGTAATAATAATTAATTGGATTTATGAAAAACACTACACCATTGATATGATTACTTTTCTATCATTAGTGAATTGTAATGTTCACGTAATAATGTACAGTTATTATTTTCTTAGTAAATATGGTGCAAGTGTGAAAAAGGTTATTCATCTATATAAATTCTTATTTATTCTTATACTCAAATAAGTCTTACTGAATGTGAGTATCAGAAATTCTTATTTAAATTATTTAAATTTAATTAATTTATTAATTTATTTATTTATTTATTTAAATTAAATTAAAATGAAATTCAAATAGGATACTGAACTTATAGATAATATTGTTGATTTTTTAATCTAAACAGGTAAAATTCATAATATTGATTTGTCACTGTTTGCAATCGTTATCACCGAACTGTTATGTAACTAAAATTCATGGTTTTACAATGATTATTAATCTATTGATTAATTTCTTTTTATACTATAATTTCTACAAAAAAATTTCTAAAAAAGAAACCTATGTGGCTAAAGACATATCTCTCTCTCTCTCTCTCTCTCTCCCTCTCCTCCTCCCCCCCCCCTCTCTCTCTCTGTCTGTCTTTCTCTTGCATATAATGATTACATTATAATATACAGCTGAAAAGCTAAAATCTTGATTATCTTATTAATATAGACTTCTACAGACTTAATTCTACGTAATAACTAATAGGAATATTCATTTACTGACAAGACTCAAGTACATTTATACTCTTTTCGAGGCATTATTTCATTATTCTTAGTATTGTCTACAATGTAAACCATCATAGACATTTATATATGCATACGGAATAAAAATTATGACTGCAATTGAGTTTACATAAGCTATATTAGAGTATAATCATGTTCATTCGTTGCAAAAGAGGTTAGTACAATACTTTTGTTCAGTACCTTTTGATCTGTCGAACAGATAGTGTATTCCTTGTTACAGAACTCGTAACTGAGAATTGAATTGAGCAGTCCGCTATTTCCACAGTCTAAAATGGAAGTACTCAATAAACTGTTTTATTTTATCTTTACAGTCGGAGATAACTAAAACTACGTTTACATAAAGAAAAGTGGAATGTTTAAAAAATCAACGCATTTATCATTCTTGATTCATTTCATCGATTAATGACCTTAATGAAGCATTCTTTTAATTTAAAAAAAAAAAAAAAATCCAATAAAAATTTAACCGTAGGGGATTAGGGATTAAAATGAATAATTGTCAAAAATAATTTATTTTCAGATCCACGAGTCAAAGATTGGATATTATATAATCCATCGATGGTCATTTCTCTTCTCTTTTCATATCTCTATTTCGTTCTCGTTTGTGGACCGCGATTTATGAAAAATAAGCAACCATTTTCGTTGAAAACATTTATAAGATGTTACGATATTTTTCAAATCGTAGCGAACAGTTTTATTGTGCATAAATTCATAAAGGGCGGTTGGTTTACCAAGTTATCGATATTTTGCGAACCTATCGTTTATAGTACAGATCCTGCTAATATGGAGGTATCACGTGCTATTTATTTTAAGTATTCATTTATTCTACTCCATATAAAAAATTTAGTATAATAATGTAATAATGAACAATAATAATATAATGATGGATAATAAAGGTTTTTTTGCGTAGCTGTTGACTACTTAGTATACTACTTGTATTGACTTACTTTAATTTAGCTGGTGGGCCTACTTAACAAAATTTATTGATCTAATAAGAACAGGAATATTTGTACTCCGAAGGAAGGATAGCCAAATTTCAATTCTACATTTGTACCACCATATTTCGACTGTAATAATTAGTTGAACTTTTGGAATAATTACTTTTATACCATTAGTGAATTGCAGTGTTCACGTAATAATGTACACCTATTATTTTCTTAGTACATGTGGTTCAAGTGTCCAGAAGATTATTCATCGTTATAAATTCTTACTTACCGTTACTCAAATGATGAATTATGATTAGCATCAGAAATTCTCGTTAAAATGAAAGTTAAATAAGATAACGAGCCTGTTGATAATATTGTCGAATTTTTTTCATTTAAACAGGTACAATTCGTAATATTGATTTGTCACGTCTCGCAATCGTTATCACCAAACTGTGATATAGATTATACTCCTGGTATTGTAATGATTATTAATCTCTCGACTAATCTCATTTTATTCGTTAATTTCTATAAAGAAACCTATATGATTAAAGAAACGAAGCAGAGTTAATGTAAATATGGAAAATCTTTATACGTAAAATTTTACTTTCTATTGTTTATCACTTGTATTATGCATAATTATGACGGCTTGTTGACTAATTTAGAATAAAAGCTTTCATTTCACACACTTATTAATTTAACTTAATATTGGAAAGTATGAAAAATGATGTCTTTAAACAAACGAATTTTCTCGTGTATTATTTGATTTTTGCTCTCTCTCTCTCTCTCTCTCTCTCTCCCTCTCTCCCTCTCTCTCTCTCTCTCT
>NC_057685.1:1353870-1366380 GCF_014466175.1 Vespula pensylvanica | reverse complement strand
CTCTCTCTCTCTCTCTCTCTCTCTCTCTCTCTCTCTCTGTCTTTCTGTCTTTCTATTTGTGTCTCTGTCTTTCTTTTATGTGATAATAAATTTATAATTTATAACCGAAACCTTGATTCTGTAATCAAAATAGGTGTTTGCTTACTACACTCTAATTAATAACCAGTAGGAATATTCATTCACAATAAAATCTTAAATAAATTCAAATCTACCGAAAGGTTTGATTCTATTTCTTGTAATGTTGTGTGTGGTTTTCTAATAATAGTGTTCGTGCGTATTGAATAAAAATTATGACTTCGTAGTGGGGTTGACATAAGCTATATTAACGACTAATCATTCTCATCCGTTGCAAAAGCGTTTAAATCGTTACTTCATTCAGTTCTTTCTTATCTCTTCGGTCGATAGTACATTTTCTATTACAATTCTTTGAAACTACGCAGTGAGAAGTGAATTGAGCAATAAGGTTTTTGCTCGTTTAAAATGGATCTGTTGAATAAACTCTTTAATTATATCGTATTAGTCGGAGGTAAATCATATCACTACATTTACATAAAGAAAAGTGGAATGTTCCAAAAATCGACGCATTTATCGTTTTTTATTCATTTTATCGATTAATGATATTAATGAAGCATTCTTTTACCTTTCAAATATATTCAATAAAAATCTAACCGAAGGAGATTAGAGATTAAAATGAATAATTGTCAAAAATAATTTATTTTCAGATCCACGAGTCAAAGATTGGATATTATTTAATCCATCGATAATCATTTCTCTTCTCTTTTCATATCTCTATTTCGTTCTCGTTTGTGGACCGCGATTTATGAAAAATAAGCAACCGTTTTCGTTGAAAACATTTATAAGATGTTACGATATTTTTCAAATCGTAGTGAACAGTTTTATTGTGTTTAAACTCATAAAGGGCGGTTGGTTTACCAAGTTGTCGATATTTTGCGAACCTATCGCTTATAGTACAGATCCTGCTAATATGGAGGTATCACGTGATATTTATTTTAAGTATTCATTTATTCTAATCCATATAAAAAATTTAGTATAATAATGTAATAATGAACAATAATAATATAATGATGGATAACTTTTTTTTTTGCGTAGCTGTTGAGTGCCTGCTGGTGGGCCTGCTTAACAAAATTTATTGATCTAATAGAAACAGGAATATTTGTACTCCGAAAGAAGGATAGCCAAATTTCATTTCTGCATTTGTACCACCATATTTCGACTGTATTAATTAGTTGGATTTTTGGAAAACACTACGCCGCTGGAATGGCTACTTTTTTACCATTAGTGAATTGCAGTATTCACGTAATAATGTACACTTATTATTTTCTTAGTACATGTGGTCCAAGTGTCCAGAAGATTATTCATCGTTATAAATTTTTACTTACCATTACTCAAATGGTGAGTTATGATTAGTATCAGAAATTCTCATCAAAATAAAACTTAACCGAGCATAATATTGTCGAATTTTTTATTTAAACAGGTACAATTCGTAATATTGATTTGCTACGCCTTGCAATCGTTCTCACCAAACTGTGATATAGATTATATTCCTGGTATTATAATGATTATTAATCTTTTGATTAATCTCGTTTTATTCTATAATTTCTACAAGGAAACCTATGTGGTTAAACGGTCGAAGCAGAGTTAATATCGATATACGATATTTATATATGTGAAATTTTACTTTTTCCTATTACTTTCACCTAATACTAGTAGGTATGAAATATTAAAATCGATAAATAAAATAATTATATTGTTTCTTAGAAGTTTGTATATAGTATGACATAAATGTATAAGGATAGTTATACATTTATACGTATAAGGATACTTATACTATTGGAATACGAATAAAAATATCTAATAAGTTGTTAACGTTAATTTTGATTGAAATCAAATGACTGATGATATGATTTTATAATTTTATATGTCTTCTTATATATGCTCTTTTATGGAGAAGTAAATTATCAACGATAAAAATTATTGATTAATCTTTCTTTAATCTCCTGTTAACCTCCAATTTGTCGTATTGATGTCGCCTTCAACTGAAGCTTTTCTCATTTATAAAGTAACAAAATTCTCAGCTCTTATATTCCTTCTTATATTTATTAACATCGTGATGAGCATCCTCATATTCTGTGATCTTTATAAGAATCAGGAAATATAGAATTAATAATTAAGAAGTGCAATAAAATCATTTTTGTAAAAATCGTATTAATATTTGTAAAAGAACAGATAATATTCATATCGAATTTTAAAAGAATCATGTATCTAAATAAGATAACTATATTTTTTATTCGGAATCTATATAAAATGTAATATTGATCTACAAAAAAAAAGCAGGTGTAAACTAGACAGAATATATTTGGAAAATAGTCAATGTCAAATTTTATTGAAAAGATTTTAAATAATTATTTTTTGAAACGTTCCAAGTTTTTATATTCTTTCATATAAAAAAAAAAAAAAAAAAAAAAAACTGACGAAAACTATCTACATATTACTTCTTTTCCGTCTTTCGTAAAATGATTATGTCAATATTTATAATTAATACCATGATTATGCAACAAAAGTAAACATTTCCTAAGTGCATCGTAATTGTTAATTAATGCAAATATCGATATATAAGAAAGACCTTTGTGATTATAAATTAAGCGGATTTATTGTTCTATTATTGTCTGTATGCTGATAAAATATTAATCATGAGTCTAAAAAAAATGTCAGTTGCAAAAGTGCTCATTTTTTTTTAGTTATTTTTAATTATTTTGACAAGCAAAATATTGCTTATATTTCTTTCATCACACACACACACAATATATATATATATATATAGTGAGAGTAGAATTTATGAGTCCCTATTTTTTTTCTTACTATATCTTTATCTGATCTTAAAATAAATTTATTAAATACAATATTTGAATACACCTTAGGATTCGATGATAATATCATCGTATTTATGTAAAAACGATTTAAGGGAAAAAATGAATCTTTCAAAAATCGACGTATCTATTATCTTCGAGTAATTTCATATAACACGTGATACCAAAAAGAACGGTCTTTTATCTTTAGAACGTAACAAGTGTAATTCTAATTAATGATGTCTAAATATAAAGAGATACGATCGTTAATAACAATTTAATTTTCAGATCGAACGAATAAAAGAAAGATAGTCAAATTTCATTTCTGCATTTGTACTACCATGTTTCAACCGTATGAATTAGTTGGATTTTTGGAAAACATTACGTAATTGAAATGGCTAGTTTTATTTTAAATATTATTTTCACATTAGTTAATTGTAGAGTTTACGTATTGATGTACACCTATTATTTTTTTAGTGCATATGCCTCAAGTGTCAAAAAGGTTATTCATCGGTATAAATTCTTACTTGATAATTATTCAAAAGATGAGTGTCAGAATTATAAGTTCTCATTGGAATTCATTTTAAGTAGAATACCAAACATATTCGTAATGTTTCCGATTTTGTAATCTAAACAAGTATAATTCGTAATATTGATTCGTCACTCTACGCAATCGTTATCATCGAACGGTGATATTTCAAAAATTCCTGATCCTCTAATGATTATTAATTTTCTTATTAATTTTATATTATTTTAGAATTTCTACGAGAAGAACTATATAATTAAAGAAACGATATAGAATTAATAAAAATATATAACATTTATATATACGAAATTTTACTTTCGACAATTATTCACTTGTATTAACGAATATTAATAACGTAAAAGTTGATCGTTCCTTATAAATCTGTTTTAACTATTACTCGAACGATTGGTTACCAAATTTTTTTATAAATTTTATAAAAATGAATTTCGTTTTTTTTTTGTTTTCTTTATCTATTTTTTGGTTTAAATACATATCCGTCAAAATATATATATATATATATATATACCAGTCAATATTCAAAATTCCTAGCTCTTATTATATCTCGTTAATACAATGTTAATCGTATTAAAGTCGAATCATTAAATAGTCATCTATCGAAATAAAGTAATCGTATCATCTAATAAATGTCTATATAAAATGAAATATAGCTTTCTAATGAAATGTTCGAACTTTGACAGGAAGTATTGGGAAAGTAGTCAATGTCAAGTTTGATTGAAATCAAAATGACAGGAAGATGTACGCTTTTAATGTTTTACATAATGTCTTTTTAAAACGTGCCAAGTTTCTTGTTTTGTTTTAAATACGCTTGTGTAAAGAAGTTAAAATAATTCCTACCACGGTTATTTATAACCACGGTATTTTTTTTTATATTTTTTCAACTCTTGCCATTATATATTCATTTGTAATATTCGCTTTATGCTCTCTCTCTCTCTCTCTCTCTCTCTCTCTCTCTCTCTCTCTCTCTCTCTCTCTCTCTCTCTCTTTCTCTCTCTTTTATCTTTTCTTGCTTATAATGATTACGATGTAATCTATAATTAATAATAATCTGAAATATACAATTGAAACGAGCTCTGATAGAATATATAATAAATAATCATCAATTGGAATATGCATATGCATGAAAGCTATAGTAAACTTTTGACGCAATAACATGATCGATTCTTTTTTCTGTTAGTTGTTATTCTTCGTGTGTATGTATACGTGTGCACGAGCACGTGTTAATTCAGCAACGTCATCCTCGAATGTCGAAATGTTAATTATATTTATTATCGTAGATCTAACGAAAGCGGTATTAATGTCAATTCGTCTTTTTTTATTGCAAATTAATTTGTTCCTTCCTCGTTTGAATTGTTCCGATAGATACTACATTGCTTATTACTGTTCATTTGACTACATCTTTCTTTTTTTTCTTCATTTTTTTAAAAATGTTTTACCGATGCTAACACGGATGTATTAAATAAATTTTTCTTTTTTTTATTATTATTATTATTATTATTATTATTATTATTATTATTATTATTATTCCACATGAAATTCGACGATGAGTGATATAATTATTTTATTACTGTTTAAGAAAAAAAGTGAATCTTTAAGAAAGATCGACGTATTCATTATAGATTTCATTCTTGCATTTGTGTCATTATGTATCATATATTATACATTCATCCTTGATTTATGCACTTGAGTGTTTGTAAAATATTACACCGATGAAAGAATTACTTGTCTGCCTGTAATGAGTCGTACTATTCAAGAAATAATGTATATTTATTATTTTCTTAATTCATTTGATCGATATGTCGAAAGAATCGTCAAATAAAATTCGTCGATATAAATTTGTATTTATCATCATTGAAATTCTAAATATTAAATTTAGAAATTCTTTCGTCAGTATAAACTTTAAATAAGATATTAAATATATCGTCTATTTTTTTTTTATTTTTTTTTTATTTTTTTTTATTTAAATAGAATTCATAATATCGATATCTTTCGTTTTGCGACGTCCTGCTCTTTCTGTGATATTTATTTATCTTTTGATCATTATAATATTATAATCTTTCTAAGAAAAACTATTTATTATGACAAGAAAAAAAAAAAAGAAAAAAGAAACGAAACGATAACAGAATTAATTAAAATGTAAAATATCATAATTTATCCACATAAACAGATTCAAGAATGGATTTTCATTTAAATGATAGACGAAAAATATTTTTAAAAATAGAAGAAAAAATTAACAAGACAATACGAAACGTTTGAGTCGAACTTTAAATTTATCGATTTTCTGGATAAAAGATATATATACTAATTCATTATCGTTTTCACTTAATTCGTGAATACAAAATTGTGATAACATTTGATTGACAATATTTGATTGATTTAAAAATCTAATAAATTATTTATTGTATTATAAATCGACAGAGATTCGAAGAATTTAATGGAATAAATTTTTATAAAAATAGGTCGTGTTCTCTCGAGGACTTACCAGTTAGGATAACGAGTAGCTCCTCTCCTAAACGCCATGAACCGTATTTCAATACACACACACACACACATACACACGTGTATATTCTTATCGCTTCGTATTTGGCTGATTTGCGGGAAATATTGAAGATGTTGAAGTTCCGACGTTTCGAAACATAGTGACAAAGGAAATCGTCACAGATCGAAATTTTGTCGTTAGTTTAAGTCAAGATTCTATTTGTACTCTAATGAATGTGACCTTTAAACTGTTTCATGATGGTCTCTGTATATATATACATAAAAATCAATAGTAACAGTATGAGCTTCGTCTCTTTCACTTCCAAATTGTATCAGACACACCAATACAAAACATATTTTTCAAGGAAAAATTTCGAAATATTTCTCAGGCACCGTTCGCGATAACAATTCATTCAGACGTGTGTTACTCTCAAATGAATTTATTCAGCCAGATCTTGTTCCAAAGATGAAACGAATAATTTCCATCAGTAATCAGGATTTTACGAATTTTTGAAAGAGCTTTGTTTTCCGTTGCAAAACGTTTATCGCAAAAAAAAAAAAAAAAGAAAAAGAAATGCTTTATGTTTTTTTTTTCTTTCCTTCTTTGTTCTCTTGGGAATGACTTATGTATAAAAAAAAAAGGCATCCAGGATCTAAATTAATATCTTCTCTACGGTGTAATTAATATCTCTTATGCGTTCAAAATAGAATTAATCTAATTTACTCGAACAAAGTGATACCAATGGCAACATCGAATTGTGCCGAGGTTATATAAAAATTTTGTTTCAAATAAAAACTATTTTTTTTTTTTTTTTTTTTTTTTTGATATTTTACAACGAAACGGATTACTCGACATAATTCCATGAAATATTTACAAGTCCGTAAACATTTCATAGAATTTAAAGTGGCAGTGATGTAGACTAGATATTCGATTAACAGAGAAGAAAAGACCATTTAAGGAGAGTTTACCTGTTGAATGTAACGTACAGTGCAACGATGACAAAATTACGTTAATGCACTAGAAATAAACGATATCTGAACGGAGTATGTGGTCGTTAAACGAATCCTCCTTCGTCTCTCGAGAATATCTTTCGTGGTTTTCCTTTAGACCGTTTCTGAAAACACGAGCATGGATGTATAAATGGTATAAAAAAAGAGAAAGAGAGAGAGAGAGAGAGAGAGAGAGAGAGAGAGAAAAGATGGTAATATCGCGAATAGACGACACGATTCCATACGTTCATTATATTCGTTAGTATGTTTAGTCTTCAACGCTACTACCTATGCTTTTGTTCGATGTTACGTGTTCGTAGTCTGAAAACAATTCCTTCTCTCTCTCTCTCTCTTTCTCTCTCTCTCTCTCGTACGTTGCTACCTTATGCGACCGTAAGTGGAAGATAACGAATGGACGGTTTCGTAGTTACGTATGTATTGTCCCTCTACTATCTCTCTCTTTCTCTCTCCCTCTCATTCTCACTCTCTTTCTCTTTCTCTCTTTCTCGTTCGTTCATTTTATCTCTAAACAAAATAGAGACAACATGTTGGACTGGTACTTTCAAATTTTCTCGTCTGGTATACCCTCTTTGGTTTCATTTTAGTTTTACGCGTATTTACGTTCGATCGTGTGGAACGGCGAAAGAATATCCCTAGGTGAAATAGGCAACAGAAAAAGAATTTAGAAGTATAGTTAAAATCCGTGAGGATTTCGCGTTTTTCGCGACGAAAAAGTTTTTCATTCGGACTCGTAACAGCGGATTATTGATTCCCGTTGAAATCACACACGAACGGAAACTAGTTACTAGGGGTTTACGTTAAATACCCTACTATTTTAGAGATGGTTCCATATTTTTCTGTCTTCTTTCTTTCTTTCGTTTTTTTTTTCTTTTTGTTTTTGCCCTCTTTTATTTCTTTTTTTTTCTCTCTTTCCTTTTCATTTCTTCTTCTTCTTGTTTACGTTTATCATCGATCGTAGAGAAATAATTCGGATCGCGGCATGATCTATAATTTTAGTCTTCTCCTTGATGACATGATTATTCTCATCCATGATATATAACTCGTTTTCAATCGTTCAATATTGTTTTCAACTTTTATCAACTGCTGGTAATCAGGATTATGGGATAAAACAAATCCTTCAAGTTGCCAAAAGGATGTATCGAGAACCTTTAGTTGACGGTACTTCGTGCGAGAAGAGACCACCGAGGCTTAAACTCTGGCTTTTCGGAAGCCTCTGTCTACAGTAAATTTCGCATGAGAGATCACGACGAGTAATTCGCAGAGTTACTCTAGAACAGTAATATCATTTAAACCGTTTACCGAGTTTTATTGGTAAAAATTTTCGATTAAAAGAGATTCGATTTGTTTAAACGGCTTACCGGGAGATAGTAGAAATAACAGCAGGCGTTTGATATCGAATATAATTTTTATATTTATCGGCTTTTCACGCAGCTAAAAGAAAATTTGTTAATCGAGCATGAGGAAGGATGAAACGGTGGGGGGGGGGAGAGGGTGTGTAGGTGGGGCAAGAAAAACGAAATATTGGCAAAGTTCGCCTCGATCCCTTGCTTTTTCTGATAAAGTAGGTAAGAGGGGTAACACAGCCAGTGACTCTCTGTCGACTCTTCGGCCTTTAACCCTCCTACCGCACCCCTATCCGCACGCTAAGTGCTGCAATTTATTTTATTACTTCGTGTCTTTGTTCGAAACTCTGTCCGTTCTCTTTTCCCCATCCCTGGTGAAAACAGCGGTTTCGAAGGTAATTTGCACCGAGTTGTAACCAAGGTGTGTGAATTTCTGTCGGTGTAGCCAGACCTTCGTTTCGATTTATTAGATTCTGGAAAAAAATAAATAGAAAGAAGAAGAAAAAGAGAGGGAGAGAGAGAGAGAGAAGCAACATTCTATTTTATTATTTTTTAAATGATCTTTGACGAATAAATTACAATCGCATATTTGCTTTTTCTTAAAATCAGATATTCTCGCAATGTCAACGATTAGTTGATGCTGATAAAACGACATTATTACAATTTTTAATTTTTTTTTCCTTTTTTTCTCTTTTACTTCGCCTTTTTTTTTTTACTTTTACCTTACCATCGGAGCTTCTTTTTTATACGTCGTTAAAGTCGAAGAATATGCCGAAGTAGTTTCCGAAAGAAGAATTTCACCGATTATGGTAACGAGAATGCGTAATATAAAACTATGCGCAAGTATAAATAAAACGTTATAATATCTACGTTTAATACTTAGAAATTTCAAAGTGAGGTACCGGACGTTATATATATTTAATAAATATGTGATTTGTCGTACGGTTATAAATCGAAACTCAGAGTTTAATTAAACGATTGTCAATTCCTATGGAAATAAATCTACATGTGAAAAAAATGATGGATTCGAAGACATAGAAAGAAAAATCGTTCGGTGAATCAATGAGTGAAGGAGAGAGAAGGAAGAGGAGGGGGAATTATATCCTTTCCTTTTCTTTCTCTTTCTCTCTCTCTCCCTCCCTCCCTCCCTCCCTCCCTCTCTCTCTCTCTCTCTCTCTCTCTCTCTCTCTCTCTCTCTCTCTCTCTTTCTCTCTCTCTCTGTCACCTTCTTTGAACGAACGTTCGACATGTGCCGAAAATCGTAATAGGCTGGTAGCCTCGTATTCGGAGAGGAGAGGAGAAGAAAGGAGAGGGGAGGGGGGAGAAGAGAAGAAGGACACAAGTTTGGCTTTACGGAATTTCAGGAGCATTTTGTCTTTGAAGGATACCAACGTGGAAGAACAAACGGGTGAGAACACGAAACAATTACGAGCTCAGACGGTGCAGAAAGCGGTTCGGATCGCCAATGGAGCGTGAGGGGTAGCAGGTTTGGGATGGTGGTGGGAGAATGATGGAGGAAGGGGAGAGTTGAAGAAGAAGAGAGAGAGAAAGAGAAAGAGAGAGAGAGAGAGAGAGAGAGAGAAGGAGGAAGAGAGCTGTGTTAGAGAGATGAAGAGGAGATTGGAAGGAGGAATCGAGAGATACTGGTGGTCGAACCAGAAAGAGAGAGAGAGAGAGAGAAGGAGAAAGAGAAAGAGAAAGACAGAGAAAAACAGAGAAAGAGAGAGAGAGAGAGAGAGATAGGAGTAGGGAAGGAGAAGTTGTGAAACACAGTCAGTCTGGTGAATCCTATAGCACGGTAGGGTGAAGGTGGATGGGCGAAGGGTGGGTGAAACGCAGGCCGGCGTTTGCGCCGCCGGAGGGTGGATGTGCTACCAAAGAGGGTCGCGGAGGTGGGGAGTTAGGTGGAGAAGAGAGAGAGAGAGAGAGAGGGAGAGAGAGAGAGAGAGAGAGAGAGGGAAAGGCGTGGAATTGGAGGAGGCAGTAGTAGTCAGTGGCTCGCCGCGCGCCACTACGATCACCGTCGGACTTTGCGTTGAGATTTTCCACTTGTTTCCCGTTAGACGAGTAGACAAAAAGGGAGCTAGCTATTTAATGGATTGTTTTAGCAAGACTGCTAGTGTATTTTTTTGTTTTTTGTCTATCTTGCCTTGATTAACACGAGTTTTCTATCGAAATCATTTTCTGGTTGTTCGTGTTCGAGGGACATGTTACGCGACGAGTGTTCAATTTGGTTTCATGATGGTTGGATGATGTGCTGTGGATAATGTTGGATAAAGTTTCATGCCCTTGGATGTAGTAGTTTTATCGTATACTTTTTCGTGAATCGTTCTCGCGTTTTTTTTTTTTCCCCTTTTTTCCTCCTCTTTTCTCTTCTTTTCTTTTTTCGCTCGTTCGTTCTTTCGTTTCTTTTCTTTTCTCTCTTTTTTTTTCTTTTTTTTTTTTCTTTTTTCTTTTTGGTACGTCTCTTCTTCTTTTTCCCCTTTGCTTTGCCTACCCTTCTTATTATTTTCTTTTCTTTCGTCTTTTTCGTTTGTTTCCTTAGCTTCCTTCTTCTCTTTCCACATATGATATTCTAACCGTTCTTTTGATCCCTCTGACGTGTTTTCTAAAATGGAACGGAGAAAGGAACAGAGAGAGAAAGAGACAGAAGAGGAAAGGAGTTAACGGAGTACTTTGTTTAAAGCTCGTATTTTATTTTCCCATCTCCTCGTGCTCTCTACGTATGATTTAGCGAGTACATTACTCGCCGACGATACGTATATATCGTCACGTACAGATTCGATGACGTATAAAGGAAGTCGGAGAAGATAGTGGTCGTGGTGGTAGGTCGGTGGTGCCAAACGAGTTTCGAACGACCGCATCCATCCGGTAAAAGCGTCGTTTAAAAATAAAAAATAAAAAAATTAAAGAAATTAAAAAAAAAAAAAAGAAAGGAAAAGAAAAGAAAAGAAAAGAAGAAAAAAAGAGAAGAAGGATTTTCAAAGACGTGTTAATATTATAGAAAAGGATTCACGCAAAGGTCGCGTGTATTATTTATTATTTATCTTTTCTTTTTTTTTTTTTTTCTTCATTCTTTCTTTCTTCCCGTCCTATTTATTTTATTTTTTCGACGTACGAGAAATAACTTTCTTACCTTACCCGTAATTATTTTTACGAGTTGAGTTAGGGACTTAAGCTCTGGTCCCACTTAACTTCGAGTTATATCAAGAATAATCTGGATTTATACAGGATCCGGAGCTGTGCAGTGTGTTGTTTTGCATATTGGATTCGGCTCGCGTCGTTCGACGCCCTCTCACCGTATATTTCGTTCGGGTTCGCTCGTTAAACGGGAAACGAGCGTGCAGGATTCAGCACGCGAATGCTAATTCCCGTGGAGAATAATCGAAGAGCTGTGAATTTCGTAGGATATTTCAAGCGAACTGTGTGTCCGTGTTTGTGAGAGATAGAGATAGAGATAGACATAGAGACAGAAACAGAGACAGAGAAAAAAAGAAAGAGAGGAAGAAAGAAAAAGAAAAAAAAAAGAAAGGAACAAAGAGATGGTGAAAGTTCGAAGAAATGGTGAAAAACGAGCTTCGAAAGGACGAAGAGAAGGACGATGAAACCGGAAGGTTTTAGTGTTCGACGATCGAACGAATGGACTATCGAGAAAGTGGTGCATTTTAGACTTTATTTATTTATTTATTTATTTATTCATTCGTTTACTTTCCCATCCAATTTACCGTGCGGTTGTATTAGTGAAATAGTGATTACCATTCTTCTCGGCGTTTCGTATAGGAATCATCTCGGATAGCCGACGAAGGTAACGTAATAAAGTGTTGGAGCTTTAGAGAAGGAAAAAAAAAGAAAAAGAAAAAAAAAAGAAAAAAGAGGAGGAAAAAGAAAAGACAAAAAAGGAAAGGGAGAAAGCAAAGAAGAAAAGACAAAAAAGAAACGGAAAAGGAAAAGTAAAGAATAGAAAAATAACATCGGAGAATTTTTCTTCCCCTCATCTCGCGTTTATTAACGTCCGACGATCTCTCCTTCGAGTTCGAATTTTTACAGCTACAATAGTTCCTAACTAGTAGTTAAACCGCTGGCACTCGTCATTCCGGGTTTAGGAGAGTAGTAATCGAGAGAGATATGCTTTCGAAAATATATAAGTTCGTACGTCGATCACGTGGAATTACGAAAATTCCTGAATTGCCGATAAAAATATTGCGTTCGTTCAAAGCGTCGATATTCTTGTACATCGTAAATAAAAAACACGTTGTAATCTTATGTT
>NC_057685.1:1319306-1351270 GCF_014466175.1 Vespula pensylvanica | reverse complement strand
CTCTCTCTCTCTCTCTATATATATATATATATATATATATATATATATATTTTTTTTTTTTTTCTCTTTTTCTTTTTCTAACTTATTCGAGTTTAGCCACGTCTCATTTTCTTTTGGTCGTTCTCTTATCTCAACATTTACACGCACACATACATACATATATTTATCGTACAATCGTACATAATACTGTACATAATTCTATACATAATGTTCAAAAGAGAATACATGCAAGACAAGAAATAATTTCATCGGACAGTCAGCCGCAAATGTGCAATCGAAATCCTGTTTGACACGAGAGAGTCTCTCATTTCGCTAATATGTAAATCGCTGAAGGCCAACGATTCCCTTTCCTCTACGTTTCTACAAACAGTCCTTTGTATTGTCCAAGTAGGTATATCAGCCAGCTCGTCGAATTGCGAAAACGAGTCGTTCGTTTAATACCATCAATCTCTTCTCGTCCTTCGTCGTCCTAATTTATTTCTTAAAATAGTTCAAAATAGAACAGAAAATGTTATCATTCCTTTGTAACAATTTTTATCATTATCATATTACAATTATCGTAACGTGTTATCGCTATGTCTGGTTTTGTTGTAATTGGGAAAAATGACAAAACAAAAGAAAATAAAAGAAGAAAAAGAAAAAAAATATATAAAGAAAGAAAGAAAGGAAAAAAGAAGGAAAGAAAAAAAATAATTGGAAAATTTTGATCCGTTAAATTCGAAGTTGTTACGCTATCTCGTTAGTTCGAAATCGAGCTTAGTCGTGGTCAGTAAGGTTGAATAAAGGGAAGAGGAAGGGAGTTCTCGTTTGTATGCACCGTGGTACTTTAATGGTCCTTCATTATCATTCCTAGGGGAAAAAGAAAGGATAGGAAAGGTCTTTCGTGTTCGTGGAGCTTCATAATCGACTTTGTCGCGTTATTCCAAACGTCTTTCTCCTCTCTCTTTCCTTCTCCTTCTCTTTTAGCTGTTAGGTTAGGATGAGGGGAATCTCGACCGTGAAGAAAAAGGAAAGAAAACTTAAGAGAGAGAGAGAGAGAGAGTAGTGAACGAAGGTGGTAACAAATTTACAAAGTTAACTCGACAAATTTCACGGGCAACGCGACTAGAAGATCTAGGGGAGATTTGCAAATTCGAACTTGCGTCGCTCGAGTTTGAACCAAAGGAGGAGAAGACTGTAATTATTCTTACTGGAATCTCGAGACTGATTACAATAGCCTCGCGTACTTCTAATTTAACTCGATCTTACTCAAAGAGTAAAAGACCTTTTCCATGTCGCTTTTCTTCCCTTCTCAGTTTCTCTTCTTCTTCTTCTTCTTCTTCTTCTTCCCTACTCTTTTCTTCAAATCTAAAATCGGGCGAGAAATGATGCCTCCTTTTTCAATTAGTCGAGGAAACGCCATACGATTTTCAACTGGCTTACGAGTACTCGTTAATTGCGAGCACTGACACGTATACGTGTATGACGTACATATATGTGTGTATGTATATATATATATATGTGTGTGTGTGTGTATGAAAAGTTACATATATGTATATGCCGGACCCAGTGCTACTCGACTTCAGTCATTTTTAATAGCTTTGTGCTCGTTGCAGAAAAAAAAGAGTGTGTGAGTGAGAGACAGAGATAGACAGACAGACAGACAGCGGAGAGAGAGAGAGAGAGAGAGAGAGAGAGAGAGGGGAAGGAAAACGTTTGAAAAGGCCGTATAATATCGCACGGGGGCACGTTTCTTCTCCTCGAAAGTATGTGTATGTATATATGTATATCTGTATGTGTATGAAAGAGAGAGAGATACATACGCGTCTCCTCACCATGGCTCGTTTTTCAACGCGTTATACGAATCGATATTTCCGCTCGTGCGAAAACTCCGCAGTTTCCAACGTAAAAAAAGAAAAAGAAATAAAAAAAAAAAAAAAAAAAAAAAAAAGAAACTACAGAAAAGAAAAAAGAAAAAAGAAAAGAAAGGGTGGAAAACCGTACGAAACGCGACGCATTAGTCCGCTTCCTTTTTTACTTTTCTCTCGAATTAACAGCCCTGGACGTTTTCTTCTGTTCTCTCTTTTTTTTTTTTTCCTATTTTTCTCGAGAAGAAAGAAAGAGAGAGAGAGAGAGAGAAAGAGAGAGAAAGAGAGAGAAGATTTAGCCTGGTACTCGTGCGCGAGTCACGTAGTTGCGATTTATGACGGGAAATCTGTCCTAATATTGCTATCGATTGGTGGTCATTAACGGGGGAGATTCTGTCGACACGACCGCAATCCGGACGACGAGCTGAGCCGATGATTCGCTCCTTTCGTTTGTCGACGACATTTACTACGTACATTACGGTGCGTGCGTATTGTATTGTATCGTATCGTATCGTATCGTATCGTATCGTATCGTATCGTATCGTATCGTATGGTATGGTATGGTATGGTATGGTATGGTATGGTATGGTATGGTATTCTATTCCGATTAATTATAACGAAGATTCCAATCGAGTTCCGATCGATTTTTGTTTGATCGATCGAACGTTATTATTGATATTATTATTATTATTATTATTATTATTATTATTATTTTCATTGATAGCTAAAACGAAAGAAAAGGTAAAGCATCTACGTTCGCACGAGGATCTAAATATCCACCGTGTACCGGAGATATGTATTATCTACGGTAGGATTGAAAAATTATTCGACGGAGCTTCGTTTTGTTATTAAATCATTGTTTCAATATTTGCTTCGAGATCGATCCGGGAAATCGGACACCCGCAGTATTTATATTAATTTCGATCCTCGCGAATAACGTCGCTCGTCGATATACGCGAGAAGATATATTCGCTTGTGCCAACGTGATATAATATCCGACACGAAATTAGCATCTCCAGGATGAAATGGCAATATATGCACGAAGATACGTACACCGGATAACGGAGAAGAAAAATAATGGGATGTGTTAGGTGAACTTAAGCGAGGAGAAGATACGAGACGTATAGACTTCGGATAATATATATATATATATATATATACGGTGTGTGTACGAGTATTTGCCGCGAGACGTATTTCGCGCCTTGACGATATCCAAATGAAATTAGGAGTTTCGTTACTATGCTTCCAAGGTAACGAGACTGTTATTTGTCAAGAAGTACATAACAACGTAGTTCCTTGTTGTTTCCGATATCTAACGACGATTCCATTCTCTAGATACGTTTCTTCGTATATTACACCGAACGAATCAAAGATGTCTTTTTTTCTTTTCTTTCTCTTTCTTTTTTTCTTCTTTTAAACTTTTAGAAAAAAGAGAAAACGAAGGAAAAAAGAAAGTTTGTTAACTACGTACTTCTCTTATCTCCCTCTCTCTTTCTCTCTCTCTCTCTCTCTCTCTCTCTCTCTCTCTCTCTCTCTCTCTCTCTCTCTCTCTCTCTTTCTTTACATATATAAAGAAACAAGAAAGATATCCTTCAAAATGTACACAAAGAGTAGTTATTACTTTGTTCAACCAGTTGGAACAAACATGGATGTGTTTGCGTTGTCGTCTTCCCTTTTGCCCGACTTTCTATATCTTTATAGAAGAGGGAACTAAATATAGAAAAAAAAAAGAAAGAAAGAAAGAAAAGAAAAGAAAAAGAACATACGTATGTAGCGAAGTATCTATTAGAGTCGATCGTTCGGTCAACATACGACAAGTATTTCGTTCGTCTGAATTTATATGATAAAATCAATAAATATCACTCGTAAACGTGTGTATCTATCTATGCATATATGTATGTATTTACGTATGTATGTATAAGTCGATTAATATTTATCTTTTTCGTAATATATATTCCATTTCGTAAACGCCAGAGATTTCGATGTTCGCTCCGGTAAATTCCTTTGCTCGAGGCAACCTATTCGGGCATAGGAGAAACGATGTCTTCAGTTACCATTTCTCAAGGGTACACCAACATCGTTTCTCTTCTCTCTGACCTTTTCATCTTTATTCTCTCTCTCTCTCTCTCTCTCTCTCTCTCTCTCTCTCTCTCCTTTTGTCTTTTTTTTCGACTTCTTCCTCTTCCTCTTCTTCTTATTTCTTCTTTTTTATTTTTCCTTCCTTTTTTTTCCTCTCACTTCCTCCTACATTTTTTTTATTCTTTTTTCTTTTTTTTTCTTTTTCTTTTTTTTTAATATCCTTTCCTCTTCCTTTCGTTTATTTTCTCTTCGCCACTTCGTCTCCCCGTGCACGTGCCATTTGTCTTTTCTCCTCGTCCCTCGTACACGATACAAAATGACTCTTTGATCATTCGTTCTGAAGAATATTTGTTTCCTTTTTTTTTCTTCTTCTTCTTCGTGTTCTTTTTCTTTTCTTTTCTTCTCTTTTAGTTTTGTTTTCGTTTTTCGTTCTCTCTCCCTCTCTCTCTCTCTCTCTCTCTCTCTCTCTTCTTCTTTTTTATTTTTTATTTTTTATTTTCCAACGTCCCTCTCGGCGACAATACATTCGATTTTCGGGCAAACCGCAAGATAGACTGCCGGTGGAAAACGATTTGTGCCATTCGTTTGATCGTACGTTCTTTCTTTCTTTCTCTTTTTTCTTTTTTTTTTTTTTTGGTTTCGTTTTTTTTCCTTCTCTTGTCTTTTCGCACCACTCGCCGCAGAAATCGATTCGTACCGCGTTGTGTCCAGTTTGAAACGCGTTTCGTGTCAAGATTATCGAGTTTTACATACGATCGACGAAATCCATATTGAACTGTTAAATTCTCAGCTATAATAGCGTTCCCACAGTGGAGACACACCTGACGCGCATAGAATTAATGGCCGAGCATGAATTATACTTTGTGTTTCGGGATTAACGCATCTTCGTTTGACGAATGGACGAATGTATTATATTTGCGCAAAGATATTTTTCTTTTCTGTTTTTTACTTTTTTTTTTTTTCTTTCATTTTTATTCGCAAACGAAAAGAAAAGGAAAAAGAAAAAAGGGAAATGTAGGATTTTTTGACGAAGGAATATTTTTTACTTTTTCTTTTTTTCTTTTTTCTTTCCCTTTTGCAATTTATAATATTTCAAGCTTTCTTATGATAATATATGTATATACGTATGTAATGTATTATATATATATGTGTGTGTGTGTGTGCATGTATGTACGTATCTCGATCATATAAATTCGTTGGAAACAGCCGCCAAGGCTCGATGTTCTAGCTCGTATTCGCGACTCTACGTCAATAGGCATACGTTTAACGACGTCGTAAAACACAGAACGCGGTACGTTTACGTAGAGGTAGTGGTTAAAGAGAAAGAGGTTAGTCTCGTAAAAAAAAATCATAAAATTTTTTCTCTATCCCATGGAAAGGAAAGAGTCGTGCTTTCAAGGTAATTGTTAAAGCCGCTCGATAGACGTTCCTTTCCGTTTGAATTTCAACGGATATATGCGGTTGAGTAAAATTTCAGTGAAATTTTGTCGCAATTGATACACATACGTAAAATATATATTTGTATATATATATATATATATATATATATATATATATATAATAAATATATAAAAGTAAAAATATAGAATAAAAAATGATGGAAAAGTAGAGATAAACGTGAAAAGAAGGAGATTAATAATCTATTAATTAAGTACGATTAAGAATAACACATCTAATATCCTTTATTCGAACCTAAACTATAAATTTATTTCTTTTAAGGTCGATCTAAGAAGATCTCATAAATTATATGGTAACACGTCGAGTGCCAATTATCTCGTTCAAACGCTTCGAAGAGAATAAATATTTTCTCACGTGTAATATAACCAAAGAATCCCCTCGATGAAGGGAGAATGAAAAAGAGAGAGAGAGAGAGAGAGAGAGCGAATGCACATCTAAGCGTCTCGAAATCCAGGATTTTATCGCGGTTAATTAAATTTTGAAGGGGTGTTGCCGCGGGACTAATGGTAAAATATAATAGCCAGGAGCTTTCGTTGGTCGAACAAGGTAAAAGATGGAGGAAGAGAGTAGGTTAAAGTAGGGAAAATAAGGGAAGCCTTATAGGAGGTCGAGCATCCCAGCAGATAACAGCGGTCACTTAACGTAGAAAGTTTAAGGTACATTATACCGCCATTATCGTCGCCAGGCCGTTCTCTTAATTCTACATGGAAACTGGTGCTCCCTTTAGGTTTGGTAGTGGCGAAATAACGGGCTCGAGGGTGAGCCCGGGCACCGGAATGATTTACGTTTTGACTTCTCAACGAGGCGAGGCTAACTCGATCTTCGTGTCACGTAAAAGAAAGGACGAGTGAAACGGTTCGCAAAAAACAGAGAGAGAGAGAGAGAGAGAGAGAGAGAGAGAATATTCTTTTTATTCTTGTATTTTTTCCCCTTCTTCCTTTGTTTCTTGTCTTTTTGTTTTCTTTTTGTATTCTTCTTTTTCTTCTTCTGTTCGTTTTTTCTTTTTTTTTTTCCGTAATTTTTTTTCTTCTAATTTTTTTTTTTTTTTTTTAAATTTTCCTCTTTAACTGCGTGTGAATGAATTAATTCGTTCAGGGTTAAAAATACACGTGGCTCAATGCAATGCCACGTGATACGTTGATAGACGTTCAAAGTCATTTATTTTACAAGAGCAAAATTTCGGTTGGTGAGGCTCGCAACGAATCACTTATTCCTAGCCACGGTCTCGTCGACGATATAAAAGCCATCGAAACGCTCGCGGATTAATCATTCCGTCCGAAAGGCAATTAATTTTCCAGTGTATTTAGCGAATGGAGAGTAATTTGGCTTGCGTATATAATGGCTGACCGTGCACCGACCTACGATCCTGGAGACAGGAACGTTGGGACACAGCGTCATTAATTAATTTTCCCCTTTAAGACTTATGTAGATAACGACTGTGATCTTCGATTTTATTCGAGGATAATAACAATAATTTTCTACGGTTGATATATGATATTTTCTTCTGTTAGTTTTAACGAAGGAGGCTCTCAAAAAAAAAAAAAAAAAAAAAAATCAGAAATTTCTTTTTCAATCTTTTCATTTCTCTTTTTATCGTTCCCCTTTTATCGAACACCCTTGTCAGAATTATAGATTACGATAAGAAAGAATGGAACGAGATTACAAAGGATCGTAAAAGGTAAAAATAAGGGTGGTTATGAAGGGAAAGCGGAAACGCACGTGTCCTGTCGTTCCTTCGATGTAGATCGTGCTTTAGTAGCGCGTATAACGACACGAAGAGGGTTGGTACCATTTTAGGATGTTGGTTGAACGTTGACGACGACAACGTTGACGACGACGACGACAACGACGACAACGACGACGACGACAACGACGACGACGATGACGATGACGATGACGATGACGATGACGACGAAGACGATGCTATCTCATTGTAATTCGACCCCTATCCTGTGGGTTATCCTCGGACGTAGTGCCCACAGGCATTTATCCTCACTATGATACGGTAAATTGGTGTCCCGCATATACGAAACTCACTTGTGTTTGCTTCCTCGTTCGTCCTACGTTCGCCCTTCTAGTAGTACGTACACGTACGCTCTCACACAAACACGTAGAACCATCCAGACACGCACGTAAACACGTACGCAGACACGCACTGTCTGTTCTATCATCGTCTTTCCCGAGTCTCTTCTCTCGAGCCACACAGTTCGCCATCTTTAATCACCTTAGTAAATATTCCAAATTGGAATCCTGAGAGCGACCACCGAGTTGCACGAGCATCTTCTCGTATCTCTTGTCTCGTGTCTCTAACTTTGACGAAAGCTCCCTAAAATATATATATATATATAATATAAAATATAAATAAATATATATATTTTATCTATATATTTATATTTTATATTATATATATATATATATTATATAGTACACATTTGTGTAATTTATTATTCATTCTATAAGATTTGTTTAACTTGGAACATAAGATATAAAAGATAAGAATAATCGTAGAGATAAAAATTTCTTCTCTCTTTTTCTTTTCTTTTCTTTTCTTTTTTTTCTTCTTTTCTTCTTTCATCGAGTTTATCGATCGGATCCGATCAAAGTACCCTGTCATGTGACTACCATTCGCGAGTATCTGTAAGATTGTTCTCTACTTGTGTCGATGTCCGATCATTCGTAAATCGTTCTACTTGTTCTTTACCATCGACAAGAACGTGAACTATGATATATCCGCTTTGGATTTTGGAAGATCGATGCGGATTGAACGTGAGATTGGATTCCCCTTAAATTGCACCATTCGAATGGAGAGTAAATCGTTTCTGAGAAGCGATCGTTGGTGTTAGATATCGGGATGCGCTTCGACGCGCCCTTACGGTCTATGTTTCTCAAGGGGAAAACCTCGTGGAAAAGCAAAAAGAGGAAATGGAAGCAGGAAAAACGCGTAGGTACGTCGTATCACTCGAATAAGGTATTTTCATTTCCCGTGAGGAAGGATCCCATTGCACTTTATAAATTCTCCATTCTTCGTTCGATGGAAAATTATTAACGTCCTTATTTCGAACGTTATTCTATCGAAAAAAAAAAATATATATATATATACATATTCTGTAAAGCAATACGAGTATCATTCAGTCATATTAAAATAAAATATTTCCAAGGATTAATATCTACAATTTTGTATATCATAATCGTACGTATACGACGACAACTCGGATATTCAGTTAGTTTTATTTTTTTTTTTTTTTGTTGTATATTTTCTGTATATTTTAAATACCTACGATATCTGTGAGAGGACTCTTTCGTTAGTTTTTATATTTTAATTGAATATGTGTATATATATATATATATATATATATATATATATATATATATTTATACTTCGAAGGAGATTAAGGAACTAATCTAAAATCTCTTCGTAAGAGCTTTTCGTCGTTAAACTTCGTAAAAATTCATGAGTATCTTATTTCACGTGTTTTCCGTCCATAAGCCGATAACCCTACGTGAAAGATATTATTGACCCATTATATAAGAGCTCACACCATCCTCGTTAATGAATTTTCCTGGCTTCAACGGGAACAATGCATGCCGATAAGTTTACCGATAGGTACGATACCTCTCAACGTGATCGTGTCCCGGCAATTCGACGGTAAACTTTGAGAATGTTATGCCTCTGCTCTTTCTTGTTGTCGTCGTTGTCGCACGATGTCCAACGATTTTCCGATCTTTCAGATAATAGAATTTAATAAGGATCATGTATTATATACTACCTTTTGACGTTTCTCATTTCACGGGTTTAAAGAAAATAATATGAGAGATAGACACGTTTGTCGAGCTCTCTTTCAATTCTTTATTCTTCGACTACGTTGTTAGTTCTTCGATAGAGTAAAAAAGAAAAACAAAGTAAAAAGAAAAAAGAGAAAAGAAAAAGAAAATTTTTTATGTATGTCGGTGAGCGTCTTTCAAATTGATTCTTTAAAATTCATTCGACGTTATTACGTTATTCTCCAATATTCTCCAGTAACATTAAGTATCCAGTAGGATAGGTACATTAAAGAGATTCTTAAGCAGAACATCGAGCTTTGTTACGGAGAGTTAACGCGTTTATTGAACTCGGATTACGAATCCTATTGTATGCTCGAACGTACTACTATCTTCGTACCCTTGGGTACCAATGAAATTAGAATACCACGTGTGTTTCGTGATATCGCAGGGATAGAGAAATCGCCACCATAGTCGTCGACGTTCCACATACAACATATACGATATATATACGTATAAATATACACATACATATAAAACATATATATATACATATATATATATATAAAGGAGAAACTGGTACGGTCGGTTCTCGCATCTGTCGGTTCGACGTATAACCCATAGACTCCATAGAGATTTCGTATGCAGCCACAGTCCTTGTGTTTCCAAAGCTAGTTCCATTTGAAACACATGGCTTTGGTTGACCCTATCTACTCCCACCTCACTTCTATCTCCCTATTCCCCCTATCACCCATCTTCATCCCACATCGTATCCTCTTCTAGGATGATCGAAATTTTAGCGTTACCGTTTGACGACGTTGAAGCTTTAGCTTCGTATCTACTCGTAATTACTTCGAAACGATACACCTGTTCTTCCATTTGCTCCATTTACTGACCTTAACATAAATTCGAGATGGATACGTTATTAACTCGAGAAAATCATTTAACGATATATATTCATAAGAAACATTATTATTAATAAGGAATATGAATTCTTATTTCTACCCTTTTCTCTCTCTCTCTCTCTCTCTCTCTCTCTCTCTCTCTCTCTCTCTCTCTCTCTCTCTTTTTTCTTTTTATATCGAGTTTTTATCCTCTACGTACGAAGATTCATAAACTAAGAAAATGACGATTGATCGAACAATTTACAAGTAACACAATGTGAACATTCAATACAATCAATCTTCATTTTCTCTATTTTCAATACTGTCTTACCAAAAGAAATTTCCGAAGTAGAGTAAGTACGTCTAACGTAAAAAGCCATAGTCTCCTTTGAGTAACTCGATGCATCCCATCGAATCGGACGTGTCCTTGGTTTCCTTCGGTATTTCTCTGTTTCCTGTATCTCCTGTTTTTCTCGTTTCTTTTTTCTTGTTCGTTCGTTCGTTCGTTCGTTCGTTCGTTCGTTTGTTTTTTCCATTTTGTTTTTTTCGTTTCTTTTTCCATTCGTTCGCTTACTTCTTCCTTTTCATTCCTCTTCCTTACAAGAGAAAACGGAAAAGAAACCGAGCGAGCTAGATGTCGCTCGTATCACTTTACCCTCTCTGTTTCTTTTTTTTTTTTTCTTCTTTTTCTTTTTCTTTTGTCTGTACCACGTTAGCCAGTTATTCCTCGTTCCTTTGTTTCTCTTCTTTCTCACGACCTTTTACATTCTCCCTTAACGTCGTAGTTTACGTATATACTTTCGAAAGTTGACAAAATAAAGTAAACTTTATGGTAGGACGATGATATTTATATGTGTCTGTCTGTTCCACGCGTGCCGTTGTTCTATCTTATCCGCGAATTTTTAGAGTAGATATATATATATATATATGTATATATAAATATAAATCTACATATATCTATATATATTGTTACTGTTCTTGGAGAGAAGATTCATAAAGAAGAAGAGTCATGGAAAGATAGAAAAGATGGATACTTACACAACATATAATGGTGTAGTAATACGTATGCCTGATCGTCCGAAACAAATAAAAAAAAAAAAAAAAAAGGAAAAGGGTGAAAAAAAAAGAAAATACAAAAGACTCAAGACTTTGGAGACGTCTCTCGGCGTCTCTCGAGGATTATCTTTTCTTCCTTTGTCGAGTATCGTTAAAGATAATGATATCCTCGTCGATCATTATACTCCCGAACGGATGTAATGTATATATCTTAACGGATAATAAGAAACGGGGTCGTCGATGTGAAATTTATTCATCTAAATTCTTTCGACATTTTTCATAAAAAGATTCGACGAAAAAAGTGAATTAAAAAGGAAAAATACGAAAAATACAAAAATTGAAGAAACAAACGAGAACAATCGAGAAGAACAGAGAGAGAAAGAACGGTGATAGAGAGGGGATAAATTTGACACGTCGACAATGGATTTATTAAAGCACGGAGACATTTTTTCGTACGAATTTTGTTACTTCCGTTCATTGTTCACACGGAGGAACGATGTATCTCTTTTCAGTCTAGTAAATCCATTGACAGGGAGATTCGCAGGTCGCGTTAGATGATACTTCTAGTTTCGGTGAAGCTCGTGACCTCTCGTGACCTCACCATTCATGCCTGCCAGTACATAGGTAAATGTCTTTTTTTTCTTTTCTGTTTTTCCTTTCTTTTTTCTTTCGCTCTTTTTTTTTTCTTTTCTTTTTTGTTTCTCGTTCCGGTCGCCAATCGAATTCGTTGATACACACGCGTTGATCCATGAGTTATGCAGATTTCATTACGATCGTCTCAATGTCCGAGGGGTATTCTCTGTAATAAATCGATAGTATCGATGAGAATGCGTAAAAATTCTTGGAAATCGAATCTTTTTCTGTTTCGATCGCAAATCAAATTTCATGTCGTTAGAGAAGCATTAGGGATAGAGATAGATAGATAGATAGATGGATGGATGGATGGATGGATGGATGGATGGATAGATGAATGTATGGATAGATGGATAGGTAGATAGATAGAAAGAGAGATAGAGATAGAAAGAGTGAGTAGCAGACCCGAATGAAACGAAAGAAGGTACATAGCTCGGTCGATTGATCGAGCTTCGTAGAGTTTGGTTTTTCTTCTGTAGAAAATGCATCTCACGTAGACGGAATAGTCGTTGAATTATTGATAAAAATGCGGAAGCACTTAAGGGATCGACGTCCGAGTACTTAACGTTCTACTTTGCTTTTTGAGTAGATATTTGATAACGTTTACGAATACGATATTATATATCTATAGGGATATATTATTTGAGATTTTTATTTAATTCGCGGATTAAGAAAAGGAAAAAAGGAAAAAAGGAAAGAAAAGAAAGATGAAAGGAAAGTGGAAGAGCAATAGGAAGATAAAGAAGAATCGAGTCTCTTTTAATATTTATATTTCGGGAGGAGGAAAAAAAGAAAACAAAAAAAAAAAAAAAAGAAAAACAAAAAAAAAAAGAAACGTTCGCTCGGAATTTCGAATAAAAAATTGAAATCAATTGAAATCGCGTCGAGTGCAAAGCAATATTCGATCGATCGTGTTATACTATTTTTGCGTGTCTGTATTGATACGTTTAGATGCACCTAGGACAGACGTAAAAATTTAACAGAGGTATTTCGCGGTAGCACGACGACAACGACAACGACAACGACAACGACAATGACAACGACGAGGACGAGGACGAGGACGAGGACGAAAACGAAAACGGCTACGACGATGAGAACGACGAAACGTTGCGACACACCTGTATGCATTTATATCTGTTCGAACTGGTCGCTCTGACGATAACGGATGTCCTACGAGCGGATGTATCGAACGTAACGATCGCGTTCGTTCGAAGCGTCGTTTTCGAACGACGCGACGCCACTGACAAAACGGTAGCAATGGTGAATCGTGTTCGAATGTTGCAGCTGTTGGGCGTGGAAGTTGACGAGATTGTCCAACGGGAGAAACGATGAAGATGGCGGCTAAACCCATCGAGATGATATTTTGACGAGTAGTAAATGTCAAATACTATGGCTGGCTGCCTAGTTGGTTGGCTGGTTGGTTGGTTAGAATAATCGAGCCGCCGCACTCGGCAGAATTAACTCTTACATCAATCGCGAACAAGATGGACCGTTCCGACGTAACTACGATATCGCTATTAATAAAGAGTAGCTATTCTAAATCTTGATTATATCGATGATGACATTTGATTATCTGATCATTCTCTTTGTTCTTTTATTTTGTGTTATTTTGTATTTTTCTGTTATCTTCCTTAAGTAAACATTCTTTGATACGTTTCGTTCGTTCAAAATCACGACGCCATATTTCATGTGGTTTCGATCGTAAAGATCGATTCTAAAAAGTTACAATCATATCTCGTTACAGAAAGAACAAACTATGATCGTTCGTTGCACCGAGATCGTTCGATCGTCCGACGTGTTCAAAGTTTTTTCACACGTATGAAAGTTCACCGAGTAGAAAAATATCGATCTTCGATAGACGCCTCGCAACCACCGACGGTATCATAACCGAGTTACTTGTCCGAGTTACGAGCTACGTGACGCGAGAGGGAAAGTTTCTTACATCGTTATACTCAGCTCTGTTATAGAGCTGATAAAATTCTAAAAGAAGGAAACGATATTGCTTCTATGATGCAACCTAATGATTCTCTGTAATAAATCCAAGTGAAGATCGATCTTACTTTTTCATTTTTTATCTTTTATATATATATATATATATATATATATATTTTTTGTACATATAATTTTTTTATATAAATATATATATATAATATATATATATATATAATATCGATATTACAAGATTTCTCTTCTTGATTCTTAAAAAGATCTCACAAGAGAATCAAAAAAAAAAAAGAAATGTATAAAATCTAGAGATTGTTGGGCGCACAAGAATCCATGATATAATGATCGCTTGTTAATAAGTAACAACAGTTTCTGTCATTCTATATCATTCTATATCATACTACGTACCGAAGAATAAAAGAAAAATAGAAAGAAGAGAGACGACAGTCCTGACGATGGTCTCTTAAAAAAGAAACGAGGAGAAGAGAGTGGGTGGCAGGGGGTATAAAGGGAGAGTTGGAATTCAAATTAGCATGACCCCCTTTCAAGTCCGATTTTTCTAGACTTTTTCCATATCTCTTTTTATCTCTTTTCTCCTTTCATTCACATTAATTCCGATCTCGTACGTCGTCTATCATTTCCATATGCTTTTTTTTTTCTACCATCCAATTGTAGAAAAAGGACGAGAGAGAGAGAGAGAGAGAGAGAGAGAGAGAGAGAGAGAGAGAGAGAGAGAGAAGAGAGAGAGAGAGAAGAGAAAAAGAGGGAGAAAGAGAAAATCTGAAAAATTGGGATTACTCGGAACGTTCTCAGGATTTACCTGGATTTTATTAAAGAAAGAATTTTATATACGTCGTATAAATCGCGATTGGCAAAGGCAAAGGATGATGAAGGATACGTGGCAGGAAGCAAGGAAAGGAAAGGACATTTGTATCCGACGAAAAGATTCGTGTAAAACCGACGAATTTATCACTTCTATGTTCGCTTGCGTTCGCGTTTATGTGAGTTATACTTCCTTTATCCTTTAGGTTCCTTTGCACGCGCATCGAATCATCGATTTACGGTTTCACGAAACGACGCTGTTGTAAATCGCGGTATAAAGCGGCTATCGAGTCTCGGCTGTAATGAACGAACGAGAAAGAGAAGGTGAATGGGAGTTAGAGGAGGAGGAGGAGGAGGAGGAGAAAGGAGGAAGGAAGTATAGAGAAAGAGAAACAGAGAGAGAGAGAGAGAGAGAGAGAGAGAGATTTGAAGTTCGAGTTTATGCGAAGGTCGATACGATTAGTTGCTGGATTCGTGAAAATTATAGCGGATATTGAATTTAATGATGCGTTTGTGAACGATTACGTATGTATATGTAACTTCTCGGATATTATTTCTTGCTTTGGCGTAAATCGTAGAGATATTCTCTGGATGTTGGCTCCACGAAATTGTTGACCAACCTGGTCAATAAAATCAACCTAAAATCGAATGTCAGTGGATCGCGATATTACATATTTGGAATGCAATGCCGATACAGAGGTTTCGATCGTGCAAACAAATGTAATAATGGCTGGCGTACACGCGAAAGGGAGTCATGATATCGTAATAAATCAAACCAACTCGTTTTTATCTTTTTTTTTTTCTCTCGTTTCCTTTCTCTTCCATCTTCATTTTTCATTTTTATTTCCTTTTTCTTCCTTCTTTCATTTTTTTTTTTTGTATTTTTTTTTTTTTTTTTTGTTTTTTTTTAATTACTATTTTCATTTAAACGAAACTCAACGATAGTGAAGCAGAGGATGGGAGGGAGGGAGGGGGTGGCGAGCCGAAAGGGGAAAACGTTTGAATATTAAATCGTACTTCTTGTCATTTCGCGCACGGTCGATTCGCGCGAGGGTAGAGAATTTACACGGGCGACGAGCTAGATAGTAATTAAAAATTTAATTAACATTGTTTGGGATTGGACGACCAATAAGTTACTTCGAGTGATACCGTCGATTATTTATCCTTTGATTGATTTTCTCGTTCGGTATATTATATATTCGTTTACATCGTATCGTCGAATGAGAGATAGTTAGATAGAGAAAGAGATGAATATAGAGATAGAAAGAGAGAGAGAAAGAGAGAGACGCTCGTTGACCTCGAGTAAACGGAGCATAATTAAACCGTCGGAAGGTGTGCTACCAACTCGAAGACGATGAGAGGAAGTATAATGAACTTAAAACAAGAAGATTATTACGTACTTCTAGATACGCGGATAACGAACGTTTATGCTTTACCAACGAGAATATCTCGGCTATAGTTATCCATGTTTTTTCTTTTACCACGGTTTCTCGTCGCTAAATCAAATTTCTCGTAATTAAGGAAGGAAATGAGCCAGGATGGATGGGAGGATAAAGATTGATACAATCGTCATGTTTCTTCTCTCAAGATACGTTTCTCACTCATTTAATCGATATAGTCGACCTAACGATTTTCTTCTTCTTCTTTTTCAAGAGAGAAAAAGAGAGAGAGAGAGAGAGAGAGAGACCCAAAATTCTTGTTTCAAACAATTGATATCACTCGAAAATCGATATGAATCATATAATTCGTACTTTTCGATTATGCGTGTGCTCGTTCGTCGAGTAAAAATACGAAAGAGAGAAAGAAAAGAAAAATAAGAGATACATAGAGAGAAAGAAAAAGAGAAAGAGAGAAGGAGAGAGAGAGAGAGAGAGAGAGAGAAGAAAATAAAATAAAAAAAAAAAGAACAAAAAGAAGAAAGGTATTTTGTATGTGGCACTGTTCAAACCGGTCGAAAATTTATCACTATGACCGAACGGGCGAAAATGAAAGAAGGAACGCGAGGAAGCGAGTATCTCCTTTATCCTTTGGAATCTTGGCCGTGAATCAAATTCATGATTTACGTTCACCCCCTACACATGTATATCAATTCTAGAACGACCCGATTATCGGTCTGGCAAAAGCGGTCGAGACGTTTCTCCACCTCCTTGGAAATCATCAACCTAACCTTTTCTCCGATAGTCGTTGCGCTTGCGTTTGGATCTTATCCAACGATACACTATCCTTACCAAAATAGAACACACCCTCGTTCTATTATTCCCTCTTGGTAAACTGACACATCCCTCTTCTTTGCTCCATTTATTACTTTACGTATTCTCTCCCTCCCCATACGTTTAATTTCAAGCTCGTTCGTTCGTTCGTTCGTTCGTTCGTTCGTTCGTTCGTTCGTTCGTTCGTTCGTTCATTCTTTCTTTAAAGTCCTTTCCCGAATGAAACTTTTTCTTTGTTTTTAACGCAAATTCGGTCCTTTAGAGAATTCCTTCCTTTTCGTTTTTTTTTTTTTTTATTCCTCTTTTCTTTTCCCTCTCTTTTTTCTCTTTTCCCCTCCCTTATTCCCCCGTACCTTTTATTTTCCCGTAGCAGCGATTCAAAAAGAAAACAAAAGTTTATTACTATCCCCACGAGAACGAGCGAAGGTGGTGGTTTCCTAACTTCGCCACTATCATTGTTCGAAAGTTCATAATGTTCGACAGAGATTTCGAGATTTCGCTCGGAACTTCGTATAATCTCTTACTCGGCGTAGATCTGATAATTCCAATTCGATCCTAACGTTTATATCTTTTGAGTTTTGTCAGTTATGAGAGAATACGATCGCGTGAAACTTCTTGATATTCTTGCTAGGTGATGTCGTATTGTAACTGGTATGTATGTATATTGGAATTGAATGGTTTCTAACCACCTTATGTTTTCTTCAGTTTTGTAATCGATCGTTACGATCACTCGATATCTATACAATTCAACGGAACATTATTTATAATTATTACGTACCGGTGTACGGACTATCCGTAGTATCGTTGCCATTAGTAATAAGCACGCACGCATAAAAGCCAGCGGCTTAATCCGATCATACCGAGGTAGATTAAACCACGTATTTCTGAAAGCCGTTGGAATATTCATTAGCGTGCTCGAAACAAACGTTGACTATGAGTTCGGACGAAAGAGAAAGAGAGAGAGAGAGAGAGAGAGAGATAAAGAGAGAAAGAGAAACGTCCTCATTTCGATTTTCACGAGAATGAGATGATATAAACGAAGTATAAATATCGTACTTATTTACTTGCTAATATAAATAAAATAAATGTAATCGAACGTAAAAATCATTCGGCTAATATATTCCAACGAGTCCAAGCTACGTATGCTCACGGTAATTGCAATTATGAATAAATTATAATATAAATCACTCGTTCCTGATGAGATTTGTATTACGTGGTACGTGACCGAAGCAAATCTTGTTAATACCAAAGCCTATTTTACGTACGTACTCTCGAGCTGTTTACAACGGTATATATCTCGAGAGAAATAGAAAGATGGAAAGAGACATATGCGTAAACACAGAGAGAGGGAGAGACGGAGAGAGAGAGGGAGACGAATATATAAATAAACACACGAGAAGGATTTGATCGTTAATGTTCGAGGATCAAATAGGAGATTTTATAAGCGAGTAATATATATTCTGTCACGTTTCTTATCTAATCCCTTTAAAAATTTTATCATTTCGAGGATCTGATCATGTATCTGCGTGGAAATGAGAACAATTTTTGGACGGATAAATTCGATTGATAATTGCGAATGTATATATATATATATATATATATATATATATATATATAATATAATATAATCGATATATACATATAAATAAATAAATATATATATATAAATATATATCGAATTTATCCGTCCAAAAATATATATATATATATATAAAGATGGCTCAATCTCTGTTGACGTTTAACTCGACTACGAATTTTTATCCGGAAGAATCGTTAATTCGAGCGAGCGAGCGAGTGAGCGAGAGAGAGAGAGAGAAAGAGAGAGAGAGAGAGAGAGAGAGAGAGAGAGAGAGAGAAAGATAGATAGAGGAAATAGAAAAAAAGAAAGATCGACGAGAGCGGTTTTTCACAAAGATTTAAGGCCATAGTGCAATTCGAGAAGATGAATCGTGCTTGGAATTCGGCTCTCGTAACTTACCGACTTAATACGGAGTTTCGCTAGCGCGAGTGTAGGTAACGTAATATGGGAGGAGTTAGTTACTTACTTGAGTACTTTTCGAGTACTTTGCCTTCCGTGCAAAGAGTAAGAGCGAGTCGTGAAAAGAATTTCATTTCGATTTAACTAGATTAATTGGTTCGCGATTAGCATGATACTCTTTTCATAGCGAATGTTGTTACAGAATCGGCATCGGTCTCTTTTTTTCTCTCGTGGTTTATTTTTTTTTTTTTTATACTTTTTTATTCGTTTTTTTTTTATTTTTTTCATTGCCCTTTTTACCAGCCACTCGTGATTTCATTTAGTAACGAATATGATTAAGAGAACGGTAAAAAATATTTTCAGGATGGGAAAAAGTTTTACGATATCTATGAATAAATATCGATTATAATACTCGTTAGTATATTTTCGTTACATTTCACGCAAATAATATTGTTTACATAACCTTTATGATTACAATGTTCTCTTTATTCTTTCTCTCTCTCTCTCTCTCTCTCTCTCTCTCTCTCTCTCTCTCTCTCTCTCTCTCTCTCTCCCGTTCGCTTCTTCTAACAGATATATGTATGTATGTGTATAATACGTTGCGATATCGAATGAAAATTGTATAGACGCAAAATCATCTTATTGTTAGGAAGTAACGTAGCATGCTTTTCCATGATTCCGAGGAAAGTTAGAACGCAAACGTGACGCTACGTTGTATACTACGTTGTATACTACGTTGTATATATATGTAGGAAAGCCCAGTAAGTAGGACGTTGTTCGATAACTCGTTCAATAATAATACTACGTTGGTTTCACCGGTTGGTGCGATATTACAATAAAAGCCCTTTCGACGATGCATTTCCAACTCGGTTTATATCTCTGTTACCTTCTACCAATGTTACTTTTGATTCGTCCTTTCAAAGAGGGTTTCTCTTTCGCCTCCTTCCCTTTTCCAGTTAAGAGTTACGTCTATATACTTATTTACGTACTATGTATCATGTATTTACTCTTTTCAACGTATATGCATATATGTATGCGTATATACGTATAATATATATATATATATATTATATTACATATTATATTATATTATAAATAATTTTTCGATGAATCTGATATGCCCGATGATATTTTGGAAATACGCTACGATATAATTATATTTTTAACTCTGTTTATGATATATCAATCAAACTACTACTTACTACCTACCGTACAAATCCGCACGCAATAATTTATTTTCATCCGAACATTAACAACCGTTCGTTCGAGCATTTCAAACATCAACTCGTTCGTGTTATTTAGAACCAGGCATAATGTATTTATATAAACTTTCCTTCGATTATGAACGAGTTTCAAACCGGTATATCTAAAGGTCGAAACTATCCCGAAATGAATTTACCTGAGAATAATTCCCTTTACTTTCTCTAAACACAAACGAAGCTACGGTTTGCGGTAACGATGTTATTAATATAAAGTTAATGTAGTTGTTTCAAAGGTTTTGAAAGAAACGTGTAACTGCGATTAAACGTAATATCAATTCTACGCGTATTGCATCAGGGAGCTCACGCGTGAACTATAAGGCTAAGGGAAGGTGGGTAAAGGGTGATAAGGGATGGAAAGAGTGGATGTGGGAAGGGTAAAAAGAAAACCACAGTACGCGGTAGCCAAGCTGTTAAAAAAGGATGTAAAAATAAGAAAACGAAAAGGTTACGAAAGTTTTCAAACAACTTTAGAAACTTTCTATGCCGGATCGTAACGAAATGCAAAAGCCGAACGTTGAATTTTCTCCATTGAATCACGTTCAAACGTGATGAAAGATCCGTGCGAGTGAGTTTTGTATCTCTCTCTCTCTCTCCCTCTCTCTCTCTCTCTCTCGCAGCTAGTAAAGAAATTTATATATGTATGTATGTATATATATATATATATATATATATATATATATATATATGTATGTATAAAAGAAACTATTGCTTCCGAGCTAACACGCGAGACAAAAGATAAAAATCTACAGCCTTGAACGGGTGGCAGTAGGGGTTGTCGGGGTGAGGGGGTAACTCAGTCTTTTCGTTTCTTCGTACGATGAATGAAAGAACGATGTAAAGTTGGCGTTTTTATGGCTTCTAAAGGGCAAGTTAGCTAGAGAAAGACAGAGACACAGACAGAGAGAGAGAGAGAGAGAGAGAAAGAGAGAGGGAAAGAGAAACAAAACGAAGAAAAAGAAAAATGTTGGACTAAACTGACTCCTTTTGAAAGAATCGAGCGCAACGACTCGCAAAAAGAAAGAAAGAAAGAAAGAAAGAAGGAAAAAGAAAGGACGATAAAGAAAAAAGGGAAAATAAAAAAAAGAAAAAGGAAAGAAGGGAGAAAGAAAAGAAAGAGGAAATGAAAGGAAAAGGGGGTGAATGTTCGATTCCTCGTTAACGTACACGATCTCTCTCTCTCTCTCTCTCTCTCTCTCTCTCTCTCTATCTCTCTATCTATCTATCTTTCTCTATCTATCTGTGTATATGTTTCTCTTTGAATGTCCTGAAGAATGAAAGAACGAGAAATGCCAGAGACTTTGCTCTCCGTGGTATTATTGTGGTTTACGGCACGACGTAGAAAGCTTCGTGAACGATTCGCGTAGTCTAGGTACTAGAGGGTCGGTTTCATCGAGCCACGTAATTTTGTGGTCGTGGACAGTAGCAACAGAACGGGCTATCTAGGGGGTGGGAGGGAAGAGAATGAAGGGTGAAGGGTGGAGGGTAGAGGGTGAAGGGAGTACGTGAACACGAGAGGATAGGTAGATAGTGCGGCGAACGCACAGTATTGCAAACGTTTTCCCGTGCAAATGCCTCGGAGAATGTTATGAATGGTCGAACGGTCGAGCTTCCGACCATTTCCGACCATCGAAAAGGTGGACTAGGTTGGAATGAGAGTAGGAGGGTGCTGTTTGGAGACGAGAAGGTAACTAACTAAACCGTAACAACTGTCATTAGGAAAATTTTGATCCTGTTAACCTCGCTTGCTTCCCTTGCTATCGTCCAACCTTCAAAGAAATTTTTATTATTATCTCATTTTTCTTACTTATCATTTCTTTTAATTACCTTTCAAAACTTCTTCCTCCTTCATTTATCTCGTCACTTTCGTCACCTTTGTGGGTTAAAATTTCTTTTCTTTTTCTTTTCTGTTTTCTTTTCTTTTTTTTTTTTTTTTTTGTCTTTTCTCCTCGCCTCTCTTTTTCTTTCTCCATTCAGAATTTCCTTTCAGAATCAAACGAAAGTGTTTCTTTTTTGTTTCCTTTCTTTTTTCCTTTTTTTTTTTTTTCTTTCTTTTTTTTCTCTCGTAAAAATAATACAGAGATATCCATACGCATTTTATTCAATCAAGTTTCTCATACCGTGTCAATATAACCGTCCACCGCATGGGAATGACGTTTCGTAATCATTTCAATCTGGACCGTTTTGAATTCGCCATTGTCTAGAGAAAAGGTTCCATCCCATCGTCCTCCTCTTGTTGTCGTCGATAACGCGGAAACGCGATAACTCTCAAAGAGTTCATTCGCTTCTTTTTTTATTTGTTCTTTCTTTTCTCTCTCTCTCTCTCTCTCTCTCTCTCTCTCTCTCTCTCTTTCTCTCTCTGTCTCTCTCATCCTAGCACGAGCCAATAGAATTTCCCTTTTTCCGTTTTCTCAATTATCGTCAAAACGAATCGAATTTTTTTATTTCCCTGCGATTTATAAATACTTGAGGCAGTGTGACCGAACATCTGCGGCGTGGAGGGAGAAAGAAAAGAAAGGATAAAGAAAGAAAAAAAGAAAGAAAGAAAGAAAAGGAAAAATGTATTTCATTCTTTTGGATAAAGCAGAAACGCGAAGGAAAGAAAAGAAATATTTTAAAGAGAATAAACGAAGTGGAAGATACTTTTACGAATTTCATACAAAAGTAAGCGCATGAAAAGGAAAACGCTTTTTAGACCTTCGACGTCGTTGAAAATTTCTTCTACGGTTTCTTTTCCGGTAAAAAGATATTTACAGTAAAATGAGCGTGTTTTTAAAGTCGTCAAGACAGTTTGTTCCGAAGCCGTGGATTAACGTTGTCCGTAACATAACTTTTCCCTTTGGGATATTTCGTTTTGACCGTTTCCCTATTCGCTGATATTTTGTGCATATTAAAACTAAACGAAAACTTAACTAAAACGAAAAACGAAGAAGAATATAGAAAAAGAGAGAGAGAAAGAGATAGAGAGAGAGAGAGAGAGAGAGAGAGAGAGAGAGAGAGAGAGAGAGAGAGAGAGAAAAGACATTACGCGACCAAACCATTTTCCTATCGACTTTACTGGTCGCTTTTCGTCGTATTTTTTTTTTCTTTTTCTTTCTCTCTCTCTTTTTTTTTTTTTTAATTTTATTTTCCTTCCTTTTACTATTTTTTTGCCTGTACGTCACGACGTCGCGGCCGTCAACGGAGAAACGAAAGAGAAAAAGAACAAACAAACGGAAATCGGCATAAGCTTGACTGCATGGAGTGTATCGGAGAATTAAATGTAGCGCGAAGAGTTAATGGCGCGAGATCTCTCGAAAATTGACTTTTCTTTTACCGGTGGGAAAGAGAGAGAAGGATAGAGGAGAGTTGAGCGGATTGGTCGAAACGACGACGACGACGACGACGACGACAACGACAACGACGACGTAGGATTCTACGAAGGATTTTGGAAAGTTGCCATGGAAGTTGAGCGAGGCTAACGAGTGACTCGTTTCTCTATATCGTTGATGATCATTGCACCGGAAGTGCAGCTTTATCACGCCGCTTCTATCTCACTAGTTGTCGCTTTTACTTATACGTATGTACACGTAGGGTGAAATCTACAAAAAAGGAAAAAAAAGAGGACAAAAAGCAAAAAAGCAGAAACAAATCGATTGCTCGTCGATTGAAATTTTTAGCTCGTACTTCAAAACTTTTCTTTTTTTTCTTTTTCTTTTTTCTCTTTTCTCTTCCTTTTTCCTTCGTTATAATCAATTTTAAAACGGTTGCGTTTCGTAATTTTCCTTTCTTTTTTTTTCTTTTTAACGTTTTATTTCACAGTCAATAAATAATTTTCGGTTAAGTAAAGATGATCGAATTATACGATTCACTCTATGTCTACCTTTGTGTATCGCGTTAAGATCATTCCATTCGCGCGTGAAATATCTTCTCAACGAATTTGAATTCAAAGGCAAAGGGAGAACGAGTGAGATAGAGATAGATAGATGGATAGATAGATAGATAGATAGATAGATAGAGAGAGAGAGAGAGAGAGAGAGAGAGAAAGAGAGAGAATATCTCCTTTGGAAATTCGTATCGCGAACGGACGGAATTTCGCCAAGAATTTTATCTCTGACTCACGTCGCCACTACCGGCGACGCGTTGTAAATTTTGAACGGAAATGCAAAGAGGAGGGAAGGGTGACGCGAGTAAGAGTAAAAACGGAAAAAGAAGGAGAAAAAAATAAAAAAAAAAAGAAGAAAAAAAACACTTTTCGAAGGACTGGATAGCGGTGCAATTCGTAACAGTACACAAAAACGGAAATTCGAAAGTCCGAGAGATTGCAATTTTTCGAAATGCATTTGGACCCTCATATCCTCTGGGAAATCTACGATGTCTTCAAAATATTCGCTTATCTTTTGATATACGTATCTATTCGAATCTCTGGAATTAAATCTCATTGACGATAAATCGAATGGTAAAGAGAGGGAGAAGAAAAGGGGGAGTGGAGAAAAAAGAAAGAAGAAAGAAAAAAAAAAAGAAAAATAACGAAACGTTTATTCGAAACGTTGTTTTACCTGAGAGACTCTTGAGAAGAAATATTTCGTGTATCTCTTGTCTATCTCCCTATCCTCTCTCTCTCTCTCTCTCTCTCTCTCTCTCTCTCTCTCTCTCTCTCTCTTTCTCTTTCTCTCTCTCTCTCCATCCTTCTTGCTTCGTCGTACGAAAATATTCGTAAAAATGAAAAACACGTTCTCGTCGTCGTCGTGTATTATTTCACACGGTAGCATTGTACAAATCTTGAAAGCGTTCAAAAGACTCCTCATCAACACTTACGTTTCGAATCAAACATACGTGTTTGAGTTAGCACAAACATCTCATTACATTTTCAATTGCGATTATCGTCCGAAGGATAGAAACATATAGATAGTGATTAGTGTAGACGAATTCCAACCCTCTCTCTCTCTCTCTCTCTCTCTCTCTCTCTCTCTCTCTTACAGTTTCATCCTATACTCTCATTAAAAGCCCAATCCATTATATACCTGCCAGCAATACGAGAATGGCATAACCGGCATGGCATAGAAAACGTTGGTACGTAGCAACGATTGTAAGTGCGGACGTTGGCAGAGAAACAAGTAAAGATGGCGGGTTGAACGGAGGGAAGGAGATAGAGGTTGAACGACGATATGGTGGTAGTGCTAGAGAAGGATAATACAGAAAAATAGAGAAGAGAGTAGAAGAGGAAGAAAAAGAAAAAGAAATATGATCGATAAGATAGTAAAGCCGTGGGTGGGAAGAAGGTACAATTACACTGAAAGGGGAAAAAAGAGCAAGAAACAAAAAAAAAAGATTACCAAGAAAACAAGAAAAGAAACAAAAAGCAAAGAGAGAGAGAGAGAGAGAGAGAGAGAGAGAGAGAGAGAAAATAAAAAAGGAAGAAAGAAACAAAAAGAAGAAAACGAAAAATAAAAGGAATGACCTAGGCAGTAATCTTAATAATGCTTTCAGTCGATCCAACTCTTTCCACCCACCCCCTTTAACTCTGCTCATCCTCTAAGATCCTCCCCCCTCCATCCTCCCGAACGACTTTCGACTTCTCCATCCACCTATTACGTGCCGTCTCGGCCAGCTATTTGCCTCCGGATCTTCATCTTTATTTGCTCGTCCACTTCATCTTGTTGTTCCAACCTTCTTCTAATACTTTCCAGACTACCTTCTCTCTCTTTCTTTCTTTCTCTCTCTCTCTCTCTCTCTCTCTCTCTCTCTCTCTCTCTCTCTCTCTCTCTCTCTTTTTGTTTTGCTTCCTTTTTTTATCTTAAGAAAACTCGCGATCATCCCTCCTTGTGTACGTGACGAGTTAAAAAGGGAAGTGACTTTGATTTTGCTTTGATCCACTCTTAATAACTTCTTTTTCATCATCTTATCAATTTTGCATCGTGTTTATCTTGTTTCCGTTCTATTTTTCCATTTTCTTTTTACCGTTTTTCCTTTTTTCTTTCTCTCTCTCTCTCTCTCTCTCTCTCTCTCTCTCTCTCCCCCCTTTTCCCTCTCGCAGGAATGGAGCAATAGAAGAAGGAAAAAAAAATATGTACAGGGAAGCAGAAGGGTAAAATACAGGAGATAAGCAAACAAAAAATTTACGACTTTCATAATATCGGCTCTGTTGTGTCCCGTTGTCTCGAAGTCTTTTCCACGAGCGAAGAAAACGCAGACGGAAAATCGCGAGTTCACGGTATTACGATTTATTTGTGTAATATGTGGCTCGGTAACATTGCCGGAACTACGTTTGCCGATATAAATCTAACCATATTCGCAAAGGGAGACCTCGGAAATTCGAAGTACCTACGTGCTTTCCATTTTTCACGATACAATCTAACCGTGAAACGGTCTCTTTTAAGAGAAAGAGAGAAAGAAAGGAAAAAAAAAGGAAGAATTCGTTTCGTTAAAAGAAGACAATTGATTGGCGACGTGATCCCTTCTAATCTTTTTATAAGCAAATTAGTCAAACTCTCGACGTTGAGTAATTATACTCTTTTTAATAAAAGGTACGCTTTGATCGCACGTAATCGCGTGGAAAATCTTTTCTCTCTCTCCTTCTCTCTCTCTCTCTCTCTCTTTCCCTTTCTCTTTCCATTCTCTTTTAATTTCTAATCGTTCCACAGTCCCTCTTCTCCGACTACTCGTCCCATAAAAAAGAAAGAAAAAAAAAAAAAAAAGAAAGAAAGAAAAGAAGAACTCGACGAAAGCCTTTGGCCGTGCTCGAAGTAAAAGTTCAGGCGTCGTATTTTTTTTTTTTCCACTTTTATTTTTTCGTTTGTTCTATTTTCTGTTTCTCGAGCTTCGAAAATGGCCACGATCCTCCTCGGGCGATAAAAGAAGGAAAAGGGACGGAGACAAAAGAAAAAAAGGGAAGAAAAAGAAGGAAAAAAAAAAAGAAAACAAAAAAAAAAGCAAAACAACAGAAAAAAGAAGAAAAATTCGTAAACAACGTGTGTTCTAGCCCGCAACAGGGTACAACACTTTCGAGACTCTTTCGTGCGCGATATACATAGATAAGTACACATAACGAAATAGAAAGAGAAAGAGGTATAGAAGCGGGGTGTAGGTGTAGTGAGTGAACTTTATTAGGCGTGCTCGGGGCAACTTGAAACCTGAGGGTAAAGTAGTACAGCCGGAGTTAATTGCCGTTGGGATTTTGGCCGGATGGATGATCGCGTAAAGGTACCCTCGTCCCCACGTTCCCCTTCTCCAACACTCCTCGATTCTCTCGTTTTCTACGCGCGAATCGTAATTAAGGTATTAAAAGGCTGCCACTGGCATAATCAAGTCCTCGACACACCAAAGCCACGTTATAGTGATAGACGACTAAAACGTTTGCTATATTCTTTGACATTCAACGAGGGGATTATTTTCAAATGTGATTTTATAAATAAGAAAAAGAAAAAGGAAAGAGAAAAACAGAAGAGAAATAAAGCAAGAGGGAGAAGAAAAACGTGTCGAACAAATTATTTGCCTCTTAATGGATTATATATAAGAAGAAGAAGAAGAAGAAAAAAAGAGAGAGAGAGAGAGAGAGAGAGAAAGAAAGAGAACCATCAATTCGAAGAGAAGCGTACAATTTGTACGGCGCTGGACGATCGAAATCAATAGAGAAATTTATTAGAACGTTAATTTATTACGTTCAATGAAAGTTCAGTTGTAAGTCGTTAGAAAGAAACCGCCAAACTCGTTTCACAGAATGGTTAAATTTTATGTGATGGTCCATCGGACAAAACGTTACGTTCTTCTCGTTACAAGTTTTTTCACGAGGCTTTAGCGAGTCGAACGGCCGCAATATTTTTCGACGATATCGTTCGCACAATCGCGAGAGACGGTTTTCTCGTTTTCCGTCTCTACTTTACTCCATTGCACTCGTCGTAAATGGCACACGGAAATATTTCGTTCGATTTTTATACCCCCTCGGCATCTCACACCGACATATAACACACGTATATATATATATATATATATATATATATATATATATAACTTCGGATATCGAAATAATTTACGAGCTTGCAAGCTATAATGCCGTTGGATTTTGGCGTATGCAACTGCCACAGGAAGATTATACTTTTACATTTTATCATCAATTTCGATTTCCTCTTTAGTTACATACACACACACATATATATATATATATATATATATATATTACTGTGCATGTAGATTTTATTGGATGTCTACTCATTTCTTTTTCATGTTGCCAATGATCGATCTAATCGCCGATATCATTAAAGTAATTCATATTCGTACCTTTTAATAGTATTGTCATCGTTAATTAACCATCGCCAAATAATTAGATATTCATGTTCCTGTAATTAATTTGCTCGTCTGTATTTATGTGGAAAAAAGAATATATATGTATGTATTTATATATATATATATATATATATATATATATTTTCTCTGTGTCTAACTCATCACGATTATAAGCTACATTTAATTAAGGGGGAGACCATTAAAACGTGACACGAATTCGTGCTTAGGTTCTCGAACAAAACGACAACAGGGATTGGAAACAAATTATCTGTTGTTGCATATTGTCGATGTGGTCTTTGGCAATCGATCATCTCGACATTGTGGTTCCATCGAGAACGTGTTTACACGACTTTTCCCGAGTAAGCTCGAAATGAAAGCGATCGATCATAGTGGTCGAATATAATATCGATATCTAACCCATGGAACGTCATCGGTGAAAATTTGGTGATGTACATACGTACGTAAACCGTTGACAATCATTTTTCAATATTTTCACCTGACTCGTGTGAAACTTTTTAATTTTATTCCCATTTAATCTTATCATTTTCATTCGCTCTATGCTTGCGCCACGATATCAGTTAATTTGCATTCATGCATATTCGCGTGTAACAACGGCGACGACGAAAAAATTTTCTCGCGAGAGAAACGGTAGGATAGGCGGATAGAGGTGGATCGGTGGGCTCGCTTTAAATTTACACTCGTTAAAGTACACCGTGCCGTGGGTAGCGTACGAGCACGTTAACTATAAAAATATCGTTCTACCGTATATACCACCATTTCGGCTTCTACGTATTAACGTAACTGGATTTTAAGCGAGACTCGGATAAATGTTCGATTTACCCTGGTCAACGAGTGGACTCTATAACGATTATAATAATAATAATAATAATTATTATTATTATTATTATTATTACAACAATAACAATAATAATAATATGTAATGATAATAATAATAGTATCTAATAACAATGATAATGATAATAATAATAATAATAATAATAATAACGATAATGATAATACTAATAATAATATAGAAAAGAAAAAGATGAAATTATTTTGCGTTGTATTAAGCTAGTTCGTTTTTTTAATTCCTACGATCCTTCTCGATACGTTGTGAAATTCGATGAATTTTTCAATGAGCTTTATCTTTCAATAATGAGAATTAGTATCGAACAAGAGTTCTTCATCGCTACGTGTAAGTAGGTATATATTAACAATGAGAGCTTTTTAATTACAGACAATTGAAGTACTCATCCCTGCATAAGCTTCTACGTATAAATTGATACACGTCGTGCTGCGCGTAATTTTCTGCGTCCATCTTTCCGCACATACGTATACGCGGGTGCGAGCATTACGCGTTATCGATCTCATCGTCCCTTCCATACTACACCCTTCTCTCTCTCTCTCTCTCTCTCTCTCTCTCTCTCTCGCTCTCTCATACACACACACACACACTCTCTTTCTCTCTCTTTCTCTCTCTCTCTCTCTCTCTCTCTCTCTCTCTCTCTCTCTCTCTCTCTCTCTCACTGCAAATTCTCCTTCTATCAACGTAAATGCATCGCAGATGCAGATGTCAGGACGTGGCCGCGAATATTTCACAATATGGACGTCGGTTGTTTCCTCGTTATGTGGCACTTGTACACACTTTGAATATTCGTCTATGTTCGTGTTCTATGAGTATGCATGGTGTATATGTGTGTGTATCGTTAGCACGGAAATAGGAAATTCATGTGTCGTAATTGACGGCCAGAGAGAACCAGTAAAGGAGTTGGATGGAAATGCCATATATGGTTATGGTTTTCCTATGGTAATTTTCCAACATGAAAATCTAACGAATGATAACTTGAGGCGATTCAATGTTAGATCTTTTAATCCGACTTTCTTTTTTCTTTTTTTCATATTTATATATATATATATAAAATTTTATTTGACTTTAAACAAAAATTTATTATAATATTTTTATGATGAATGGCACGAGCATATAATCTAGCGTTATATTTAATAAGATTAATATAACAGAGAAAAAGTCTTTACTTCGAAATAGTTTTTTGTTAGCTCAGGATGAATCTCATGTAGAATTTCAATGTACGTATACACACACACACACACACACACACACACACACACACAGAGAGAGAAACACGTACCTACCTACTTTTTCAGATATGTTGCACTTGACAATTGGAGAGACGGACTCTAGAGAATGCTTGCTACACACGAGAAAATATCTCTAACAATAAAAGAAACTTCAGTACGACGTCTTCGCTAGCTGTCCCTCTGAGATAAGCACCCACGCCGAATAATTCCAGCTTGTGCAAACAACAGGCATTTATTCGAGTAACTTTAATGTAAAAACTCCTGTTGTTACACGTTTTATATATATATATATATATATATATATATATATATATATATATATGTATGTATGTACGTACGTATATATATACGTGTCCTTTCTGACGTAAAGAAAATAAGAAGAAAGAAAGAAAATAATAGTGACGCTTTTGTTCCGTTATGACGACTGATCAAAAATTCTCGACATAAATATCGAATTTTCAAATTGACGTTCTTTACAAGTTGCAACAATTTTTTTCCCCTCTATTCGTGTCAGAGTTAACAGTCCCTTGAATTTTCAATCGGTCGATCGATCTTACCGTTGAATAACAAAAGTTCGACTATCGTTCTTGTCTCTTTATCTTTCTTTTTCTTATTGTTAGTCTTTTCTTTTGATCTCTTTTTCTCTCATATGTATTTTTATCAGCCTTTTTTCCTCTCTCTCTCTCTCTCTCTCTCTCTCTCTCTCTCTCTCTCTCTCTCTCTCTCTCTCTGTCTCTCTCTGTCTCTCTCTCTTTTTCTTTTACACTTTATCGTAAGCTTCGAATGAACAATGCGAATTCTCGACTTCTCTGGGGAAATCTCGTCGCTTGCCAGGTGGATATAGAAAAGTATGCTAACTCGGTGACACGCGTAGATTCCTCAACCGATCCTTATTGTCTTTTCCGGTGATCTCGTCTTGTCTACGAAAAAGATACGAAGGGAAAACGTATGTACGTAGGTATTTTTCAATTTTCAACTAAAGCTTAAAGAATAACGATTCCATTTGTTAATTTAATTGATACCCATTGTTATATTTTTTTTGTTCCTTTTTAAGGTTTTTTTTCTTTCTTTTTTTTTTTTTTTTATTAACATTCCACAGTATTGGTATGTTTTAGAATCTCGTAAATCCAGTTTTAAAACTTACAAACACACGCGCATATATGTGTGTGTGTGTGTGTATATATATATATGTATATATAAATATACATCGCGTTTCAACGCGATCGACTAACCAAATGATACTTTTAACAAATTTTTCCGTTCGTTTGGATTCGTACATAGAAAATAAGAAATCATTGATCCGAAGTATCGTCCAATTAAGTGTCATACGATAAATCAACGAACGAACAAGTCAATAATGAATAACAATTCGGATTGTTATATCGGTAGTACTTATCGTGATATTAAATGAATTAATATGTGGGAACAATGCGGAAATGGCAAATGCGATGATCAATTAACTAATTGATACGTTATTGGCTTATAGATATAGACATATATAGTGTACCCTGTACATTATTACCAGACGAGATCGCTTTTGATATATAATCGGCGAAGAGCTTGGACTGAGTGCCGGCGTTAATTACACAATATTACCTGGGTATCTCCATTACAAGCTAGCTCAAACCTTCTCTCTCTCTCTCTCTCTCTCTCTCTCTCTCTCTCTCTCTCTCTCT